>NW_027507758.1:548958263-549333559 GCF_037356315.1 Lithobates pipiens | reverse complement strand
TCCTGCCCCCCCAGTACTCTCTCCACCACCACACTCTCCTGCCCCCCCCAGTGCTCTTCTCCACCACCACACTCTCCTGCCCCCCCAGTGCTCTCTCATCCACCACCACACTCTCCTGCCCCCCCCAGTGCTCTCCATCACCACCACACTCTTCTGCCCCCCCCCAGTGCTCTCCTCCACCACCACACTCTCCTGCCCCCCCAGTGCTCTCCTCCACCACCACACTCTCCTGCCCCCCCAGTGCCCTCCTCCACCACCGCACTCTCCTGCCCCCCCAGTGCCCTCCTCCACCACCGCACTCTCTGCCCCCCCCAGTGCTCTCCTCCACCACCACACTCTCCTGCCCCCCCAGGGCTCTCCTCCACCACCACACTCTCCTGCCCCCGTGCTCTCCTCCACCACCACACTCTCCTGCCCCCCCAGTGCTCTCTCCTCCACCACACTCTCCTGCCCCCCCAGTGCTCTCTCCTCCACCACCACACTCTCCTGCCCCCCCCAGTGCTCTCTCCTCCACCACACTCTCCTGCCCCCCCCAGTGCTCTCTCCTCCACCACCACACTCTCCTGCCCCCTCCAGTGCTCTCTCCTCCACCACCACACTCTCCTGCCCCCCCAGTGCTCTCCTCCACCACCACACTCTCCTGCCCTCCCCCCCAGTGCTCTCTCCTCCACCACCACACTCTCCTGCCCCCCGTGCTCTCCTCAACCACCACACTCTCCTGCCCCCCCAATGCTCTCCTCCACCACCACACTCTCCTGCCCCCCAGTACTCTCCTCCACCACCACACTCTCCTGCCCCCCCCAGTGCTCTTCTCCACCACCACACTCTCCTGCCCCCCCAGTGCTCTCTCCTCCACCACCACACTCTCCTGCCCCCCCCCCCCAGTGCTCTCCATCACCACCACACTCTTCTGCCCCCCCCCCAGTGCTCTCCTCCACCACCACACTCTCCTGCTCCCCCAGTGCCCTCCTCTACCACCGAACTCTCCTGCCCCCACCCCCCCAGTGCTCTCCTCCACCACCACACTCTCCTGCCCCCCCAGTGCTCTCCTCCACCACCACACTCTCCTGCCCCCCAGTGCCCTCCTCCACCACCGCACTCTCCTGCCCCCCAGTCCCCTCCTCCACCACCGCACTCTTCTGCCCCCCAGTGCTCTCCTCCACCACCACACTCTCCTGCCCCCCCAGTGCTCTCCTCCACCACCACACTCTCCTGCCCCCCCCCCAGTGCTCTTCTCCACCACCACACTCTCCTGCCCCCCAGTGCTCTTCTCCACCACCACACTCTCCTGCCCCCCCCAGTGCCCTCCTCCACCACCCCGCACTCTCCTGCCCCCCCCCGTGCTCATCTCCACCACCACACTCTCCTGCCCCCCCCAGTGATCTCCTCCATCACCACACTCTCCTGCCCTCCCCTCAGTGCTCTCCTCCACCACCACACTCTCCTGCCCCCCAGTGCTCTCCTCCACCACCACACTCACCTGCCCCCCCCAGTGCTCTCCTCCACCACCACACTCTCCTGCCCCCCCCAGTGCTCTCTCCTCCACCACACTCTCCTGCCCCCCCCAGTGCTCTCTCCTCCACCACCACACTCTCCTGCCCCCCCATGCTCTCCTCCACCACCACACTCTCCTGCCCCCTCCAGTGCTCTCTCCTCCACCACCACACTCTCCTGCCCCCCCCCAGTGCTCTCCTCCACCACCACACTCTCCTGCCCTCCCCCCCAGTGCTCTCTCCTCCACCACCACACTCTCCTGCCCCCGTGCTCTCCTCAACCACCACACTCTCCTGCCCCCCCAATGCTCTCCTCCACCACCACACTCTCCTGCCCCCCCAGTACTCTCCTCCACCACCACACTCTCCTGCCCCCCCAGTGCTCTTCTCCACCACCACACTCTCCTGCCCCCCAGTGCTCTCTCCTCCACCACCACACTCTCCTGCCCCCCCCAGTGCTCTCCATCACCACCACACTCTTCTGCCCCCCCCCAGTGCTCTCCTCCACCACCACACTCTCCTGCTCCCCCAGTGCCCTCCTCTACCACCGAACTCTCCTGCCCCCACCCCCCCAGTGCTCTCCTCCACCACCACACTCTCCTGCCCCCCAGTGCTCTCCTCCACCACCACACTCTCCTGCCCCCCCCAGTGCCCTCCTCCCCACCACCGCACTCTCCTGCCCCCCCAGTGCCCTCCTCCACCACCGCACTCTTCTGCCCCCCCAGTGCTCTCCTCCACCACCACACTCTCCTGCCCCCCCAGGGCTCTCCTCCACCACCACACTCTCCTGCCCCCGTGCTCTCCTCCACCACCACACTCTCCTGCCCCCCCAGTGCTCTCTCCTCCACCACACTCTCCTGCCCCCCCAGTGCTCTCTCCTCCACCACCACACTCTCCTGCCCCCCCCAGTGCTCTCTCCTCCACCACACTCTCCTGCCCCCCCCAGTGCTCTCTCCTCCACCACCACACTCTCCTGCCCCCTCCAGTGCTCTCTCCTCCACCACCACACTCTCCTGCCCCCCCCAGTGCTCTCCTCCACCACCACACTCTCCTGCCCTCCCCCCCAGTGCTCTCTCCTCCACCACCACACTCTCCTGCCCCCCGTGCTCTCCTCAACCACCACACTCTCCTGCCCCCCAATGCTCTCCTCCACCACCACACTCTCCTGCCCCCCCAGTACTCTCCTCCCCCACCACACTCTCCTGCCCCCCCCAGTGCTCTTCTCCACCACCACACTCTCCTGCCCCCCCAGTGCTCTCTCCTCCACCACCACACTCTCCTGCCCCCCCCAGTGCTCTCCATCACCACCACACTCTTCTGCCCCCCCCCCAGTGCTCTCCTCCACCACCACACTCTCCTGCTCCCCCAGTGCCCTCCTCTACCACCGAACTCTCCTGCCCCCACCCCCCCAGTGCTCTCCTCCACCACCACACTCTCCTGCCCCCCCAGTGCTCTCCTCCACCACCACACTCTCCTGCCCCCCCAGTGCCCTCCTCCACCACCGCACTCTCCTGCCCCCCCAGTGCCCTCCTCCACCACCGCACTCTTCTGCCCCCCAGTGCTCTCCTCCACCACCACACTCTCCTGCCCCCCCAGTGCTCTCCTCCACCACCACACTCTCCTGCCCCCCCCCCCAGTGCTCTTCTCCACCACCACACTCTCCTGCCCCCCAGTGCTCTTCTCCACCACCACACTCTCCTGCCCCCCCCCCAGTGCCCTCCTCCACCACCCGCACTCTCCTGCCCCCCCCCCCGTGCTCATCTCCACCACCACACTCTCCTGCCCCCCCCAGTGATCTCCTCCATCACCACACTCTCCTGCCCTCCCCTCAGTGCTCTCCTCCACCACCACACTCTCCTGCCCCCCCAGTGCTCTCCTCCACCACCACACTCACCTGCCCCCCCCAGTGCTCTCCTCCACCACCACACTCTCCTGCCCCCCCCCCAGTGCTCTCCCCCACCACCATTTTCTTCCCCCCAGTTCTCTCCTCCACCACCACACTCTCCTGCCCCCCCAGTGACCTCCTCCACCACCGCACTCTCCTGCCCCCCGTGCTCTCCTCCACCACCACACTCTCCTGCCCCCCATGCTCTCCTCCACCACCACACTCTCCTGCCCCCCCAGTGCTCTCTCCTCCACCACCACACTCTCCTGCCCCCCCCCCCAGTGCTCTCCTCCACCACCACACTCTCCTGCCCTCCCCCCCAGTGCTCTCTCCTCCACCACCACACTCTCCTGCCCCCCGTGCTCTCCTCAACCACCACACTCTCCTGCCCCCCCAATGCTCTCCTCCACCACCACACTCTCCTGCCCCCCAGTACTCTCCTCCACCACCACACTCTCCTGCCCCCCCCAGTGCTCTTCTCCACCACCACACTCTCCTGCCCCCCCAGTGCTCTCTCCTCCACCACCACACTCTCCTGCCCCCCCCGTGCTCTCCATCACCACCACACTCTTCTGCCCCCCCCCCCAGTGCTCTCCTCCACCACCACACTCTCCTGCTCCCCCAGTGCCCTCCTCTACCACCGAACTCTCCTGCCCCCACCCCCCCAGTGCTCTCCTCCACCACCACACTCTCCTGCCCCCCCAGTGCTCTCCTCCACCACCACACTCTCCTGCCCCCCCCAGTGCCCTCCTTCACCACCGCACTCTCCTGCCCCCCCAGTGCCCTCCTCCACCACCGCACTCTTCTGCCCCCCCCAGTGCTCTCCTCCACCACCACACTCTCCTGCCCCCCCCAGTGCTCTCCTCCACCACCACACTCTCCTGCCCCCCCCAGTGCCCTCCTTCACCACCGCACTCTCCTGCCCCCCCAGTACTCTCCTCCACCACCACACTCTCCTGCCCCCCCCAGTGCTCTTCTCCACCACCACACTCTCCTGCCCCCCCAGTGCTCTCTCCTCCACCACCACACTCTCCTGCCCCCCCCCCAGTGCTCTCCATCACCACCACACTCTTCTGCCCCCCCCCCCCAGTGCTCTCCTCCACCACCACACTCTCCTGCTCCCCCAGTGCCCTCCTCTACCACCGAACTCTCCTGCCCCCACCCCCCCAGTGCTCTCCTCCACCACCACACTCTCCTGCCCCCCAGTGCTCTCCTCCACCACCACACTCTCCTGCCCCCCCCAGTGCCCTCCTCCACCACCGCACTCTCCTGCCCCCCCAGTGCCCTCCTCCACCACCGCACTCTTCTGCCCCCCCAGTGCTCTCCTCCACCACCACACTCTCCTGCCCCCCCAGGGCTCTCCTCCACCACCACACTCTCCTGCCCCCGTGCTCTCCTCCACCACCACACTCTCCTGCCCCCCCAGTGCTCTCTCCTCCACCACACTCTCCTGCCCCCCCAGTGCTCTCTCCTCCACCACCACACTCTCCTGCCCCCCCCAGTGCTCTCTCCTCCACCACACTCTCCTGCCCCCCCCAGTGCTCTCTCCTCCACCACCACACTCTCCTGCCCCCTCCAGTGCTCTCTCCTCCACCACCACACTCTCCTGCCCCCCCAGTGCTCTCCTCCACCACCACACTCTCCTGCCCTCCCCCCCAGTGCTCTCTCCTCCACCACCACACTCTCCTGCCCCCGTGCTCTCCTCAACCACCACACTCTCCTGCCCCCCCAATGCTCTCCTCCACCACCACACTCTCCTGCCCCCCCAGTACTCTCCTCCACCACCACACTCTCCTGCCCCCCCCCAGTGCTCTTCTCCACCACCACACTCTCCTGCCCCCCCAGTGCTCTCTCCTCCACCACCACACTCTCCTGCCCCCCCCCCCCAGTGCTCTCCATCACCACCACACTCTTCTGCCCCCCCCCAGTGCTCTCCTCCACCACCACACTCTCCTGCTCCCCCAGTGCCCTCCTCTACCACCGAACTCTCCTGCCCCCACCCCCCCAGTGCTCTCCTCCACCACCACACTCTCCTGCCCCCCCAGTGCTCTCCTCCACCACCACACTCTCCTGCCCCCCCAGTGCCCTCCTCCACCACCGCACTCTCCTGCCCCCCCAGTCCCCTCCTCCACCACCGCACTCTTCTGCCCCCCCAGTGCTCTCCTCCACCACCACACTCTCCTGCCCCCCCAGTGCTCTCCTCCACCACCACACTCTCCTGCCCCCCCCCCCCAGTGCTCTTCTCCACCACCACACTCTCCTGCCCCCCAGTGCTCTTCTCCACCACCACACTCTCCTGCCCCCCCCCCAGTGCCCTCCTCCACCACCCCGCACTCTCCTGCCCCCCCCCGTGCTCATCTCCACCACCACACTCTCCTGCCCCCCCCCAGTGATCTCCTCCATCACCACACTCTCCTGCCCTCCCCTCAGTGCTCTCCTCCACCACCACACTCTCCTGCCCCCCCAGTGCTCTCCTCCACCACCACACTCACCTGCCCCCCCCAGTGCTCTCCTCCACCACCACACTCTCCTGCCCCCCCCAGTGCTCTCTCCTCCACCACACTCTCCTGCCCCCCCCAGTGCTCTCTCCTCCACCACCACACTCTCCTGCCCCCCCATGCTCTCCTCCACCACCACACTCTCCTGCCCCCTCCAGTGCTCTCTCCTCCACCACCACACTCTCCTGCCCCCCCCCAGTGCTCTCCTCCACCACCACACTCTCCTGCCCTCCCCCCCAGTGCTCTCTCCTCCACCACCACACTCTCCTGCCCCCGTGCTCTCCTCAACCACCACACTCTCCTGCCCCCCCAATGCTCTCCTCCACCACCACACTCTCCTGCCCCCCCAGTACTCTCCTCCACCACCACACTCTCCTGCCCCCCCCAGTGCTCTTCTCCACCACCACACTCTCCTGCCCCCCCAGTGCTCTCTCCTCCACCACCACACTCTCCTGCCCCCCCCAGTGCTCTCCATCACCACCACACTCTTCTGCCCCCCCCAGTGCTCTCCTCCACCACCACACTCTCCTGCTCCCCCAGTGCCCTCCTCTACCACCGAACTCTCCTGCCCCCACCCCCCCAGTGCTCTCCTCCACCACCACACTCTCCTGCCCCCCCAGTGCTCTCCTCCACCACCACACTCTCCTGCCCCCCCCAGTGCCCTCCTCCACCACCGCACTCTCCTGCCCCCCCAGTGCCCTCCTCCACCACCGCACTCTTCTGCCCCCCCAGTGCTCTCCTCCACCACCACACTCTCCTGCCCCCCCAGGGCTCTCCTCCACCACCACACTCTCCTGCCCCCGTGCTCTCCTCCACCACCACACTCTCCTGCCCCCCCAGTGCTCTCTCCTCCACCACACTCTCCTGCCCCCCCAGTGCTCTCTCCTCCACCACCACACTCTCCTGCCCCCCCCAGTGCTCTCTCCTCCACCACACTCTCCTGCCCCCCCCAGTGCTCTCTCCTCCACCACCACACTCTCCTGCCCCCTCCAGTGCTCTCTCCTCCACCACCACACTCTCCTGCCCCCCCCAGTGCTCTCCTCCACCACCACACTCTCCTGCCCTCCCCCCCAGTGCTCTCTCCTCCACCACCACACTCTCCTGCCCCCCGTGCTCTCCTCAACCACCACACTCTCCTGCCCCCCCAATGCTCTCCTCCACCACCACACTCTCCTGCCCCCCCAGTACTCTCCTCCCCCACCACACTCTCCTGCCCCCCCCAGTGCTCTTCTCCACCACCACACTCTCCTGCCCCCCCAGTGCTCTCTCCTCCACCACCACACTCTCCTGCCCCCCCCCAGTGCTCTCCATCACCACCACACTCTTCTGCCCCCCCCCCCAGTGCTCTCCTCCACCACAACACTCTCCTGCTCCCCCAGTGCCCTCCTCTACCACCGAACTCTCCTGCCCCCACCCCCCAGTGCTCTCCTCCACCACCACACTCTCCTGCCCCCCCAGTGCTCCTCCACCACCACACTCTCCTGCCCCCCAGTGCCCTCCTCCACCACCGCACTCTCCTGCCCCCCCAGTGCCCTCCTCCACCACCGCACTCTTCTGCCCCCCCAGTGCTCTCCTCCACCACCACACTCTCCTGCCCCCCCAGTGCTCTCCTCCACCACCACACTCTCCTGCCCCCCCCCCCCAGTGCTCTTCTCCACCACCACACTCTCCTGCCCCCCAGTGCTCTTCTCCACCACCACACTCTCCTGCCCCCCCCCCCCAGTGCCCTCCTCCACCACCCCGCACTCTCCTGCCCCCCCCCCGTGCTCATCTCCACCACCACACTCTCCTGCCCCCCCCAGTGATCTCCTCCATCACCACACTCTCCTGCCCTCCCCTCAGTGCTCTCCTCCACCACCACACTCTCCTGCCCCCCCAGTGCTCTCCTCCACCACCACACTCACCTGCCCCCCCAGTGCTCTCCTCCACCACCACACTCTCCTGCCCCCCCCCCCAGTGCTCTCCCCCACCACCATTTTCTTCCCCCCCAGTTCTCTCCTCCACCACCACACTCTCCTGCCCCCCCCAGTGACCTCCTCCACCACCGCACTCTCCTGCCCCCCCGTGCTCTCCTCCACCACCACACTCTCCTGCCCCCCATGCTCTCCTCCACCACCACACTCTCCTGCCCCCCCAGTGCTCTCTCCTCCACCACCACACTCTCCTGCCCCCCCCCCCAGTGCTCTCCTCCACCACCACACTCTCCTGCCCTCCCCCCCAGTGCTCTCTCCTCCACCACCACACTCTCCTGCCCCCCGTGCTCTCCTCAACCACCACACTCTCCTGCCCCCCCAATGCTCTCCTCCACCACCACACTCTCCTGCCCCCCCAGTACTCTCCTCCACCACCACACTCTCCTGCCCCCCCCAGTGCTCTTCTCCACCACCACACTCTCCTGCCCCCCCAGTGCTCTCTCCTCCACCACCACACTCTCCTGCCCCCCCCGTGCTCTCCATCACCACCACACTCTTCTGCCCCCCCCCCAGTGCTCTCCTCCACCACCACACTCTCCTGCTCCCCCAGTGCCCTCCTCTACCACCGAACTCTCCTGCCCCCACCCCCCCAGTGCTCTCCTCCACCACCACACTCTCCTGCCCCCCCCAGTGCTCTCCTCCACCACCACACTCTCCTGCCCCCCCCAGTGCCCTCCTTCACCACCGCACTCTCCTGCCCCCCCAGTGCCCTCCTCCACCACCGCACTCTTCTGCCCCCCCCAGTGCTCTCCTCCACCACCACACTCTCCTGCCCCCCCCAGTGCTCTCCTCCACCACCACACTCTCCTGCCCCCCCAGTGCCCTCCTTCACCACCGCACTCTCCTGCCCCCCCAGTACTCTCCTCCACCACCACACTCTCCTGCCCCCCCCAGTGCTCTTCTCCACCACCACACTCTCCTGCCCCCCCAGTGCTCTCTCCTCCACCACCACACTCTCCTGCCCCCCCCCCAGTGCTCTCCATCACCACCACACTCTTCTGCCCCCCCCCCCAGTGCTCTCCTCCACCACCACACTCTCCTGCTCCCCCAGTGCCCTCCTCTACCACCGAACTCTCCTGCCCCCACCCCCCCAGTGCTCTCCTCCACCACCACACTCTCCTGCCCCCCCAGTGCTCTCCTCCACCACCACACTCTCCTGCCCCCCCAGTGCCCTCCTCCACCACCGCACTCTCCTGCCCCCCCAGTGCCCTCCTCCACCACCGCACTCTTCTGCCCCCCCAGTGCTCTCCTCCACCACCACACTCTCCTGCCCCCCCAGTGCTCTCCTCCACCACCACACTCTCCTGCCCCCCCCCCAGTGCTCTTCTCCACCACCACACTCTCCTGCCCCCCAGTGCTCTTCTCCACCACCACACTCTCCTGCCCCCCCCAGTGCCCTCCTCCACCACCCCGCACTCTCCTGCCCCCCCCCCCCGTGCTCATCTCCACCACCACACTCTCCTGCCCCCCCCCAGTGATCTCCTCCATCACCACACTCTCCTGCCCTCCCCTCAGTGCTCTCCTCCACCACCACACTCTCCTGCCCCCCCAGTGCTCTCCTCCACCACCACACTCACCTGCCCCCCCCAGTGCTCTCCTCCACCACCACACTCTCCTGCCCCCCCCCCCAGTGCTCTCCCCCACCACCATTTTCTTCCCCCCCAGTTCTCTCCTCCACCACCACACTCTCCTGCCCCCCCAGTGACCTCCTCCACCACCGCACTCTCCTGCCCCCCCGTGCTCTCCTCCACCACCACACTCTCCTGCCCCCCATGCTCTCCTCCACCACCACACTCTCCTGCCCCCCCAGTGCTCTCTCCTCCACCACCACACTCTCCTGCCCCCCCCCCCCAGTGCTCTCCTCCACCACCACACTCTCCTGCCCTCCCCCCCAGTGCTCTCTCCTCCACCACCACACTCTCCTGCCCCCCGTGCTCTCCTCAACCACCACACTCTCCTGCCCCCCCAATGCTCTCCTCCACCACCACACTCTCCTGCCCCCCAGTACTCTCCTCCACCACCACACTCTCCTGCCCCCCCCAGTGCTCTTCTCCACCACCACACTCTCCTTCCCCCCCCAGTGCTCTCTCCTCCACCACCACACTCTCCTGCCCCCCCCCGTGCTCTCCATCACCACCACACTCTTCTGCCCCCCCCCCCAGTGCTCTCCTCCACCACCACACTCTCCTGCTCCCCCAGTGCCCTCCTCTACCACCGAACTCTCCTGCCCCCACCCCCCCAGTGCTCTCCTCCACCACCACACTCTCCTGCCCCCCCCAGTGCTCTCCTCCACCACCACACTCTCCTGCCCCCCCCAGTGCCCTCCTTCACCACCGCACTCTCCTGCCCCCCCAGTGCCCTCCTCCACCACCGCACTCTTCTGCCCCCCCCCAGTGCTCTCCTCCACCACCACACTCTCCTGCCCCCCCAGTGCTCTCCTCCACCACCACACTCTCCTGCCCCCCCCCCAGTGCTCTTCTCCACCACCACACTCTCCTGCCCCCCAGTGCTCTTCTCCACCACCACACTCTCCTGCCCCCCCCCAGTGCCCTCCTCCACCACCCCGCACTCTCCTGCCCCCCCGTGCTCATCTCCACCACCACACTCTCCTGCCCCCCCAGTGCCCTCCTCCACCACCGCACTCTCCTGCCCCCCCGTGCTCTCCTCCACCACCACACTCTCCTGCCCCCCCAGTGCTCTCCTCCACCACCACACTCTCCTGCCCTCCCCTCAGTGCTCTCCTCCACCACCACACTCTCCTGCCTCCCCCCCCCCCAGTGCTCTCCTCCACCACCACACTCTCCTGCCCCCCCCCCCCAGTGCTCTCCTCCACCACCACACTCTCCTGCCCCCCCAGTACTCTCCTCCACCACCACACTCTCCTGCCCCCCCGTGCTCTCCTCCACCACCACACTCTCCTGCCCCCCAGTGCTCTCTCCTCCACCACCATACTCTCCTGCCCCCCCCCGTGCTCTCCTCCACCACCACACTCTCCTGCCCCCCAGTGCCCTCCTCCACCACCGCACTCTTCTGCCCCCACCCCCCAGTGCTCTCCTCCACCACCACACTCTCCTGCCCCCCCAGTGCTCTCCTCCACCACCACACTCTCCTGCCCCCCCCCAGTGCTCTCCTCCACCACCGCACTTTCCTGCCCCCCCAGTGCCCTACTCCACCACCGCACTCTCCTGCCCCCCCCCCAGTGCTCTCCTCCACCACCACACTCTCCTGCCCCCCCAGTACTCTCCTCCACCACCACACTCTCCTGCCCCCCCCCCGTGCTCTCCTTCACCACCACACTCTCCTGCCCCCCCAGTGCTCTCCTCCACCACCACACTCTCCTGCCCCCCAGTGCTCTCTCCTCCACCTCCACACTCTCCTGCCCCCTGTGCTCTCCTCCACCACCACACTCTCCTGCCCCCACCCCCCCAGTGCTCTCCTCCACCACCACACTCTCCTGCCCCCCCAGTGCTCTCCTCCACCACCACACTCTCCTGCCCCCCCAGTGCTCTCCTCCACCACCACACTCTCCTGCCCCCCCAGTACTCTCCTCCACCACCACACTCTCCTGCCCCCCCAGTGCTCTTCTCCACCACCACACTCTCCTGCCCCCCCAGTGCTCTCCTCCGCCACCACACTCTCCTGCCCCCCCCAGTGCCTTCCTCCACCACCGCACTCTCCTGCCCCCACCCCCCCAGTGCTCTCCTCCACCACCACACTCTCCTGCCCCCCCCAGTGCTCTCCTCCACCACCACACTCTCCTGCCCCCCCCCCAGTGCTCTCCTCCACCACCGCACTTTCCTGCCCCCCCAGTGCCCTACTCCACCACCGCACTCTCCTGCCCCCCCCCAGTGCTCTCCTCCACCACCACACTCTACTGCCCTCCCCAGTGCTCTCCTCCACCACCACACTCTCCTGCCCCCCGTGCTCTCCTCAACCACCACACTCTCCTGCCCCCCCAATGCTCTCCTCCACCACCACACTCTCCTGCCCCCCCAGTACTCTCCTCCACCACCACACTCTCCTGCCCCCCCCAGTGCTCTTCTCCACCACCACACTCTCCTGCCCCCCCAGTGCTCTCTCCTCCACCACCACACTCTCCTGCCCCCCCCCAGTGCTCTCCATCACCACCACACTCTTCTGCCCCCCCCCCCAGTGCTCTCCTCCACCACCACACTCTCCTGCTCCCCCAGTGCCCTCCTCTACCACCGAACTCTCCTGCCCCCACCCCCCCAGTGCTCTCCTCCACCACCACACTCTCCTGCCCCCCCAGTGCTCTCCTCCACCACCACACTCTCCTGCCCCCCCAGTGCCCTCCTCCACCACCGCACTCTCCTGCCCCCCCAGTGCCCTCCTCCACCACCGCACTCTTCTGCCCCCCCAGTGCTCTCCTCCACCACCACACTCTCCTGCCCCCCCAGTGCTCTCCTCCACCACCACACTCTCCTGCCCCCCCCCCCCCCCAGTGCTCTTCTCCACCACCACACTCTCCTGCCCCCCAGTGCTCTTCTCCACCACCACACTCTCCTGCCCCCCCCCAGTGCCCTCCTCCACCACCCCGCACTCTCCTGCCCCCCCCCGTGCTCATCTCCACCACCACACTCTCCTGCCCCCCCCAGTGATCTCCTCCATCACCACACTCTCCTGCCCTCCCCTCAGTGCTCTCCTCCACCACCACACTCTCCTGCCCCCCCAGTGCTCTCCTCCACCACCACACTCACCTGCCCCCCCCCAGTGCTCTCCTCCACCACCACACTCTCCTGCCCCCCCCCCCCCAGTGCTCTCCCCCACCACCATTTTCTTCCTCCCCAGTTCTCTCCTCCACCACCACACTCTCCTGCCCCCCCAGTGACCTCCTACACCACCGCACTCTCCTGCCCCCCCGTGCTCTCCTCCACCACCACACTCTCCTGCCCCCCATGCTCTCCTCCACCACCACACTCTCCTGCCCCCCCAGTGCTCTCTCCTCCACCACCACACTCTCCTGCCCCCCCCCCCCCAGTGCTCTCCTCCACCACCACACTCTCCTGCCCTCCCCCCCAGTGCTCTCTCCTCCACCACCACACTCTCCTGCCCCCCGTGCTCTCCTCAACCACCACACTCTCCTGCCCCCCCAATGCTCTCCTCCACCACCACACTCTCCTGCCCCCCCAGTACTCTCCTCCACCACCACACTCTCCTGCCCCCCCCAGTGCTATTCTCCACCACCACACTCTCCTGCCCCCCCAGTGCTCTCTCCTCCACCACCACACTCTCCTGCCCCCCCCGTGCTCTCCATCACCACCACACTCTTCTGCCCCCCCCCAGTGCTCTCCTCCACCACCACACTCTCCTGCCCCCCCCCCCCCAGTGCTCTCCTCCACCACCACACTCTCCTGCCCTCCCCCCCAGTGCTCTCTCCTCCACCACCACACTCTCCTGCCCCCCGTGCTCTCCTCAACCACCACACTCTCCTGCCCCCCCAATGCTCTCCTCCACCACCACACTCTCCTGCCCCCCCAGTACTCTCCTCCACCACCACACTCTCCTGCCCCCCCCAGTGCTCTTCTCCACCACCACACTCTCCTGCCCCCCCAGTGCTCTCTCCTCCACCACCACACTCTCCTGCCCCCCCCCGTGCTCTCCATCACCACCACACTCTTCTGCCCCCCCCCCCAGTGCTCTCCTCCACCACCACACTCTCCTGCTCCCCCAGTGCCCTCCTCTACCACCGAACTCTCCTGCCCCCACCCCCCCAGTGCTCTCCTCCACCACCACACTCTCCTGCCCCCCCCCAGTGCTCTCCTCCACCACCACACTCTCCTGCCCCCCCCAGTGCCCTCCTTCACCACCGCACTCTCCTGCCCCCCAGTGCCCTCCTCCACCACCGCACTCTTCTGCCCCCCCCAGTGCTCTCCTCCACCACCACACTCTCCTGCCCCCCCCAGTGCTCTCCTCCACCACCACACTCTCCTGCCCCCCCCAGTGCCCTCCTTCACCACCGCACTCTCCTGCCCCCCCAGTACTCTCCTCCACCACCACACTCTCCTGCCCCCCCCAGTGCTCTTCTCCACCACCACACTCTCCTGCCCCCCCAGTGCTCTCTCCTCCACCACCACACTCTCCTGCCCCCCCCCCAGTGCTCTCCATCACCACCACCCTCTTCTGCCCCCCCCCCCAGTGCTCTCCTCCACCACCACACTCTCCTGCTCCCCCAGTGCCCTCCTCTACCACCGAACTCTCCTGCCCCCACCCCCCCAGTGCTCTCCTCCACCACCACACTCTCCTGCCCCCCCAGTGCTCTCCTCCACCACCACACTCTCCTGCCCCCCCAGTGCCCTCCTCCACCACCGCACTCTCCTGCCCCCCCAGTGCCCTCCTCCACCACCGCACTCTTCTGCCCCCCCAGTGCTCTCCTCCACCACACTCTCCTGCCCCCCCAGTGCTCTCCTCCACCACCACACTCTCCTGCCCCCCCCCAGTGCTCTTCTCCACCACCACACTCTCCTGCCCCCCAGTGCTCTTCTCCACCACCACACTCTCCTGCCCCCCCCAGTGCCCTCCTCCACCACCCCGCACTCTCCTGCCCCCCCCCCCCCGTGCTCATCTCCACCACCACACTCTCCTGCCCCCCCCAGTGATCTCCTCCATCACCACACTCTCCTGCCCTCCCCTCAGTGCTCTCCTCCACCACCACACTCTCCTGCCCCCCCAGTGCTCTCCTCCACCACCACACTCACCTGCCCCCCCCAGTGCTCTCCTCCACCACCACACTCTCCTGCCCCCCCCCCAGTGCTCTCCCCCACCACCATTTTCTTCCCCCCCAGTTCTCTCCTCCACCACCACACTCTCCTGCCCCCCCAGTGACCTCCTCCACCACCGCACTCTCCTGCCCCCCCGTGCTCTCCTCCACCACCACACTCTCCTGCCCCCCATGCTCTCCTCCACCACCACACTCTCCTGCCCCCCCAGTGCTCTCTCCTCCACCACCACACTCTCCTGCCCCCCCCCCCAGTGATCTCCTCCATCACCACACTCTCCTGCCCTCCCCTCAGTGCTCTCCTCCACCACCACACTCTCCTGCCCCCCCAGTGCTCTCCTCCACCACCACACTCACCTGCCCCCCCCAGTGCTCTCCTCCACCACCACACTCTCCTGCCCCCCCCCCCAGTGCTCTCCCCCACCACCATTTTCTTCCCCCCCAGTTCTCTCCTCCACCACCACACTCTCCTGCCCCCCCAGTGACCTCCTCCACCACCGCACTCTCCTGCCCCCCCGTGCTCTCCTCCACCACCACACTCTCCTGCCCCCCATGCTCTCCTCCACCACCACACTCTCCTGCCCCCCCAGTGCTCTCTCCTCCACCACCACACTCTCCTGCCCCCCCCCCCAGTGCTCTCCTCCACCACCACACTCTCCTGCCCTCCCCCCCAGTGCTCTCTCCTCCACCACCACACTCTCCTGCCCCCTGTGCTCTCCTCAACCACCACACTCTCCTGCCCCCCCAATGCTCTCCTCCACCACCACACTCTCCTGCCCCCCCAGTACTCTCCTCCACCACCACACTCTCCTGCCCCCCCCAGTGCTCTTCTCCACCACCACACTCTCCTTCCCCCCCCAGTGCTCTCTCCTCCACCACCACACTCTCCTGCCCCCCCCCGTGCTCTCCATCACCACCACACTCTTCTGCCCCCCCCCCAGTGCTCTCCTCCACCACCACACTCTCCTGCTCCCCCAGTGCCCTCCTCTACCACCGAACTCTCCTGCCCCCACCCCCCCAGTGCTCTCCTCCACCACCACACTCTCCTGCCCCCCCCAGTGCTCTCCTCCACCACCACACTCTCCTGCCCCCCCCAGTGCCCTCCTTCACCACCGCACTCTCCTGCCCCCCCAGTGCCCTCCTCCACCACCGCACTCTTCTGCCCCCCCCAGTGCTCTCCTCCACCACCACACTCTCCTGCCCCCCCAGTGCTCTCCTCCACCACCACACTCTCCTGCCCCCCCCCCAGTGCTCTTCTCCACCACCACACTCTCCTGCCCCCCAGTGCTCTTCTCCACCACCACACTCTCCTGCCCCCCCCAGTGCCCTCCTCCACCACCCCGCACTCTCCTGCCCCCCCGTGCTCATCTCCACCACCACACTCTCCTGCCCCCCCAGTGCCCTCCTCCACCACCACACTCTCCTGCCCCCCCGTGCTCTCCTCCACCACCACACTCTCCTGCCCCCCCAGTGCTCTCCTCCACCACCACACTCTCCTGCCCTCCCCTCAGTGCTCTCCTCCAACACCACACTCTCCTGCCTCCCCCCCCCCCAGTGCTCTCCTCCACCACCACACTCTCCTGCCCCCCCCCCCCCAGTGCTCTCCTCCACCACCACACTCTCCTGCCCCCCCAGTACTCTCCTCCACCACCACACTCTCCTGCCCCCCGTGCTCTCCTCCACCACCACACTCTCCTGCCCCCCAGTGCTCTCTCCTCCACCACCATACTCTCCTGCCCCCCCCGTGCTCTCCTCCACCACCACACTCTCCTGCCCCCCAGTGCCCTCCTCCACCACCGCACTCTTCTGCCCCCACCCCCCAGTGCTCTCCTCCACCACCACACTCTCCTGCCCCCCCAGTGCTCTCCTCCACCACCACACTCTCCTGCCCCCCCCAGTGCTCTCCTCCACCACCGCACTTTCCTGCCCCCCCAGTGCCCTACTCCACCACCGCACTCTCCTGCCCCCCCCCAGTGCTCTCCTCCACCACCACACTCTCCTGCCCCCCCAGTACTCTCCTCCACCACCACACTCTCCTGCCCCCCCCCCCGTGCTCTCCTTCACCACCACACTCTCCTGCCCCCCCAGTGCTCTCCTCCACCACCACACTCTCCTGCCCCCCAGTGCTCTCTCCTCCACCTCCACACTCTCCTGCCCCCTGTGCTCTCCTCCACCACCACACTCTCCTGCCCCCACCCCCCCAGTGCTCTCCTCCACCACCACACTCTCCTGCCCCCCCAGTGCTCTCCTCCACCACCACACTCTCCTGCCCCCCCAGTACTCTCCTCCACCACCACACTCTCCTGCCCCCCCCAGTGCTCTTCTCCACCACCACACTCTCCTGCCCCCCCAGTGCTCTCCTCCGCCACCACACTCTCCTGCCCCCCCCAGTGCCTTCCTCCACCACCGCACTCTCCTGCCCCCACCCCCCCAGTGCTCTCCTCCACCACCACACTCTCCTGCCCCCCCCAGTGCTCTCCTCCACCACCACACTCTCCTGCCCCCCCCCAGTGCTCTCCTCCACCACCGCACTTTCCTGCCCCCCCAGTGCCCTACTCCACCACCGCACTCTCCTGCCCCCCCCCAGTGCTCTCCTCCACCACCACACTCTACTGCCCCGCCCCAGTGCTCTCCTCCACCACCATACTCTCCTGCCCCCCCTGTGCTCTTCTCCACCACCACACTCTCCTGCCCCCCCAGTGCTCTTCTCCACCACCACACTCTCCTGCCCCCCCCCAGTGCCCTCCTCCACCACCCCACACTCTCCTGCCCCCCCAGTGCTCATCTCCACCACCACACTCTCCTGCCCCCCCAGTGCTCTCCACCACACTCTCCTGCCCCCCCCCCAGTGCTCTCCTCCACCACCACACTCTCCTGCCCCCCCCAGTGCTCTCCTCCACCACCACACTCTCCTGCCCCCCCCCCAGTGCTCTCCTCCACCACCACACTCTCCTGCCCCCCCCCAGTGCTCTCCTCCACCACCACACTCTCCTGCCCCCCCCCCCCCCCAGGGCTCTCCTCCACCACCACACTCTCCTGCCCCCCCTCTGCTTGCCGATTGGTTGCTAAAGGTTAATGCACATCATTACCACTTACTGATTGGCTGCTAGAGATTAAAGCAGATCACTACTGTTCGCTGATTGGTTGCTACAGGTTAATGCACATCATTACTTCTCACTGAGCAGTGGAGCAATCCTAAATAATTGAGCAAGTAAAGGGGTACATTAATACACATACTACAGGAGAGGTTCAGAGACTGCAGACATACTACAGGAGACAATCAGAGACTGGTGACATACTGCAGGAGACAATCAGAGACTGGCGACATACTGCAGGAGACAATCAGAGACTGGCGACATACTGCAGGAGACAGAGACTGGGTACATACTGCAGGAGACAATCAGAGACTGCGGACATACTGCAGGAGACAATCAGAGACTGCGGACATACTGCAGGAGACAATCAGAGACTGCGGACATACTGCAGGAGACAATCAGAGACTGCGGACATACTGCAGGAGACAATCAGAGACTGCGGACATACTGCAGGATACAATCAGAGACTGCGGACATACTGCAGGAGACAATCAGAGACTGCGGACATACTGCAGGAGACAATCAGAGACTGCGGACATACTGAAGGAGACAATCAGAGACTGCGGACATACTGCAGGAGACAATAAGAGACTGCGGACATACTGCAGGAGACAATCAGAGACTGCGGACATACTGCAGGATACAATCAGAGACTGCGGACATACTGCAGGAGACAATCAGAGACTGCGGACATACTGCAGGAGACAATCAGAGACTGCGGACATACTGCAGGAGACAATCAGAGACTGCGGACATACTGCAGGAGACAATCAGAGACTGCGGACATACTGCAGGAGACAATAAGAGACTGCGGACATACTGCAGGAGACAATCAGAGACTGCGGACATACTGCAGGATACAATCAGAGACTGCGGACATACTGCAGGAGACAATCAGAGACTGCGGACATACTGCAGGAGACAATCAGAGACTGCGGACATACTGCAGGAGACAATCAGAGACTGCGGACATACTGCAGGAGACAATCAGAGACTGCGGACATACTGCAGGAGACAATCAGAGACTGCGGACATACTGCAGGAGACAATCAGAGACTGCGGACATACTGCAGGAGACAATCAGAGACTGCGGACATACTGCAGGAGACAATCAGAGACTGCGGACATACTGCAGGAGACAATCAGAGACTGCAGACATACTGCAGGAGACAATCAGAGACTGCGGACATACTACAGGAGACAATCAAAGACTGCGGACATGCTACAGGTGATGGTCAGAGAACTTTCAGCAACCCACAGCTTGACAGTTGAATAACACAGCTCAGGGTTAAGACAGCTTAAGCAGTCAGGCATTTTATGGGTGTAAGGACATACCTGGGCAGCCAAACACACTACATACATTTAGAGGTATGTGGCTTCCATTCTCTGATCTCACTACAACAGCCGGGAGCTCCACTGATGCTTTGTAGGGGGGCCCCGTTACCCGTGAATTGGGGCCCCAATGAAGGTTTTGCAGAGTGCACAGAGGACACGGGAGGCTGTATTTCCGCGCTAGCCAGCTGAGAGGGGACGGGGCCAGGAGCTCCACTGACGCTCTGACCCCGCCCCCGTGCAGCCTGTATGCTGGGAATAGAGCGGCTGTAGTGAGAGCCAGTGATCGGAGTCGGAGTGTCAGTGGAGCTCCCGGCCCCGCCCCCTCTATACTGGCTGGGGAATACAGAGGTCCGGGGGCGGGGCCGGGAGCTCCACTGACGCTCCCACTCCGCTCACTGGCTCTCACTACAGCCGCTCTGTTCCGAGCATACAGACTGCACGGGGCAGGGTCAGAGCGTCAGTGGAGCTCCCGGCCCCGCCCCCTCTCAGCTGGCTAGCACGGGAATACAGCCTCCTGTCCAGTGTCCTCTGTGCACTCTGCAAAACCTTCATCGGGGCCCCAATTCGCGGGTAGCAATGCGGGCCCCCCTACAAACATTGGGCCCAGGGCAGGGCCGGATTAAGAGCATCATGTGCTTGGTACTGAGGATTTTGGTGGACCTTTTACTGGGCACCCTTCTCTTTTCCAAGAGCCTGTGCTGGCATGCGCCCAAACTCAAAAGGGCACAGCCACACAGGCATAACACTAGGGAAGCCTGGCAAATGATTTGCCAAGTTTCTGTAAGGGCCTTGCATCGGCATGCACTTTGAGCTGAAAGCGTGCAGCTGCGCAGGCCTAACACTATGGAAGCCCCAGACTTCTGTAAGAGCCCTGCATTGACATGCCCCAGGCTTCTGTTAGGACTGCTCATGCAGTGCCCATTATCAATCCCCCCACCCTGCCCAGGCGGTGCATGTGGAATGCAGGGCCCTTCAAGGGAGATCTCTTCCCGTGGGCCCATTGCTTTCCATGGGCAGTGTATCCTTTTTGGGTGCCTGGGCCTATATTAAGATAGGGGCCTGGTGCTGCAGCTCCAATAGCCCCTACGTTAATCCAGCCCTGGCCCAGGGCAGGTGCCCCATTTGGCCTGCGATAAAGATGGCCAGTGCTCTCCTCCACCAGCACACTCTCCTACCCCCCCCCCGGTGCTCTACTCCACCACCACACTCTCCTGCACCCCCCCGGTGTTCTCCTCCACCACCACACTCTACTGCCCCCCCCAGTGCTCTCCTCCACCACCACACTCTCCTGCCCCCCACGGTTCTCTCCTCCCCTGTTCTTGCTGCCCCCCTGCTCTCCCCATCCTTCTCTAGCCACCATCCCATTGCTCTCCACTCCCCCGTTCACCCCCCAGTGCTCCCCCCCACAGTGCTCTCAACTCCCCCCAGTGCTCTCCCCCTTGTCCCCCCCAGTGCTCTCCTCCACCACACTCTCCTGCCCCCCCCCCCACAGTTTTCTCCTCCCCTGTTCTTGCTGCCCCCTGCTCTCCAGCTCTGCCCATCCTTCTCTAGCCACCATCCCAGTGCTCTCCCCTCCTGTCCCCCCCAGTGCTCTCCCCCCTGTCCCCCCCAGTGCTCTCCCCCCTGTCCCCTCCCCAGTGCTCTCCCCCCCTGTTCCCCCAGTGCTCTCCACTCCGCCCAGTGCTCCCCCCATCCCCCCCCACAGTGCTCTCCACTCCCCCCAGTCCTCCCCCTTCCATGCTCTCCCCCCTGTTCTTTCCCCCCCAGTGCCCTCCACTCCCCCCACTGCTTTCCCCCAGTGTCCCCCCCAGTGCTCTCCTCTGCCCTTAAGTGCTCTCCCCCTGTTCTTCCCCCCCCAGTGCTCTCCGCCCAGTGCTCTCCACTCCCCCCAGTGCTTTCCACCCTGTTCTTTCTCCCCCCAGTGCTCTTCAGCTCTCCCCATCACTCTCCAGCCCCCACCCCAGTGCTCTCCAGCCCCCCATTCTCCCCACCCCTGTTCTTTCTGCCCCCCTGGTGTTCTCCAGCCCCCCCAGTGCTCTCTACCCTCCGTGCTCTCCACCCCTGTTCTTTTTGGCTCCCCCAGCACTCTCCACTCCCCACCCCTGTACTCTCCACTCCCCCTGCATTTTGCCTCCACCCATGTGCTCTCCAACCCTACCAGTGCTCTCTATCCCCCATAGTGCTCTCCAGTCCCCCATGCTTTCCACCCCTGTTCTTTCTGGCCCCCACTGGTGCTTTCAAGCTCCCCCCCATTGCTCTCCACTTCCCCCTGCTCTTTGTACCCCCCCCCAGTACTCTCCAGCCCCTGCTTTTCTGCCCCCCCAGTGCTCTTCACCACCCCACACTCTTAGCCTACCGTGCTCTCTACCCCTGTTCTTATTGGCCCCCCCAGTGCTCTCAAGTTCCCCCCCAGCGCTCTCCGCTCCCCACCCCTGTGATCTCCACTCCCCCTCGCTCTTTGCCCCCACCCATGTGTTCTCCAACCCCGCCAGTACTCTTTGCTCCCCCTTCTCTCCAACTCCCACCCAGTGCTCTCCACTTCCCCAGAACCAGAGGACAGGCTGACTGGGGCTGGAAAATGAGGACAGCTGAAGGTCCAGGTGGCCAGGGACCACTCCATCTCACAGCAGACAGATCCTCTGGAAGGAGCACCGTCCCCATCCAAAACGAGAACAGACCCTGCCTGCTGCTGGCCATCATGGATATCCTGCTGGCATGCAAGGTACCGTACCAAGCATCAACAACACACCTTCCCACAGACAGGGACTGCAGACTGGGACATGGGGCACAGGAGGGGCTGCAATGATGGACGCAGTGAGGCTGCATTCACGGCAAAGTAAAGCTGCATTTGATGGACACAGTGAGGCTGCATTTGATGGACACAGTAAAGCTGCATTTGATGGACACAGTGAGGCTGCATTTGATGGACACAGTGAGGCTGCATTTGATGGACACAGTGAGGCTGCATTTGGACACAGTGAGGCTGCATTTGATGGACATAGTGAGGCTGCATTGGTGGGCACAGTGAGGCTGCATTTGATGGGCACTGTTGAGGCTGCATTGAGCTCTTGCATCAAGTTTTCAGTCTCTGACCATCTCCTGTAGGAAGTCTGGAGAGGAGTCAAGAGTGGGAGCACCGCCAAGATGGGGGTCATGGGAGAAGTCAGACTTGTGTGGACTGTGGACAGGACACTATAGGATAAAACCAGAGCCACCAAGCTGGAGCCGACTGACTGAGCCCTGCACAGTGCACCTGAGAGGAGGTCAGTGAAAGCACCGCCAGGCTAGTCGGGGGGGGGGGGTCACTGATGTAAGGGGGGGTGAATACGATAATGTAAAAGGCAATGATATAAAGGGTTTCCTCCTTATATTAGTAACCCACCCCCCTTACCTTCGAGTATTCTTTCTGCAGAAGGTGGTCCCCCCCCACGTTCTGAGTTCCTGGGGTCCCCCTTGATGATTGATCACATACCACTATTACCTGGTAAAATGTATGGTTTTCCCTTTCATGAACAAGAAAATAATGACGTTATGCTGTTGGGCTGGTATAATAATGCTGTGAGGCTGGTATGAAATTTTTTCCAGGGCTGGTTTTTGAAAGCATGGGCGTCCGCAAGGTTACTCAGGTAGCTGCGTACCATGCCCATATAGCCTAGAAAATGTACATCTTTTTACATTGCAATACATCTGTTGTTGCCATATTTTTATCTTTATGAAAACAGCCTATACAGTGACAGTATGAGATCAAAATATGGCCACAACAGATGTATTGCAATGTAAAAAGATGTACATTCTCTAGGCTATATGGGCATGGAACACAGCCGCCAGAGCAACTTCCAATACAAAGTGAAGATGAATTATCTGTTATATAACACATATGTATTACCAGTGGAAAGATTTTCATGAGATTGCCGAAAAGGGGCGGAGCATGAGCGGCCTTAAAATGATGCCCCCCTCTTGGAAAAAGTTCTGAGGACGCCCATGCATGTCTACACTCATGTAGGTTATGCCTGCTTGCACTACAGTGGAATGAAATAATGTTGCAGGCAGCTTTTTCATCCCTGATTCACAGACCCGTGGGTTGTCAATCAGCACCTGACTAAGGGCTCAATCACACTTGCATTGGTCATTGAGGAGCAAAGTGGATCGCTCCTTGGAGAGCATTTCACAGGCAGTAAGAAAGCGTTGTATCTCCATCTCACCACCTGCTTTAACTCCTTGAACCCCACACTAGTGCTTGTGGGCCCCATTCACTTGAAGCAAGAGGGGTATAATTCCTGCCATGGCCACAAAGCAAATTATCGAGGCCACTGCACATGTGTACCCCTGTCTCTGCAACTAAAGGGGGAGCAGTTGAGGGAGCATTAAAAATGTATCTCAGTTGCAGGGTTTTACTCAACTGCTAGTGTGGACAAGTACTTGGTTCTGCCTCCAGTTTTTTAGATTGACAGAACTTTTTACTTTATGAGACTTGTGCATAACATCATCTTGATTGTCCAGTGTGGGATGACTAAACTCTCAAACGTGCGCACAGGAATTCGATCCTGGGGCCAAGGTGTGCTTTTGTAGATCACTTAGGAAAAAGTTGGCGCTTTGCATCAGCCTTGGTGGGGATTTACCTGTATAGTACACACCTTAATATAAAAAAAAAGGGGATGAAAACGTTTTTGTAAATTATGACTGAATACAATAATAAAACACTTGAAGGCAGCAAGAAAGCACAAAAGCACCACTGTAAGTTCAGTATTGAACACAATTTATTTAAGAACAGGATTTAGTGTACTCACAAAAGTATGTGATAGGTAGGCATATCAGAAAAGTAAGCCGTCCACGAGGGAGTACATCATGGAGTCCATGAGAGGGTCCATCAGGGAGTCCATCAGAAGCAGAGACGTGGGTACCGTGGAGAGTGGCAATCTAAAATGACACCATTTACTATAATACACTTGTAATTATAAATATTAATTATAAATATTATAAATACGTGTAAACACATACGTGTAGGGTAAAACATAATCAGCATGACAATTACATAAAAACACTCATCCATTCATATAAATACAATTAATATAAATTGCTCATGGTGAGCCAAACTTGTCAAAGCATCAATTCGATGTAACTCATATAACTAAGCGCACGTTTCATGGCTCATACCAATCATCAGGAGTAAATGCTCTGAAATTAATTCAAAAATATCTATGAATGTATAGGATATCCTTTAGATGGAGAAAAATCTCTCAAAATAAAGGTGTGTAACTTACAATGCGGCCCAATGGTGGCGCCTAACCTTAAATCCAAGGGAAGACAGGGGACAAGGATTGTTATCTCCCCCACGGCTGTGGGGAATACCATGTACCTGGCTGTGAGGCTGAAGTTTGGGAAGACCTGAAAAAAGTACAGTGGCTCCTACGGGGGTAGCGCTACACATATGCTGTCTATATGCTCTTGCACATGTACTGTCCATGTCCCAGCTGCAGCCAATCTTATTGTGGTTCAGCACGACTCTTTGCAGCTCAATTGTACTGAAAGAAAAGAAAGGCAATTGCGAAGCCTTTAACACCCAGTCCAATGTTTCTTTTCAATGATTAACACCAACAATGATATTTGTAATCTGCATGGTGGCTATAGTCAGTACAGTCAGCTTTTTATAAATCATCCCCATGGTGGATTATCCATAAATAGAATGTTCTGGCTATGCGTGATGGGAAATCGTGAGTTCTTAGAAAAACACCTGGCGTTTTAGCGGGCCTGACAGAGGAAACAGATGAAAATTACATAAATGGCTGATATGTTTTCTCATATCTAGAAATTACTTGCCATTTATTATTTCATTAAATCCACTCAAAAGCAGCCTTGAGTCATCTTAATCTGTCATCTCCCACTTCTGCAGCCCGAGTTTCATAATTCAATCTTTGATTTGTGTCATTAACAAATTAGATCATCTTTGCAGGCATTCTTTTTATTACAAGTGTTATTAGCGGTGGTAATGTGTCTGCTTTCTGGAGCGCTAATGTTTAACCTCTGCTTGTTGAAGGGCAGAGCTTTATTAATCGCAGTTGTAAGGATTTCCAGGAAAATGCTGGAGGGACTGGCTATAGAAATTGTTGTTGTTATTGTTATTACTCATTTATATAGCACCAGCATATTCCCCAGCCCCTAAAGACCAATGCTGAACAATAAAAGTACGCAGTATACATCGAATGTTTTCTAGAAAATACTGTAACTGAGCTAAGGTCAGAAAGTCCACTCAGATTACATCTGGGAAACTATTTATTAAAGCGATAGTAAACTCAGATGCTTCGACCCTCATTTTTATGTATGAAGTTATTGTAAATCAACACGCCACCATGGCAAAGCATATCGAATGCTTCTTACTTGAATAAAAAAAACATTCTTTTTATGAAAGCTCCTTTTCAGTTGCAGCCACCGCCATAGTGACTTCTGCCTTCTGTGTCCAACAACATTCTAACTTCCTCTACAACCTCTGTGACGTACCCAGTCACATGGGGTTAACACTCTGCTTGTGAATGGGAAACTAGTCTCGCAGGATCTCTGGGCTGACGCCAAGCAAAGGAAATGACATAGCCCCGGCACATAAACACAATTTTTTCCGGCATGAAGAGCTTGCTGGTGTTCTGTCGAAATAGCCAAACTTGTCAAAATCTCCAACTACGTCACTTCCGGTGACTTTCCAGCAGCTGCGGGGGGTTTCTGTTATTCTGTCGGGTGCACACGTGCGCATGGGCAGTAGAGCCAACTCGTCAAAATCTGCTGCTGGAGAGTCACTGGAAGGGATGTAGTTGTAGGTGTTGACGGCTTGGCTATTTCGGCAGAACACCAGAAAAATGGGACTAATTGCATATGCGTCGATGATGTCATTGCTCAGAAAATTAACAATTGCACTAAAAGGAAGAAGGCAGGAAGCGATCTACACACAGCAACTGGTAGATTAGTTTAGAATAAGTAATATTCCGGAAATTTAAAAGAATGAGTTTACTACCGCTTAGAAGAAAAGAAGAATAGCTCCCAACCGTCCTTTATTTGGAAGGACTGTCCTCCTTTTGGAACCAAATCCTGTCCTCAGTTTTCCCTACTTTTAGTCTGATCTATGAAATAAATTACTATTTGACTCCTGTAGAGCTACCCCCGTAGGAGCCGCTGGATAAAATGGGTCCTCTTCTTCTTTTTTTTGCCTCCACCTTCTCAAGAAGAACCTTGGCCCCTCTTACATACCAGGTTGAGTTTGCAACATACAATATCACAGGAAATCAATGAAAGTAACACTTAGTACCCAATAATATTGCTATATCAAAGAAAACCAGCACAAAACCAGGCAACCTTAAAGAGAAACTGCAGTCTGCTCACATAATTTGTAATGAAAACATCTTTGCCATTCTAAAGCTTCCCTTCAACCACTTTGCATATTATTTTATATATACTGTGATTCTGTACTCAACGAATTTGCTGCAGAAATCTCCCTTGACTGAGTCTGGCTGCAACCATTTTAACTGTGGGCAGCTGAAGCTGCTGCCTGTTCACTTTCTGGATTTACACAGATACACAGAGCCACACCTCCAGCTCTGCAGCTCTATCTTATGACTCATCCCGCCTCCCTTCCTGGCAAACTCCCACGAGAGTGAGAGAGAGAGCTGTGAATGATGTCATAAGCCTAGGCTTTTTATCAGACAATAAACAGAAATTAGACTGTATAAGGTATTTACTATCAGAAAAAAAAGGTGTTTTACTATCCAAAGTTAAAACAACAAGGGCAGAAGATTTAATAGATGAAAAGTTGAAAAAAATTAATAAAGGTCCGCTTTGTTGTTATCCAATATGGCTGGCAACTAGGCAAGCATAAAATGGATTAACAGTGGTAAGAACACAATTTAGCATACAGTGATGATAAACAATAAGGACTAGGCATAAGAGGGCATTTGAGGTCCAGATCAGCAGGAATGGGCTGAATTTTTATCAGTGTGTTGCTTTCTTGTTTGACAGAAGTCAATCGTAGATTTTTTTCTGTCAAACAGACAAGTTGTGAAACCTGGTACACACAATGAGATTATCAGCCGAATAATCATCTGGGGGTTTTTTTGCATGCTAATTTCATATCGAAAATGAAGAGGTTACTCAACTTAGACCAATATTCTCGTAAAACAAAATACAACTTCGGAGTAATGTGTTGAATTGTCTTGTAATGTATTCTTTTGATTCTAAGCATGTGTAGTCTTGCTCTTACAATTTTTTTGGGGATGAAAACTGTACTGATTAAACGAAAATTGGACATTGTCTTCACTTACGATAACAATGTTCTAGCCTGCACCTTCAGGATCTGTCCTCCAAAAAGTCAAAATTAGCTGTCAAAAGCACTATACTTATGATCAGATAATCGGAAGGTCGTTCATCATACTAAAAAAAATTCCGACCTTTTTATCGTGTGTGCCTTTAGGCTTTTGTTAATCAGCACAAAAAAAGTAATTCTCTTAACTTCATGTATGAGCTGACAAAAGACTACAGTTTAACCGGTTCCCGACCAGCGCACGCCGATGTACGTCAGCAGAATGGCATGGGCAGGCAAATGGGTGTACCTGTACGTCCCTTTAAATTTGCCTCCCCGGCCATCGCGAGCGCGCAGCTGGTCGGGACCCCCATTAGTCTGGTCGCGGGTCCCGTGGACTTGATCGCTGCGGGCATACCCGCGATCGTCTCACGGGGCGGCTGAACGAGGAAATGCCTTTGTAAACAGCATCTCCCCGTTCTGCCTAGCAACTAGTGATGCTGATCTCTGCTCCATATGATTGGAGCAGAGATCAGTGTTCACTAAATTAAAGCCCAGCCCCCAACAGTTAGTAACACACCCCTAGGAACAGTTAACCCCTACACTGCCACCCACTGGTTAACTCCTTCCCTGCCAGTGTCATTTACACAGGAATCACTGCATTCATATAGCAGTGATTGCTGTATAAATGACAATGGTCCCAAAAATGTGTCAAAAATGTCCGATGTGTCCGCCATAATGTCGCAGTCACAATAAAAATCGCTGATCGCCGCCATTACTAGTAAAAAAAAAAAATTATTAATAAAAATGCCATAAAACCATCCCCTATTTTGTAAACGCTATAACTATTGCGCAAACCAATCAATAATCTCTTATTGCGATTTTTTTTACCAAAAATATGTAGAAGAATATGTATCAGCCTAAACTGAGGGAAAAAAATGTTTTTTTTATATATTTTTGGGGGATATTTATTATAACAAAAAGTAAAAAATAATGCATTTTGTTCAAAATTGTCGCTCTACTGTTGTTTATAGCGCAAAAAATAAAAACCACAGGGATGATCAAAAATCACCAAAAGAAAGCTCTATTTGTGGGAAAAAAAAGGACGTCAATTTTGTTTGGGAGCCACGTCGCCTGACCGTGCAATTGTCAGTTAAAGCGACGCAGTGCCGAATCGCAAAAAGTGGTCTGGTCTTTGACCAGCAAAATGGTCCGGGGCTGAAGTGGTTAAACCGGCGGTGACCGACTTGCTGGACTACAGAACTCTGCCTACCCCCTATCACTCCATGTCCATCTACATGTGCATTCATTGATTTCTTTCCCAGCAAAGCACCATGAGCCTGCCCTCACCCTGTGTAGGGAAAGGGCTCTTGGGAAATGTAGTTCTGGGGTTGTGCCTAGTATTAGGAACTGAGCTTCCAGCAGCTGCCCCTGCAAACATTTTAAAAGCCCAGTGATGACACAGATAGTAGTAATAAAAGTTGTTTCATGCAACAGAACAAGATAAAAAAATGCTGGAACAATATTTCTGGGGGAAGGAGGATTTGGGGTAAATATGGTAATGCCTGGAAATACAATTTAAAGTCCAACTAAAGGCAAAACGTTTTTGTTTTGTTTTCAAAGGAGTAAGGAAGGGTTATATCCCCTGTCCATTTTTTATTTGCCATATGCATCTCATTGGGGAGATTTCCCTTAATTTCCTGTCCCATAGTTAAAACAAGAAGTGAGAGGAAATCTCTCCAAAGTGAGGGAAACTCTGGCTTAACTAGTGTCCCAGTTAAAAT
Source organism: Lithobates pipiens (assembly GCF_037356315.1). Lineage (NCBI taxonomy): Eukaryota > Metazoa > Chordata > Amphibia > Anura > Ranidae > Lithobates > Lithobates pipiens. The sequence continues at coordinate 549,304,482 of NW_027507758.1, read as the reverse complement.
ATTTCTCTTTTATTCGGGGGGGCATAGACAGCAAACAAAAAAAAACCTAGCAGGTGTTCTAATCCCTCTCTACTCTATCCAAAACTGAAAAAAAAGTTTTGCCTTTATTTATACTTTACATTTTTTCCTGTAAAAAGAGACTTAAACTTAAGCTAAACTGCGAAAATCCACAGTTTATAGTTTACATTGTGAGGCTCAAGGGGGAAGCAAGCAAACAAAAAAGTAAACAGGCTTTTCTTCAGCACAAACAAAACAGCAACAAGGTCCCCCAGAATGTTGTCCATGATCTTCTGCTATTCAGGTAGTCACCCACATTTTCTGGCTGTCACACGTTCCTCCTGCTTCCTAGTAGAGATGAACTTGGGCATCCTTCGAACTCACTGGTATCTGAATTTCAAAATTCCTATTTTTAATTTGGTCCAATCAGCTGTGCCATTCACTAGCCAGCAACACATGTAGACAAAGGGGCTGGTGACATCATGTAGACACATACCCACATTTAAACCAACATCAATGTTATTAAATAAATATGAGCATGTGTTCATATAAATGCAGCACTACCGCTGAAGGAGCCGATTGGTAATTGGAGTTCTCTGTTCTATGTCTCGACTTCAAGAACAACCTCAGGCTCTCTGACAAACCTGGTTGAATGAAAGTCACTGCAAGCACTTATAGTATAGTAACACAAGCATTGATACTTTTAATAGGGTTGTGAGCTGATACCAGGAAATAAACATAAGATAGTTTAGTGTTAAATTAACTCAATGTATTGGTACAATTTAGGGTAAATAATGGTATGAGCATAATTGAGCACACAGAGGATAAGTTCAGATACAATCTGATAAACAATGTGATCTCTAGGCCAACCTAACTTGGATTGAAGTTTTCTACCACTTTATATAGAAACAACTTATAAAACAAAATCAGCAGAAAACATTTAGGCATCTACTGCAATGCAAATAATAATATTATAACTAGTCTACAGTGCACTATAGAGGGGATTAGACTATAGTCAAGGTCTATTGCAGGGCTATCCCTGCTCCTACAAGCATCATCAGGAGTAGGGCAACTAATACAAATAGACAGTCTTACACCCAGCTGGCTAATGTTGGGGCCCATCCTGCCGTTGGTGCACATAAATGTTTAAAGGGAATTTGCATGCAGTAAGTTAGCGGGTGAGTGCCTAATCCTATTTAGCTCAGTTTCTGATAGCAGCAGCAGGTTGTGACCACACAGCCTTTTCACCAATCCAGCAATACAGCCACAGAAGTCCCACTGTGTGGGTGTCCTCTGTTTTGACTTTGTCCTCTGAGGCAACTCTGGTCCTCATTTCACCCAGCTGTGGTGCTCTTGCATCAGTGCAGTGTGAGACTTCCTTTTAGTAGTGACTCAGTCCCAGCCTCTGCTGCCTCAGTCTCTTATCTCCCAGCTGTGTGGGACTGAGGTCTCTACTCCAACTACCAGCAATTCCAAACAGGGGATGTGCTCCCGCAGCAAAAGACCATGCTATTTAAACTGGAAGATACTGCTCCTTTCTCCTCCCTTGTCACTGCTACTACTAGGAATAGTAGTTAACTGATTAACAGAAGTCCACAAAAGCTCTCCCATTCTGGACTTCAACTCCCACAGTCCATTGCAGCTGGTCTCAAAGTCTATGGGGTGCCTTTTGACTCACCTGCTCCCCCTGCTGATGGGAGCGGCAGTATGCCTAAATTCAGCTAGGCTGTTTAGCTTCAGTTCAAGCGCAGCTGTAGACAGTATTACGTCTTACTCCTTGCAGCCAAGTACCTGGCTACACTCGACCACTACACCATCAACTCCTTTGTTTATATGTATTGCCGGGTGGTGAATGACCCGGACCACAGCTGATTGAACCCAAAAAAAAGCATCTATGAAATTTGGATACAGGTGAGTTTGAAGGATGTAAAAAGCTCATCTCTCCTTTCTAACAGCTCCAGAGCCTTCCAGATCTCTGACGCCATTACACACTGTTCAGCTCAGCTGTCCTTAATAGGCAGAGCTAAAGAGAAGCATTTGTATTTCCATATGAACCCCCTATTATTCCTGTCCTAGGCTGATGTCCTACAATATACACGTGGCCTTTTTTCTGAGAAACAATTCATACATTGGTCCAACAAGTCCACCTGTCAAACACCATTACCAGATCTCAGACCTCACTTTTCTTTATTGAAGCAATACATTCTGGTCCTGGTTTATAACAGTATTTCTCAACCCTGTCCTCAAGTACCCCAAAGAGGCCATGTTTGCAGGTTTTCCTTTATCTTGCACAGGTGCTTTAAATCAAAGGCAATGGCTTGGTATTTTGGACAGCTATTTTATCTAAGAGAAATTCCCAAAACATGGCCTGTTGGGGGAACTTGAGGACAGGGTTCAGAACCACTGGTCTAGGACACCCTTCAGCCTGCTGGTTGGATATTGAAAGATAAGCAGTACACTGGTAAGATCACCCCTATTCTGTCCCAACCTACCTGCTCCAATAACATCATGTAAAGTAAACCTTGAATTTTGATTAGCTCTTAGTTTTTTCCCCTCTGTTCCCATTCCGTGCTGATGTTCAAATCCAATTTACCGTATTTAAAAAAAATTTCATGACAACCTAATAGACTAAATATTATTTTTAAATCTCCTAGGAGTTTAGTTTTAAGTGTGGCTGGCATTTCAATTTCATCCAATGTAGAATGTGCAACACATTTAGGAAAAATACGAATACCTTCTACTGCAATGCCAAATTTCCATTGAGTCACCTCCTAAAATACTCAGAGAAACAGCTGCGAAGCTCACGATGTTTAGATGCTCCTTTCTTTTTTTTTCATGTTCTCTGTGACTTTCCATTGTTCTCAAATGAATAACCACATCCTAACTCTAGGTGCTTTCTGCTTAACTATTACCTGCCAGTACTTTTATTGCAGCCTGTATTATGCTAGGATACGTAGTTGGCCAGGGCCTAAAGTAAGAGCATCTCAAGGTAATTGATGTCATTTTTTTCCCCACAAATAGAGGTTTCTTTTGGTGGTATTTGATCACATCTGTGGTTGTTATTCTTTGTGCTATAAACAAAAAAAGAGCAACAATTTTGAAAAAAAGCTATATTTTTTACTTTTTGCTATAATAAATATCCCCAAAAAATATATAAAAACTTTTTTGTTTCCTCAGTTTAGGCCGATACGTATTCTTCTACATATTTTTGGTAAAAACAAAACAAAAAACCCAATAAGTGTGTAGCGCCGGCTCCTGAAGAGCACGCGCTATGTATTTTTCAAATTTAAGGTTACACCTGAACTGCAGTTTGGTTTGGGTACAGTTGTCTAAATTTGAGCCTCAGCATCAGCCTGACTGGACTATGAGATGTTCAGCCTGACCACAGGGGGCACTGTCTCTTCTGGCAGGCATGGAACTATAGTCTGGTTGGGTGCTTAAGTTACTCTCTCTCTGAGCCTGCCCAGTGGGAGTGGCTCTCTTGCTGTGTTTTCTGGGAGAGGGTATTTAAGATGCTGATGTCACATGGTTCGGGGTTCTGGTCCAAAAGGATGTACTGACTTCATCGTCCTGGTCCTCCTGACCAGCCCCCAGGAAGGCTATGGCCTGGGGTGCGGATCCACCCGATCTTGTTGTCTCTGGGCTGGCTAGCCCGAGGCAAGGAAACTAAAGGAAGATTTTGAGGTGTTTGGGTGCCATCTCTGGTTTGGGAAAGACCCAGTGACTTCATGCTATCCAGGGGAGGACTCATCAGAAGAAAGCCACGTACGTGTTGGTTTCTTAGCAAGAGCCTGGAGGAGCTGAAGTACCCAAAAGAATCCGGTCTCATGGATATCGCCAAGCTGGCTGAAAGATCCAGGTATCACACGAGTGTTCTACAAGTTTAGTTTTGCTAAGTGTTCTACAACAATGTCTGTGGCAGAGACTTATCCTTGTATGTTCTACAACAACGTCTGTGGCAGAGACTTGTTCCTGAGTAAGCACCTTGTTGGCTGCTAGGCCTTGTGAGAGAGGGACTGTCCAACTTGAGTGAACATACAGTTGCGAATGGCTATTCTCTGGATGCAGTCAAAGTAAGCAAGTTCTTCAATATTGACTTTGACACTTAGCCCTTGTACACATGGTCGGACTTTCCAACTGAAAATGTCCGATCGGACCGTGTTGTCGGATAATACGACCGCGTGTGGGCACCATCGGACTGTTTCCGTCTGAATATCTGACCGACAAAGTTTTATAGCTGGTCTAAAAAATGTTCTGACAACATGATCCGATCGGACTTTGTCCGATCGTTTGTAGAGAATTCCGATCGGACAAAGTGCCAAACGCATGCTCAGATCAAATTCCTAGACCAAAGCTATTGGCTACTAGCCTGAACGTAGTCCCGTCGTAACGAAATAACGTCATCCCGTTCTGAATGATCGGATGTTCTGACAACTTTTTCCGACCGTGTGTATGCAACACCAGTTTCGGACAAAATCCGTCGGACAAAATCTGACAGATTTTGTTGTCGGAATGTCCGACTGTGTGTACAAGGGCTAAGAGTACCTGAACTTCCTTTCCAACCCTCTGATCCCATTTTAAGAGACCGTTCATTGTCCACGTTTTTGCAAATAAAATCCATTTAAGTGGATCTGTCATCAGTCTCTCAAGTTACTGGGCCATCTACCACGGGACACACCTAGACGTGAAGTGAGGAAAAAGAAGGTAACAGTAATAATAATAATAATAATAATAATAAATTTTATTTATAATGCACTTTCCATCAAAAGACTTCAAAGTGCTACATAATTACAATAAAAACAAACAAACCGCTTAATTTACAAAACATTTGCTAAAAAGAAAAGTCTTCAACCCCTTTTTAAAAGCCCCATCTAACCATCAGCTCCTTTGTGGGTTAGTGCTACAAGCGTTTATTGATTGGTTTGCGCAAACGTTATAGCGTCTACAAAATAGGGGATAGTTTTATGGCATTTTTATTAATATATTTTTTTTTTTACTAGTAATGGCAGCGATCAGCAATTTTTATTGTGACTGCGACATTATGGCGGACACATTGGACACTTCTGGAACTATTTTGGGACCATTCAAATTTATACAGTGATCAGTGTGATTAAAAATGCACTGATTACTGTGTAAGTGTGACTGGCAGTGAAGGGGTTAACCAGGAGGAGGCACTGCAGGGGTTAAGTGTGTCCTAGGGATGTGTTCTAACTTGGGGGGGCTATGGGTGACACGACACTGATCACCACTCCCGATTACAGGCAGCTGTGATCAGTGTCAGCGTCACTAGGCAGAACAGGGAAATGCTTGTTTACATCAGCATTTCCCCGTTCTTCCTCTCCGCGAGACGAAAATCGCAACGGAAATCAAATCCATGGGACCCACAGTCGGACTCATGGAGCTTGCGGCGGGCACCTGCTATCCGAACCTCGTGAGATCACATACAACATGTTTTTAACAAACGATAACGAAAGGGCAGAATCCGAAAAACGAAAGAACCAACATAAATAAATGCTTTATTTTCGTTTTCGTTGTGACAACAGTTTGATACAGATTGGAGATTCAGCACGATGCTGACAATAACAATCTGTGTCTATCGAACCTGTGGTCTAATGTGCCTAACCTTAACTCTATTAGTCCAGGATTATTCTACATAGAGAGAAAAGATTTGACATAGAGAGAAAAGATCGCTGCTGGAATTGGGTGGGGGAAGTCAAATAAAAATAATGATGATGATGATAAATGTTATTGGCTGATTGTAACCAAAGATGAGGAGCAGTAAAATAGCTAGAACTAAGTACACACGTACAGCCAACTTACTTTCACTTACGATTGCTAGCAGAGAGAGACACACATACTGAATCATTTCAGAAGACAGTCAATCTTAGCTGGTCCGTTTGTCAGAGAACATAAATTATTTAGCAATTAAGCATAAGCACAGAAGCAGAACAATAGTGAAGCAAGCTACAGTTCAACTTAACTTTTTCATAATAATCTGCTGCTATTGTGTTAGTGTTGTGAACTTGATAATGATACTAGTGTTGCTAGTGTTGTGATAGCCTCAGAGGCTGCAAGTGTTGGGGGGGGGGGGGGGGGGGGGGGGGGGATTTATTATTATAGATTTCATATTATAGATTGAGATTCTATATAGATTCTATATACCCTATCTTGTTACCTGTCTGATCAGTGATCACTATCACCAGTCCATTTTCTGTTTGAACTATATACATTCTAAATGAGCGACAAAGATTCGACAAAGCAGCAAAAAACATACAAACGGCAAATCTTTGGCCGCGTACACACGCGGGGACTGTTCGCCCAACTTTGTCCGTCAAACAGTTTCGGCAAACAGTCCGCTCAAACTTAGCATGGACGGACATGGCCACACACGACGGACAAACAGTTTGCTGAAACCGTGCGCGATGACGTGAACGGCACGTACGACGGGACGAAAAATACGACGTCCTATACACTGCATTATAACTTTCGGCGTGAAAATCCTTTCTGAGCATGCGCGCAACTTTGTTTGACGAACAAGCCTATACACGAGCGGACTGTTCGCTGAAACAAGGTTTCAGCGGACAGTTTTTCGGAAATTCCGAAAAACCTTGTCCGTCAAACTGTCCGCTGAAACTGTCCGCTGAAAGCCCACACACGAGCGGACTGTCCGCCCAAACACTGTTCAGCGGACAAAGTTGGGCGAACAGTCCGCCCGTGTGTACGCGGCCTCAGGCTTATGGTGTCTGTCGAAAGTTCTAAGAAGATTCGACGGAGCAGCTAAACTATACAGAGTCATACAGTTTAGCTGCTCCGTTGAATCTTCTTTGAACATTCGACAGACACCATAAGCTTTCAATGACAGATTCAACCTTAATTAATTTGTAATTTTTAACGAAAAACAAAATAAATAAAAACGAATTTCGGGAGTAACTAAATAAATGTATTTTTCGGACGAAAACGAAATTCCAAAACAAAATATTTCAGTGTGCACATGTCTACAGAATACAGAAAATGGGCCAAGCACCCCATGTGGCCCAGCTCAGGGTGCATTTTAGGTCTGCGTGCAGTCTGCAGTGGCAGAGAAATTACATTGCACAGGTTGCCTCACGAGGATGTGGTTGTGCAAAATTCTATGCCTTATTAAGGAGGCTATAGCAGAAAGTATGCTGCAAATATACACGCCACAGGCAACACCGATAATGATAGATTGTAAATTGCTCACTGATGTAGGATGGCAGAGACCTCATCAGAAGACCAATTTACAGTATCGGTTCTCTAAGCCTTATCCATATAAGATGGCTGATGTATGTTTATGCCCCGGACTTCCAGCAGTGGATGCTGCCCTCTAGCATCTGGCGCATTAAATTAATTCTTATATGGCAAGGTCAGTGACAGCACCCCCATCCAATGAGACTACTTTTAATAGCCTGGCTATGGAATAGGCTAGACCAGTGGTCATCAACCCTGTCCTCAGGGCCCACTAACAGGCCAGGTTTTATGTATTACCTTGGGTAGGTGCAGACTATAATACTGCAATCACTGAGCAGCAAATTATATCACCTGTGATGTATTTCAGTTATCTTGCAAACCTAGCCTGTTAGTGGGCCCTGAGGACAGGGTTGATGACCACTGGGCTAGACCAGAGGTGCAGGGATTCTCGTCCGAGGTTGTTCAGACCTTGATGACCAGAAGAGCATCCATGAACGCTACATATAAGAGCATATGATAGTAGTTTGTTTTGTTTGCTCAGCAAAAGCTTTCTCTCCTGTGTTCCCTGCTTTAGCCAATATCCTGGACATTTTACAGCCAGCGCTGAGGTTGGTCTGGCATAGAAATCCATTTAAGGTACAGATCTCTACTTTTCTTTTCACAGGCTGCCGACGGGTGCAAAAGCCAGTGACCAGATGCTTCTTGCAGATGACAATCTATATATCACCTTGAGGGAAATCCATGTTCCCTCTGTGGGACTTGGATCTGAGTCCAATGGTTTCAATCCCATTGAAGTACCACACAGTAAATCTAGTTCTTCTGACAGCAACTACTTCAGACAGAAGGATATTGAAGATTGCAACACTTTCCTGCAAGGGCCCTTTGCTGTCTTTTTTCTTTCCTTTTTTTTACCAGAGATAGGGATACCACGTCTATGCCCAAAGTTCAATTTTAAAGTGGTATCCAGTTTCCAGCAAAACTGGGAAGTAGCCCCTCTGAGTTCTCACGTGAGAGTCACTAAGTGCACAGCAGGAAGACTTTAGTTTTTATACATGGTCAAGTTACTAACAGTGTACTTGGTCAAAAAAGAAAAGTGGACAATCTTTTCATTTAGCCATCAGGTTCTCAAGAGTCATCCTCTCTTTTTTGTCCTTAGCAGTTTTTCTTTGATTGTCAGTGTCTCTTTTCATTTGTTCTCTCCCACCCATTTTTTCAGCTATGGTATATCCCCTTGTGTTCTGATGTAAGGTGGGCCAGGAAAACAGAAAATTGTTATCAAATACTTACCATAATTTTCCTTTCCTGGCCCATCCTCATGTCAGCACAGGACTCCCTCCCTAGTGGCCTGTCGTAGGCTAGGTTATGGAACACCTTAGTCGGGGAAGGGGCTGTCTTTTATTAAGCTAGGAACGGGTGGTCATGTGGGGCTCCAGAGGAGATGTTAACCTGTTGTGGGCTGATGTGAGGATGGGCCAGGAAAAGAAAATTACGGTAAGTATTTAATAACAATTTTCAGTTTTCCATAACCTCTAGATGTAAACAAGCTGTTGCTTGCAAGGCAGATTTTTCATGTTTCCTAAAGTTGGGCTTTAAGATTAAATTTGTTTGATTCTATAAGGTATATGGAACTGAGTGCTGGGGCTCAAGGAAATATATTAAAATGGATCCAGAAACAATGTTTGAAAAATGTTCCATGGTAACTTTACTTTTATTTTTTTAACCTTGTAGGACGATGGCATAAGGTGCTAGTATGCGTCACATACTAGCACATTATGAAATACTTACCTTAGAACGAAGCCCTCCAGTGGTGTGCTGTCACCGCTGAAGGCACTTCCATCTTCATCCAGTCTTCCTTCTGGGTTCACGTCTTTCAGCCATCGAATTGGTTGTGGCGCGAAGACATCACGGACCGCAGCATGGAGCTCTGAAGGGATGGCATGTCTCTTCAGAGCGCATGTGTCAGTGACGTCACCGGCTGCATGCAGTGTGAATATTTCCAAAACTGTGCAGGTTTAAGAGATATTCACTGTACCTACAGGTAAGCCTTTTTAACTGCCCCCCCCCCCCCCCCCCGGTCCATTCCAGGCCCTTGAATCTAATATGGATTTGGAGGGGACCCTCCATGCCATAATTTTAAAAGAAAAAGGTCCCCCCAAAATCCATACCAGACCCTTATCCGAGCGTGCTGCCCAGCAGGTCAGAAAAGGGAGGGGACAAACGAGCTGTGCATTTTATGGCCTGGGCCAGGGATTTTTTTCTGGTTTTTGGTTTCATAGAATTCAATGGATCAAAAATGTGTATTGAAAAATGCTAAATGCACCTGGACTATGCAAACTGCAACCTGTATAGGTGTGAACCAGGCCTTATAGCACTGGTGGAGCACAGAAGCACTTTATGAGTTTTGAGCACTGGGAGCAGCGCACTTTATATTATATTTCTGAATTAAAAAATGGACACTTGGATTTGGATTTCATTTTTTGATATTTAGACTTGGTTCATATTGGAACCAGCTGCGGATCGCACAAGAACGCTGTGTGTCCCCATTCTCCAGTTCAGGGACGAATCAGGGACGAATCTTTGCCTGAATTTGACCCTGAAACGGAGCCAAAGACGCACAGCGTTTTTTTGCAGTGCGCTCCACAGCCGCCCTGGAGATTTGTGAATCGGTTCCATAGAGAGCCAGTCACATTCTCCTGCGGGGAAGCCTGCATCCAATTCGCATAGGTGTGAACCCAGCCTTACTTACTTGTATATTTGCACATATTAAGTTGCATCATATGCATGATTAATTATTGTATTTGCACATATTCAGCTGATCAATCATTTTAAATTATACACTTCTTTCTGGGTTAATTCCTGATTATTAAAAGACAGCACAACTTTTTTTCTTTTTCAATTTTTTGTTGTATCCTGTATCCAGGATTGTAAAAAGTGCAGGAGTCCGTTTGGATTGTTCTAGCGCAAGGTTTACTATATATTTTTCCTTTAACTGTAGGTACAAGATCTAAAAAATAGTTTACTTCCACTTTAAAGCAGGCCTCCCTCCTCCCCAATGCATTGACAAGGTTATTGAAATGTATTTAGTAAAAAAAGTGTAATAATAACAAACGTCTTTAATGGTCTGCCAATGGTCTGTCCTGCCCATGCTTCCCTTACCACACCGACATTTTGAAAAAGGAGATCATCAGTGGCCGCCTTCTTCTTCCTGGTTCCTTGCCCCAGCCCTCAAATTACTTTTGGGCCTAATCTCAATTTCTAATTTTCCCAGAAAGGGGGAGTCTGATTTTACTCTTATATATGAGATCTCCCTGTAAGGCACTGGTATAGCCTTCCCAGAGAACCTCTGTGAGGCCTGGGTTACGTCACCAGTGCCCAGGAAAGTGGGAAGTAGACTACAATATAAGTTAAGCGTCTAAATAAGTTTAGAAATGATTCCTAGATGATTTGAGAACAGCATGCAGTGTTGCATCCTGCAGGGAGTTTATTTTATATTTTTGTGAGTGGGTATTCACTTTAATATCTTTCAGCCCTTGTACACACGGTCGGACATTCCGACAACAAAATCCATCGGATTTTGTCCGATGGATTTTGTCCGAAACTGGTGTTGCATACACACGGTCAGACAAAGTTGTCGGAAAATCCGATCGTTTGGAACGTGATGACGTTATTTAGTTACGACGGAACTACGCTTAGGCTAGCAGCCAATAGCTTTAGTCTAGGAATTTGATCCGAGCATGCGTGGCACTTTGTTCGATCGGAATTCCCTACAAACGATCAGACAATGTCCGATCGGATCATGTTGTGGGAAAATTTTATAGCCCAGCTCTAAAACTTTGTCGGTCGGATATTCCGATGGAAACAGTCCGATGGAGCCCACACACGGTCGGATTATCCGACAACACAGTCCGATCGGAAATTTTCCGTCGGAATGTCCGACCGTGTGTACAAGGACTCACACATATTATATTGCTGCCCTTAACTAAGCTCTTTTCTTCCTTTCTTCCAAGAATGATGGCACCATCTTTGTTAGTAGGGATGAGCTTCGTGTTCGAGTCGAACATACGTTCGACTCGAACATCGGCTGTTCGCCCGTTCGGCGAATTCCGAACGTTATGGGCCGTTCGTGCCAAATTCGTGTGGCGCTCACAGCCCACAATGCACTGCGCCATCGCAGTGCATTGCTGGCTCATGATTGGCCAAGCATGCACTGTGACCCCGCATGCTTGCCCAATCACAGCGCCGGCAGCGAGGAGAGCCATGATTGGCCACAGGCAGGATGCCTGTGGCAAATCATAGCTCAGGCTGTGTAGTACACGCCCCACACTATATAAGGCCACCAGCGCGGCAGCCTTGTGTAGTGTGGTGGCATCTGTAGGAGTTAGTGGGTGTTCTGTGTATCTTCAACACAGTATACACCGATCGTTATCGGACGATTTTTCGTTCTTGCTCTTCTGTAGTGGTTGTTGTCTGCGTGCCCTGACCGCCATAATACACCGCTATATTCACCTATATAGCTAGCTATATTTCTCTTTTTTAATAGAGCTTGCAGTCAGTGGTAGGAGATTGTGCGTGCTGTCTGCGTGCTCTGAACCCAGTATACACCGCTATATCCATCTATATAGCTAGCTATCTTGCTCGTTTTAAATAGAGCTTGCAGTCAGTGGTAGGAGATTGTGCGTGCTGTCTGCGTGCTCTGAACCCAGTATACACCGCTATATCCACCTATATAGCTAGCTATCTTGCTCGTTTTAAATAGAGCTTGCAGTCAGTGGTAGGAGATTGTGCGTGCTGTCTGCGTGCTCTGAACCCTGTATACACCGCTATATCCACCTATATAGCTAACTATCTTGCTCGTTTTAAATAGAGCTTACAGTCAGTGGTAGGAGATTGTGCGTGCTGTCTGCATGCTCTGAACCCAGTATACACCGCTATATCCATCTATATAGCTAGCTATCTTGCTCGTTTTAAATAGAGCTTGCAGTCAGTGGTAGGAGATTGTGCGTGCTGTCTGCGTGCTCTGAACCCAGTATACACCGCTATATCCACCTATATAGCTAACTATCTTGCTCGTTTTAAATAGAGCTTGCAGTCAGTGGTAGGAGATTGTGCGTGCTGTCTGCGTGCTCTGAACCCAGTATACACCGCTATATCCACCTACATAGCTCTTCTCTAATTGAGCCATCTGCCATCTGCAGGAGTTAGTGGAAATTGTGTGTGCCTCCAGCACAATATACACTACTCAATTGCTGGTTTTCCCAACTCCCTTCAGGCCATTACCATGTCTGGAAGGCCAGCAAGGAGAGGCAGACAGGCGTGAGCCGATAAAAGAGGGCAAGCAAGCTCTGTGTCTAGAGACAACAGTGCTGGTCGTGGACGCGGTGCATCGTCATCATCAGCACGCGGCCAAGGGACACGCTTGTCCTTCTTTTTGGCAGCTAGACATGTTGAGCCGCAACATGCCAACGACTTGGTAGAGTGGATGACAAGCCCTCTTCATCCTTCTCATCGTCTCTCACCCAGGCTCAGGGTACTAGCAAAGCAGCTGCCAACGCATTGTCTTCCCTCCTCTCAATGTCATCATCAGTGACTCCTTCCCTAGACCCACCACGTCCTCCTGAGGAGTCTTCTGAACTCTTTGAGCATAGTGTTGGGTACATGCTGCAGGAGGATGCCCAGTGTTTTGTAGGCTCTGATGATGATACTCTGCTAGAGGAAGGCAGTAGCGTGAATGCAGAGAGAGGGATGCTCAAGAAGGACAGCAATCTGGCAGTCATGTTCCACAAGCTGCAGCATACTGCCAGGTTTGCTCCAGCGATGAAGAGGGAGGGGATGATGAGGGCACTGACTCCACGTGGGTGCTTGGTAGGAGAGAGGAGGAGGAGGAGGAGGAGGAGGCACATGTCTAAAGAGGCAGGATGCCCTCCGGGGGCCAGCTTAGGGGCAGCACACCGACTGAATCACACCGCAGAGCTCCGCCTGTGCAGGGCGCTGCCTCTGCACATTATTCTAAAAGTTCTTTGGTGTGGGCCTTTTTTGAGACGAGTGCATCAGATCGCACCGCTGCTATTTGCAACATATGTCTCAAGCGTATCTCGCGTGGCCAAAACATCAGCCCCTTGGGCACCACATGCTTGACCAGACATATGTTGACCTGCCATGCAGCTCGTTGGCAAGCGTACCTCAAAGACCCACACCAAAGAACAAAGCGGACCTCTCCTTGCTCCTCATCAGCTGGGATCTCCAACCCCACTAGACCTTCAGTCCTCTCTGAAACCTGCTCTGAGAGGAATGAAGGTGTACAATTAGGTGTGTCACAGCCAAGTGCTTCCGGGCACTCTGCTAGCAGTACACCCACGTCCGATTATAGCAGGCAAATGTCCCTGCCCCAGCTGCTGGACCGGCGAAAGAAGTTCACTCCCAGCCATCCACATGCCCAGCAGTTGAATGCTAGCTTGGCTAAATTGCTAGCACTTCAACTGCTGCCTTTTCAGTTGGTAGACTCTGCCCCCTTCCGTGAGTTTGTACAATGTGCGGTTCCTCAGTGGCAGGTCCCCAAACGCCACTTTTTCTCACAGAAGGCGATTCCGGCTCTCTACCGGCATGTGGAAGGCAATGTCCTTGCCTCACTGGACAGGGCGGTCAGCAGTAAGGTGCATATTACCGCTGACTCATGGTCCAGCAGGCATGGACAGGGACGTTACCTGTCTTTCACGCTCCATTGGGTCACTCTTCTGCCAGCTGGGAAGGATGCAGGACAAGGTGCAGTAGTGTTGGAGGTTGTTCCGCCACCACGCTTCCAAAATGCTACTATTGGTTGTGACACACCTCTCTCCTCCACCCCTCCTCTTCTTCTTCCTCCATGGCCTCTTCCAGTGCTCTGTCCTCAGAACCAGCGGTGCTCCGTAGGCGTTCCAGAGGCTACGTAAGTACGCAGGCAAAACAATGCCATGCCGTGCTTGCGCTGGTTTGTTTGGGGGACAGGAGCCACACTGGGGCGGATGTTTTGTCAGCTCTGCAGGGGCAGGCCGAGAGGTGGTTGACACCACACCAGCTTAAGCCAGGAATGGTGGTTTGCGACAATGGCACCAACCTCCTCTCCGCCCTCCAACAAGGACAACTGACCCATGTGCCCTGTGTGGTTCACGTCCTTAACCTGGTGGTTCAGCGGTTCTTGGGCAGGTACCCGGGCTTACAGGATGTCCTGAAGCAGGCCAGGAAAGTCTGTGTGCATTTCCAGCGATCATTTAATGCCTGTGCTCGGCTGGCTGAGCTCCAAAGGGAGTTGAAACTGCCCAAGAACTGCCTTATATGTGACATGCCCACCAGGTGGAACTCAACGTTGGCCATGCTGCAGCGGCTGCACACGCAGCAGAGGGCCATCAATGAGTACCTGTGCGACTACGGCACCAGGACAGGGTCAGGGGAGCTTGGTTTTTTCTCACCACGCCAGCGGGGCATGATCAGGGATGCATGCACTGTCCTGTCACCGTTTGAGGAGGCCACAAGGATGGTAAGCAGTGACAGTGCATGCATCAGTGACACTGTACCTCTTGTCCACCTCTTGGAGCATATGCTGCGTGGAATAATGGACAGGGCACTTGAGGCAGAACAGAGGCAGGAAGAGGAGGACTTCCTTACCTCTCAAGGCCCCCTTTATCCAGACAGTGTTCCTGCTGTGCCACCCATCACACAGGAAGAGGATGAGGAGGAGGAGGAGGAGGAGGAGGAAGAGGATGATTGTGTCAGCATGGAGGTGGAGGCTGGCACTCAGCAGCAGCAGCAGTCTTGTAGGGATGATTTACAGTCCCAAGAAACCCGTGGACTTGTACGTGGCTGGGAGGAGGTAGCTGCGGATCATGTTGTCCTTAGTGACCCAGAGGACTCCGGACCGAATGCCTCAGCTAACCTACGCTGCATGGCCTCCCTGATCCTGCAAAGCCTGCGGAAGGATCCTCGTATTCTTCGGATCAAGTAGAGGGACCATTACTGGCTGGCCACTCTCCTTGATCCACGGTACAATGGTAAGGTTGCCGACCTTATCTTGCCATCGCAGAGGGAGCAGAGGATGAGACATCTCCGGGAGGCCTTGCAGAAAGGTCTGTGCAACGCGTTCCCAGAGACTGGGAGGTTACAAACTCCTGGTCCTGGACAACGTGTTGCTGAGGCATCGGTCAGAAGGAGCGGTGGAGAAGGTGGCCGTCTGACCGGTGCTTTCAGACAATTTTTTAGTCCGCAGCCCCAAGGTATGATCGGTTCCAGCAACCATCGCCAGCGTCTGATTTACATGGTGCAGGAATACCTAGGGGCAAGATCAGACTTGGACACCTTTCCCACCAAAAATCCTCTGGCTTACTGGGTCTTGAGGATGGATCACTGGCCAGAGCTTGCACAGTATGCAATTGAGCTACTGGCCTGTCCTGCATCCAGCGTTCTTTCGGGAACGCACCTTCAGTGCTGCTGGTGGCTTTGTTACCGATTACAGGGTGCGCCTGTCCACCGAATCAGTTGATCGACTGACCTTCATCAAGATGAATCAGTCTTGGATCACCCACAGCTACCAAGCACCTGAAGCTGATGTAACAGAATAATTTTTTTTGAAATATCACATCCCTTCAAGACTGCCTATGCTGATGCTGAGTGACTGTCCTGTTATGTTGATTGTCTATCCTCTTCCTCCTCCGCTGATATGTTGGAAGAACATTTTTGGTTCTGGGTGATGCCATCAGCCCAATTTTTCTGCCCCTGTTTAACAGGGGCGTTTAATTACAATTTTTGATGCAATGCTTTGCAGCAGGGCTAATTCCTGCACTAAAACTAGAGTATATGGGAGAGGTTGCAGTGTGGTGGCACCAGCACCAGTGCCTAAGGCCCAATTTTTCTGCCCCTGTTTAACAGGGGCATTTAATTACAATTTTTGATGCAATGCTTTGCAGCAAGGCTCATTCCTGCACTACAACTAGAGTATATGGGAGAGGTTGCAGTGTCGTGGCACCAGCACCAGTGCCAGCAGCCCAATTTTTCAGCCCCTGTTTAACAGGGACATGTTATTACAATTCTTGATATAATATTTCACAGGAGGGCCCGTTCCTGTGCCCACCCAGAGTAACTGTGAGGACTTATAGTGTTGTGGCACCAGCACCACAACCACCAAAGGTCAATTTTTTTTACCACTGTTCAACAATGGCATGTAATTACAATTCTTGATATAATCGTTCACAGCAGAGCACTCCAGCACCCACCAAGAGTCACTTTGAGGGCTTACAATGTTGTGGCAAAACCAACACCTTGTTCTGCCATTTCTGCAGAGCATATAGGGCAGGCCCCTCCTTTCAAACATCCAACTTACAAACATCTCCTACTTGCAAACGGAAGGAGACAACAGCAAGTGAGATGAAAAAAGACGGACGGCAAAACAAATTATACAGGGGTGATAACCCTTCCCTATGTTTTCCAAAAAGCTTAAAAATATTTTTTTTGACTGGAGCTACACTTTAAAAATGTACCAGTTGAAAATTACAAACAGATTCAACTTAACACAACAAATCTACACAGTCCCTGTCTTGTTTGCACCACCTGTATACTGCTGTACTGCTCTATAGTGCCTGGGGGCCACACGTATTTCCTTTTTTTAATATGGGTACGGGGTTCCCCTTAATATCCGTACAAGACCCAAAGGGGCTGGTAATGGGCAGGGAGGGCTACCCATGCCATTTTTCTCAATGATTTTCAACCATATTGCAGGAACCAGATATAACATTAAAACCGCAAGCAGTTTTAAATGACGTTATTTCCGTTAAATGTCATTTTGTGCAGGGACTGTTCTAAACACGGGAAACACGTGGCACTTCACAGGCATACTATAGACACCCCCAGGCACGATATTTAAAGAAATATTTCACTTTTTTTTCACTTTAATCGTCATTAAAATCAGTGTTCCCGCCAAAATGGCCGTTTTTAAAACTTTTTTTTCCATTGACCCATGTCCCCTGGGGCAGGAGCCAGGTCCCCAAACCCTTTTTAGGACAGTATCTTGCATATTAGCAGTTAAAATTAGCACTTTTAATTTCAAACGTTCGAGTCCCATAGACTTCAATGGGGTTCTAACGTTCGTACGAATTTAAGGTCCGTTCGAAAGTTCTGGTGCGAACCGAACCGGGGGGTGTTCGGCTCATCCCTATTTGTCAGCATCTACTTCCCAAGCCAAGATGCTGGCCTATTGATGTCAAACTTCCTATCATACAATAATTGTTCCCCTGTAGAGTATTTTTTATGTCATGGATTGTGTGTACCCCACTGTTGCCTATCTACTTCCCATACAGTTACAGTGTTACAACAGTGCCAATGAATAATCACTATCTAAGGATAGACAGAGGGGTTACTTCCTTCTGCTAACAGCAGACTGATTATATCATTATGCCAGCATTTTCCTCTTGGGCAGACCTTGGAAGGCTTTGCCCAGACATACAAAAATATTGTTTTTTTAATTAAAAAAATGCTAATTTTTGGGACAGTTTAGCTACTGATTTGTGATTTTACTGATAGGTCCCCTTTAAAGTTCAGCCTTGGCACTATTTATTCCACAGGAGCTCAGTTTAACTTTATATTGTTGCTTTGACAATGAAAGGAGCTCTATGGGAAAAAAAAAAGAAGTTGCAGAATACGACATTTGATGAGGCACCATCTGTAAGCCAGTTTTAGCCAAGTACACCCACAAAAGATGTACCAGGACATGTAACACATGGGTGCCCAGATAGTACCATGTAAGGAGCCACATTTCATAGGCTGGAGAAAAAAAGCTGAAAACATCTCTGGCACAGACTAAAAGACGATTTACCATCAAGGGGAAAAAGTAGTTTTGCTGCCTGTGTCTGATCATTTTTATGTGGCCGCCTCAGTTGCTATAGTGAAGATACATCTCTGCTTAAATTCCTTATTTGAAAGCAGAACTAATGCAAAAAATTATACAAAGAAGTAGCTGCTTCACCCCAAAAAATGATTAGCAAATATTTAACCACTTTGTGTTTGGGGCAATGTTTAAAAAATTTCATACACATGTTAAAATCAGCATTTCTTGCTAGAAACACTACTTATGACCCCCAAAAATTATCTGAAAGCAGAGGCCCTGGAGAATAAAATGGTGGCAGTTGCAATTTTTTTATGTCACACAATATTTGCACAGCTATTTATCAAACGCATAATTGCTGAATAAAATACACTCAAATTTTAGTGCACAAAAACACAATATAAAACCCATTTTATTTTGGTAAAATATAAAAGATAAGGTTGTATTACATAAACAGATACCAAACATGTCAATAATCAAAATGAGTGTGCCTGTAAAGCCCCATACATACTATCAGTTTTTCTGCTGAGTTTTCCTTCAGATTTACCAAAACCATATAATATGAGGTCAAACCTTAGGAGTTTCAATTTGTGTGCAATGAGGCAGGCCCTTATACTACATGGTTTTGGTAAACCTGAAGGAAAAACTTAGCAGAAAAACTCATAGTGTGTATGGGGCTTTACATGGTAATAAACGATGGTACCTAAAATGTATACAGTTTATCAGTATAGAGTTATAGTTTAAAAAAGGTATGCAAACTCCAATGTTACTATACCAACCGTTACAAATTATGATAGCTCATCGCCTATTTACTGTATATATGTGAAAAACATATTGCTTGACAAGAAACCAATGTGAAATTCCACCTTAAAAATAAATAAACTACACAGGTTGGCCAAAAATATATCAACAAAAAAATAAAATAAAAGTGAAAAGTAAAAAAAAAAAAATTAACATAAAAAGTCCACTCCAACTTATGTGAATTTATTTATGAATTTTTGGCCAACCCATGCAGTTTATTTATTTTCAACATGAAATTTCACATTGGTTTCTTGTCAAACAATATGTTTTCACATTTATAAATAGGTGATGATATATTACAATTTGTAACTGTTGTTATAGTAACATAGGTGTTTGTGCACTATTTAAAAAATATTATTTTAACTAATTGTATCCAGAGTATTGAGCACAGCGTTTTCCTATTGCGCCTAGTGCATAAAAATATTGGTGCCTCATTTTAGAGTAAACCGTGAATTATGGCTGTAGAATTATTGCTCTCATTCACTTTTTTTTTTCATTTAACTAACAAGCCCTCTATGTGATAGCATGGGCAGGTGACAGGCACTCTTTATGGAGAAATCAGGGGTCTATTAGACCACCAATGTCTCTCCTACCCTCCACTGCAGCTAATCATTCATAGATTGTGCTGGATTAGCTCGCAGCTTGCCTGCCTACAGTAACCAGTAACTCACAACTGAAAATGGATGCACTTGCACCTTCTGGGTTCATTAATCACAGAGGAGATAGGGGAACAGATGTTCCTCGATCTCCTCCTTCTCTCACTGCCTAGAAAGTTTGCCTCTCCCTGGGAGAGCCATGAGCTTGTTTTTCTTTTTTTTGTATAATTTTTATTTTCATTTTCAAGTCAACAGATTAACATCACAATAAGCTAACATTAATGGGTTAATGGGGAATATAGGGGAAGGGAAAGGGAGGGTAGTTGGGGAGGGGGACAAAGGGAGAGGTGTACATTCAACATGGTCCGAGTGCAGACGGGCAACCGTGTCAACCGGGAGGCATTTCTACTCATTGTGCCCAGACGGACACCCCTCCTGTCCCAGACATTCGGTCTATATGGGCAGGCCTCCCCTCTGAACTGGAAGGGGGTGGGGTGTTCTTCAACCATGAGTTCAGAGTCTTTGTATAAATGTCTCCCTCATTTCAAACAGCATAGGTGAACTCGGAGTACCTGGGTTGGTCTAAAACCTGTTGACCAACCAGGTGGCTCAAAAAGGCGGATACTGGGTATCCTGAAGTTATACTATAGTAAAGAACCAAATAAAACAAAAAAACAAAAAACAAAACAAAACAAAAAAGAATGGTGAAAAGGGAATAGTAGGAGGAAAAGGCTAGGGGAGGAAGAAAGAGGCATATGCAATGGGTCTCACCGAATTCGCCGATGTCTACTCTTAAGTAGAGCCTGCAGTTGTTGACGGAAGGTTCGTCTGGACAAGTCTCCCCAAGGATGGATCTGCTAGAGCAAGAAGTGCAACGTCTAGACTAGATGAGGCCACAATTGTGTCATGTACGTGGGTTCTCCATGCTGCCCATGTAAGCTCAAATTTTTCACGGGTGTCTCGACAGGTGGCTAACCAACTCTCTGCCTCCATGATCTCCCCCACCTTCCTCAACCAGTCCTGCTCGCTTGGGATCTGCAAGCTTTTCCAGTGTATTGGTTTTAGACATTTTGCTGTATTGAGGAGGTGGGGGAGAGCACTGCTTTTATATCGAGATAGGGGCATGGGAGGGATGTGGAGCAGAAAGTGTTTCGGTAGGGCCGGGATATCTATACCCAGGCTGTCTGAGATGTGTTTTCGAACCATAGTCCAAAATGGTGTTAACACAGGGCACTCCCACCAGATGTGAAGGAATGTACCTTTCATTCCACACCCCCTCCAGCACCTGTCGGAAGTGGTGGGGAAAATTCTAGCCAGGGTGGTGGGCACCCTGTACCATCTCGATAGGATTTTGTAATTGTTTTCTTGGGTCTTAGAGTCTATTGAGCTTGAGTGAGTCCGGTGGTACAGGTGATGGAGCTGGTCCTCTGTGAATTTGTGTTGGAGGTCTTTTTCCCACTCTTTAACATAGAGGGGTTTGGGGCTGGGTGTAGCTGTCTCTAGCAATCCGTATAGTGCCGAGATCATGTGGGGCAATGGGTCTGTGGTTGCCCACATACTTTCAAATTCTGTCAATGTGGTTCTGATTTGTGTTTGCCTGTGGCATTTGGTTATGAAGGACTCTAGTTGGCGGTGTCTCCAGAAGTCAAAGGGGAAGCTACCATATCGTTCCTGCAGGATGGAGAGCGACGTCGCCGAGCCCCTCTCTACAAATCTCCCCAGGCTAACAATCCCATCTCTTGTCCAAGTTCCGAGCGAGGCTATCTGTTCCCCAGGAGGAAACCAAGGGTATCTGCTCAATAGTGCCAGTAGGGATGTTTGTGGTGCCAGAGCTAGGCGTGTGTTCACTCTGTCCCATATTTTCAGGGAGTGAACTGTCAATGGGGAGACTCAGTCGGAGAGCCCCCTGTCTCCAGCGGGGACCCAGGGTGCATAGGATAGGTCTCTGCCTGCCATCGTTTTCTCCAGGGGAACCCACAGCTTAAAGGGCATATGAAACTTCCAGTTTAAAATGCGCTGTAGGGCAATCACTTGGTAATATTGGAGTATGTTGGGTATGCCTAGGCCCCCCTTTAGCTTGGTTCTTTGGAGCGTTGCCATAGTGAGACGTGGCTTCTTGCCACTCCACACAAACATAATAAAGAGGCTACGTAGATTTGCAGGAGAAAAAGGATGCGGAGCAGTATAGTCATTTTTAGGATGTTCGTTCGTCCAACCCAGGTAAAAAGTGTCTTGTCCCATATCAGTATGTCATGAGAGATCCTCTTAAGTAGGGGTATGTAGTTGTGTGCATACAGGGAGTCTGGTCGGTCTGTAAGCTGGATGCCTAAATATTTCATGGAGGGCGTGGCCCATGTGAACAGGAATGATCCTCTCAGAATGTCCGTCATGGTTGGTGGGATGGTTATTGGCAATATTTTAGATTTGGTATAGTTTATCCGAAAATTGGATACCTCTCCATATGGACATGGGGGTCCATTACAAGAAATAGTATGTCATCTGCTCAAGCAGAGAGTTTGTGCTCAAGGGAGCCCGCTCGTACCCCCTTGATGTTTTGATTATCCCTGACCTTCTGCAGTAATGGTTCTAAGACCATCTCAAACAGAAGGGGCGAGAGCGGGCATCCCTGTCTCAGATAGGGAATGGTGAGGAGAGGCCACCATTCACCTTAACCTGGGCAGTGGGGGACACATAAAGGGCGGAAATCCATCGCAGAATGTGTGGGCCCAGACCGGTGCCCTGAAGCAAAGCGCTCAGGAAATCCCAGTCCACACGATCGAATGCCTTCTCCGCATCTGTAGACAGAATTAGGTATGGAGGCATCCGATCGCTTGTACACACCCAGTGGATAAGCTGGAGAGCTCTGTTGGAGTTGTCTCTAGCCTCCCTTCCCATTATAAAGCCTGTCTGATCAGCGTGAATCAATTTAGGTAACAAATGTTTCAGGCGGTTGGCGATAATTTTAGAGAAGATGTTAAGGTCTGTGTTCAGGAGGGATATTGTACGATAACTTTGCGGTTGGGTGGGGTCTTTCCCTTCTTTTGGGAGTACTGTAATGTGTGCCAGCGATGTCTCCTGTGGTAGAGATTCATTGGTGGCCAGGTATCGTATTTTTCAGTTTATTTTACGTTCCAGCAGCTTAGAAAAAAAGCTGTCTTAGCTTAGTCAGGCGTCGGAATTCTTCAGGAGCCGACGTTCTTTTATGTCCAAGCTCCACGCGTTGTAACGCCTGCAGTACCCTCTGGATGTCCCCCCCCCCCTCCTTATTAAGTTTTGCTCCCAGGGCAATAAAGGCATTCCAGACTACTGCTTTGTGGCCTTCCCAGAGACCTCCCCATTGGTGTTTTCTGCGAAATAGTGTGTCAAAGTCTCCTGTACTCCTGTCAACACTCTCAGGTCATCCAACAGGTTCTCGTTCAGTTTCCAGGTCTTCGCTTTGGTCATGGCCTGGGCCAGTGAGAGTGTGAGTGTCACTGGGGCATGGTCTGAAATCGTTATCTGGTCTATGATTGCTCCCAATATTAAGTCAAGGGTGCCTTGGTCCACTAGTAATAGATCAATTCTAGTGTACACCTTGTGCACACTAGAGTAGTAGCTATAGTCCCTTTCAGAAGCATGTAATGCTCTCCAGCAGTCCACCAAGGTATATCTCTGGAGGGACTTCCGGAAGTGTCGCAGAAAAGCGTGGGAGTGTGACGACCTATTCACTGAAGTGTCTAGTGTGGGGTCAGGGCTGACGTTAAAGTCCCCACCCAGAATTAGTCTGCCCTCCCGAAAGTCTGCCAGTTTAGAGAGGACTTGGTCTATCAATGTGAGTTATTGGGTATTAGGGGCGCATACTCTGTCTGTCCCATTATAGTGCCTTTCAGGAACACGTAACGACCTTGGGGGTCTATTTTGTGGTCTAAGGGTTGGAATTGGCAGTTTTTGTGTATAGCTATGGCCGTACCCCTGGATTTAGGTTTTGGAGAATTGCACACGTACCATTGCGAGAATAAGTGGTTGGGCAATTTGGGGAGAGAAGTGTCTGTAAAATGGGTCTCCTGCAAGAAAAACACCTGCGCCCCCAATCTTTTCAATTCTAACCATAGCCTATTTTGTTTGTTAGGGGAGCATATACATTGTATGTTACACTAACTTAATTGTCGCCATGTTGCATCAGAGGGGTTTGTCCAGGCGCCTTTCTCGGTTCTGTAGAGTCCGGTGAGGATAACTTTTGGTTCCTTCTTCCTGGTGAAAGAGATCTAAGTAGATTGGAAGGTACCCGGTGAGGGTGATAGCAGATAAGAACCACCTACAGGCCAAATCAGCAAACAAACAAAAAGATGAGAGAAAATAAAGTGAAAACAGTGAATTGAAATAGAAAACAAAAGTAAAACACAGACCAGACCTAGACAGATAGGTCTGGCCTACTGTATTAAACACACCTACAGGGCGGGCCCCGGGCAAATCCAGAGACCAAAGTCCCTCGGGTACCGGCCTGGTGTCCCACTAGGGACTGTAACCTAATTAGGTGAGGCCTAAATGGGGTACGTGGGCAACCACAAAAGGGACGTGGGACCCGGTGCCCCATCCAGTCCATTAGATCATATATCAGGGTAATGAGAGCGATAACAGATGCCCATTAAGGGAGCAAAACAGCACACCCAAAAGTGTAACAAGTGTTCCATACTAGCGGGTAGAAAAGGGATGAACCAAACACAGGCCAGTTCTGCAAGGGCTGCAATTTCCAGCATCTTCCATGGTGTGAGACAATGATCATGGTGATGTAGTCAGGAGGGTACGCGACCAGTCTCCGAGGTCATAATAAGGAAGGAGGAAGTTAAAGTTAAAGCCCCTCTCAGGAACATCAGGAAGGAATCCCAGTGATGTGGTCAGTCTCCAGATATGGAAGGATCAGGGGAAGAAACTCCGGTTTGCCGCTTGCGGCCACGGTATCTTCACTTGCCAGATGCAGGGATCCATGGTTGAGGCATTTGGGGAATCGAAATGTTCAGGAGATTGCGCCAGTCTGGAAAGTCCACCAGTTCGAGCTCCAGGGTGTGCAGGAAATGGGGAAGATCATCTTTAGGGCGTAGTACAGCCCATTGGCCATTTTTGGATGCCTGGAGGCTGAACGGAAAGCCACAGCGGTATGTAAGACCAGCTGCCTGAATCACCGGCAGTAGAGGACGCAGGGCCCTGCACTGCATAAGATTTCCTCTGGAGAGGTCTTGGTAGAAAGACAGGTGGGCTCCATAAAAATCAAAGATCGGTCTGTTGCGCATTTTTTGCATAATGCGTTCTTTGAGTGAGTACTTGTGGAGCTTGCAAATAACATCTCTGGGCCTCTCAGGGTCATACAATGGGGGTCTAATTCGCCCTGTGAGCCCAGTCTATTTCAATAAGGGCTGAGGTTGGGAGGTTTAGGATGTCCTGAAACACCCCCTGCAGCATGAGGATAATGTCTTTAGGCCCAGTGGCTTCTGGTAGGCTGCAAATACGGATGTTCTCCCACCTGCTGTGATTCTCCATGTTGTCCAATTGGCAAAGAAGAGCCTCTATTTGCTGGTCATGGGCAAAGAACTGGTCTCTGAGCATGTAAATAGCAGGCACAGATTCATCAAATTTCTGCTCCAGAGTCTCAAGTATATGGCCCAGCCTGGTTGTGTCTGTTTTCAGCTGCTCTATGTCTTGTTTAAAGGCCCTTTCTATCCAGCTAGTAAAGCGCTCTAAATCCTCTTTAGTGGGGAGAGGCCACAGGTGTTGTCTAATGTCCCTGTCCTCTGCCTGGTCAGCTATCTCAGAGCCCCGGCGCTATCTTGGATTTCCCCTTCTCTTTCTGCTGGTGAGGGGTGTCCAGAAGGAATGATTCCAGCAATCCCTGGTGGGTTTGGTATGGTCTTTTAGGTTGCGAGGGTGTCCGCCGACGCTGTGACATACCCTGGGCAAAAAGCGGGGGACAATCGCCCCTGTAGCTGCTGATTAGGCTGCGGCCCGGACGGAGCTAAGGCACGGCACGGCCTTACTCCTCCATAGCCAGACCATGCCCCCCCATGAGCTTGTTTTAACCACTTCCACTCCGGGACATTTTAGCATGCCTAAGGATGTGAAATGGTTTAAGAGACACTGGGGGAAATTGACTAAAACTGGTGCACACATAGTCTGGTACAGCTGTACATAGTAACCAATCAGCTTCCAATTTTAGCTTGTTCAATTAGGCTTTGACAATAAAACCTGGTAGCCGATGGTTACGATGCACAGCTGCACCAGATTCTGTGTGCACCAGTTTTACATTTCTTGTACAGTAACTTGAGTTTAGGAGCTTTTGGCATTTTTATTTTGGCCAAAGCTCCTAAACTCAAAGCCATAAAAGCCTATAGACTGTGCACTATGCAAGTGCAGTTGCTCCAGAGCTTAGTAAATGAGGAAAAGCTTCACTTTGCAAAGAATACCCAGTCACGTTCAAGGAAAATGTTAAAAAACAGCATTTTTGCTAACACGTGATGGAAGTGAACAGCGCGTCTGCTTATTTACTAAGCTGTGAAGCAACTGCAGTCTATTTGCCTTTAGTAAATCAAACCCTATGCCACAATGTGCACATAGGGGGCGATTTACTAAAACTGGGGCACTCAGAATCTGGTGCAGTTGTGCATTGTAGCCAATCAGCTTCTAACTTCAGCTTGTTCAATTAAGCTTTCACAATAAAACCTGGAAGCTGATTGGTATATATGCAGGGCTACACCAGATTTTGCACCATGCAGTTTTATTAAATAACCCGCATAGGGTTATAAAAATGCAACTTGTCCTACTTTTTTTCAGTGCACGTCAATGCAGAATTCGTTTCACAGGGCTTCTAACTATTCCCTTTTCTACCTAAAATTAAAAAAAGTTTGGCCATACATTAGGTTACATTATTATATTGTGAAGCTTAAAGAGGAAGTAAACCCTGATGTGTTTTACTTCCTCTTTGTTCCATGCAAAGTAAAAGCATAATGAGCTAGTATGCATCGCATACTAGCCCATTATCGGTCAAGACACTATAGAAACACCACGATCTTGAACTTTCTTCTGTGTGCATCAGCCGATGACGTTGACTCAAGCGTATATGGTAAATATCTCCTAAACTGTACAGGTTTAGGAGATGTTTCCAGTACCTACACTACAGGTAAGCCTTAGTATAGGCTTACCTGTAGGTAAAAGTGGTGTATAAGGGTTTACAACCACTTTACTTTTCCAGGATTTCTCTCGCATATTTTATGCTATTAAGTATTCCCAGATAGGCACGTCTTACAATGTAACATTTCAAGGTTCTACTTATAAAAAGGCAACATTTTAATGCTCTAATTCACACTTCAAAGAGCAAATTAAGCTCACCGGGGTGCACGGTACAGAAGGCAGAACTGGAACGAATAATTTCGTAGAATGGCACAGCTTGTAAGAACACGGAACCGTTGTCCTCTTTCTTCTACGAGAAAAATTATCGCCTTTTTTGCAAACGTTGATAATTAAATGCATTAAAGCATGAGCAGAGTTACCATGACACTGTTCTATGAGAAATCAGCCTAGAAGAAAGTATACTTTTATTGAAGCATTCAAATTAAATTATAGTTGTACAATTTCCATCTGCATAACCCTCTTTTCAGCTTATTGTCCTCTCGGTCATTATCATATTCCAGGCAATGTCCTACTTCCATGATCTGGAGCTTCTATTATAGCAGGAAATAATATTTCCCAAGAGTCCCTTTTTAAACAATACCTATCACTTTAAGGAGGACCCCCTTGTAACCTTAGTGTGCATGACTACATCCATGACATCTCACAATATATACAGCAATGGTATATATACAAAAATAAAAATAAAATCTTTCTCTGATCATTAACCACTACAATACCAGGCACTTTCGCCCCCTTCCTACCCAGACCAATTTTCAGCTTTTAGAGCTCTTGCACTTTTAATGACAATTGCGCGTTCATGCTGCACTTTACCCAAATTAAATTATTATCATTTTGTTCGCACAAATAGAGCTTTCATTTGGTGGTATTTATTTACGACTCCGTTTTTTTATTTTTTGCGATATAAGCAGGCCCGGACTGGGACAAAAAATAGGCCCGGGCATTTTGGATTGAGCAGCCCATGACATTGTAACCGGCCCCTTCCCCACTCTCCACTCTGACAAATCCCCTGAGAGAGGGGAGGGGGGAACCCAGCAAAGGTGTGGGGGGGGCCGGGGGGGGGGGTGAGGTGGGACCAGGAAAGAGCATGGGGGTATGGAGAGCACAGGGAAGAATCTTGAGAACATGGGGTGGGGCAAGAGCACAGGGAGGAAGAGAAGAGCACAAGGGGCAGCAGAGAGCATGGGGGGAGGTGGAGAGCACAGCAAGGGTGGTGGAGAGCACGGGGGGCGGTGGAGAGCATGGGGAGAGGTGGAGAGTGCAGGGAGGGCGGCGGAGAGCATGGGGGGAGGTGGAGAGCGCAGGGGGGGGGGGCGGTGGAGAGCATGGGGGGAGGTGGAGAGTGCAGGGAGGGCGGTGGAGAGCATGGGGGGAGGTGGAGAGCGCAGGGAGGCAGCAAAGAGCATAGGGGGAGATGGAGGGCACAGGGAGGGTGGTGGAGAGCATGGGGGGATGTGGCGAGCAGAGGGAGGGTGGCAGAGGGCATTGGGTAGGTGGAGAGCACAGGAAGGGTGGTGGAGAACATAGGGAGGGGGCGGTGGAGCGCACTGGGGGGGTGGCAGAGGGCATGGGGGAGGTGGATTGCACTGGGGTGGTGGCTGAGGGCATGGTCGAGGTGGATTGCCACGGGGGGGGGGGGGGGGTGGCAGAGAGTATGGGGGAGGTAGAGCAAACTGGGGGGTGGCAGATGGCATGGGGGAGGTGGATTGCACTGGGTGGGTGGCAGAGGGCATGGGGAGGTGGAGCACATTGGGGGGGTGGCAGAGAGCATGGGTGAGGTGGATTGCACGGGGGGTGGCAGAGGGCATGGGTGAGGTGGATTGCACTGGGGCGGTGGCCGAGAGCATGGGGGAGGTGGAGCGCACTGAGGGGGGTGGCAGAGGGCATGGGGAGGTGGATCGCACTGGGGGGGTGGCAGAGGGCATGGGTGAAGTGGATTGCACTGGGGGGGTGGCAGAGAGCATGGGGGAGGTGGAGCGCACTGGGGTGGTGGCAGAGGGCATGGCGGTTGTGGAGCGCACTTGAGGGGTGGCAGAGCGCATGGGTAAGGTGGATTGCACTGGGGGGGTGTGGCAGAGGGCATGGGGGAGGTGGATCGCACTGGGGGGGTGGCAACGGGCATGGTTGAGGTGGATTGCACTGGGGGGGGGGGGGTGGCAGAGAGCACGAGAAGGCAAAGAGTATGGGTGGTGTAGAGAGCCCGGGGGGGCAGCAGTAATAAGCAGGAAAGGAGGAGGGGTGGGGGCGGCTGCGTATAGAACAATCATTCTCTTCATCTTCCTCCTGAAGTCTCCTGCTTCTCCTCTACCTCTCACAGGCATTCTGATACTGCAGGAGGAAGATGGAGAGAATCATTGTTCTATATGCAGCCGCCCCCCACCGCTCCTCCTATCCAGGTTATAAGGGGGTGAGCGTAGAGCACGGCGCGGAACTCACGTTTTCTGTTATCCGGTGTTCTGCCAGGACTCAGCAGCAGGTATCTGCTTTGGCTCCTCCCCCTTCACAGTCATCATATACAAGAGATGACCAGAGACTGCGGATCTAATACAGGAGATGACCAGAGACTGCGGATCTAATACAGGAGATGACCAGAGACTGCGGATCTAATACAGGAGATGACCAGAGACTGTGGATATAATACAGGAGATGACCAGAGACTGCGGATCTAATACAGGAGATGACCAGAGACTGCGGATCTAATACAGGAGATGACCAGAGACTGCGGATCTAATACAGGAGATGACCAGAGACTGCAGATCTAATACAGGAGATGACCAGAGACTGCGGATCTAATACAGGAGATGACCAGAGACTGCGGATCTAATACAGGAGATGACCAGAGACTGCGGATCTAATACAGGAGATGACCAGAGACTGTGGATCTAATACAGGAGATGACCAGAGACTGCGGATCTAATACAGGAGATTACCAGAGACTGCGGATCTAATACAGGAGATGACCAGAGACTGCGGATTTAATACAGGAGATGACCAAAGACTGCGGATCTAATACAGGAGATGACCAGAGACTGCGGATCTAATACAGGAGATGACCAGAGACTGCGGATCTAATACAGGAGATGACCAGAGACTGCGGATCTAATACAGGAGATGACCAGAGACTGCGGATCTAATACAGGAGATGACCAGAGACTGCGGATCTAATACAGGAGATGACCAGAGACTGCAGATCTAATACAGGAGATGACCAGAGACTGCGGATCTAATACAGGGGATGACCAGAGACTGCAAATCTAATACAAGAGATGACCAGAGACTGCGGATCTATTACAGGAGATGACAAGAGACTGCAGATTTAATACAGGAGATGACCAGAGACTGCGGATCTATTACAGGAGATGACCAGAGACTGCGGATTTAATACAGGAGATGACCAGAGACTGCGGATTTAATACAGGAGATGACCAGAGACTGCGGATTTAATACAAGAGATGACCAGAGAGTGCGGATCTATTACAGGAGATGACCAGAGACTGCGGATCTAATACAGGAGATGACCGGAGACTGCGGATCTAATACAAGAGATGACCGGAGACTGCGGATCTAATACAGGAGATGACCAGAGACTGCGGATCTAATACAGGAGATGACTAGAGACTGCGGATCTAATACAGGAGATGACCAGAGACTGTGGATCTAATACAGGAGATGACCAGAGACTGCGGATCTAATACAGGGGATGACCAGAGACTGCGGATCTAATACAGGAGATGACCAGAGACTGCGGATCTAATACAGGAGATGACCAGAGACTGCGGATCTAATACAGGAGATGACCAGAGACTGCGGATCTAATACAGGAGATGACCAGAGACTGCGGATCTATTACAGGAGATGACCAGAGACTGCGGATCTAATACAGGAGATGACCAGAGACTGCGGATCTAATACAGGAGATGACCAGAGACTGCGGATCTATTACAGGAGATGACCAGAGACTACGGATCTAATACAGGAGATGACCAGAGACTGCGGATCTAATACAGGAGATGACCAGAGACTGCGGATCTAATACAGGGGATGACCAGAGACTGCGGATCTAATACAGGAGATGACCAGAGACTGCGGATCTAATACAGGAAATGACCAGAGACTGCGGATCTAATACAGGAGATGACCAGAGACTGCGGATCTATTACAGGAGATGACCAGAGACTGCGGATCTAATACAGAAGATGACCAGAGACTGCGGATATAATACAAGAGATGACCAGAGACTGCGGATCTATTACAAGAGATGACCAGAGACTGCGGATCTATTACAGGAGATGACCAGAGACTGCGGATCTATTACAGGAGATGACCAGAGACTGCGGATCTAATACAGGGGATGACCAGAGAGTGCGGATCTAAAACAGGGGATGACCAGAGACTGCAAATCTAATACAAGAGATGACCAGAGACTGCGGATCTATTACAGGAGATGACCAGAGACTGCAGATTTAATACAGGAGATGACCAGAGACTGCGGATCTATTACAGGAGATGACCAGAGACTGCGGATTTAATACAGGAGATGACCAGAGACTGCGGATTTAATACAGGAGATGACCAGAGACTGCGGATCTAATACAAGAGATGACCGGAGACTGCGGATCTAATACAAGAGATGACCGGAGACTGCGGATCTAATACAGGAGAGGACCAGTGTGAAAGGGATCTCTAAGAGAGACTGACCACTTTTATTTTTTATTAAGATCAGTTTTAGGCTGGGTTCGCACTGCTGCGGCTACGAGAACCGGATGTGATTCGCACCGCACTGCAGTACAAATCACATGCGATCTCTGTGCGATGCGAGTTCAGCCATACAGATAGTATGGCTGAATTCGCATCGCACCCGCCCCAAACTCGCACAGGACCCTTTTTTTGGTCCGCAGCAGAATCGGATCGCATGGGTGTTCACACCATGCGATCCGATTCCTGTCCGAGTTTGCGGATCGCACTGCGATATGCGAACTGATCTGTGGGTGTCATTAACGTTTCACTGACACTCCCAGCAGTTCGCATAGGGCAGTGTGAACTGCCGCTGGGAGGCATGCGATGCGGGAACCCGCCGCGGATTTGCGGCGTTCCCGCATCACTGCAGTGTGAACCCAGCCTAAAGCATTGCCAGGCATGGAAAAAAAACACGATCAGCCAAGATACAAAAAACACATTGGCAGGCATGATAAAAAAAAAAAAAAAAAAACATTGGCAGGCATGAAAAAAAAAAACACATTGGCACAGGCATGATAAAAAAAAAACACATTGGCACAGGCATGATAAAAAAAAAAAAAAAACACATTATGAGCAAAGATGCATAAAAAAATATACATATGAGGCAGGCAATAGTGTCACTTACCTTTCTAGTTGCAGGTCCTTTTACGACACAGTTGAGGTTTCCTTTGAGTTTAAGCAGATGAGGTCTCCTCCAACTCCTCCCCCTTCGGTCACATGACCTCTTCTTCATTTCCTCCTAAGGTGAAAGGCTGGCCGGATGGCCGCGGAGGTGGCAGAGGAGATGGCTGTGGTGAGCGGCGCTGGCACAAGGAGCAGTCCAGCCCGCAGCCCAGCCCAGCCCGCGACTCAGTCTCTCTCTGGCAGAAATAAATGCGGCCGTCTCCGCGGAGTCGGCCGCGGAGCCGGCCGCGGAGCTTATGGCAGATTGGCAGGACCAGCTTCGGAGTGACATGCGGCCCGGCGGTCCGCGGCCCACCGGGCAAATGCCCGGTCTGCCCTATGGCCAGTCCAGGCCTGGATATAAGCGAAAAAAGAGCAGAAATTTGGAAAAAACTTTTTTTTCTTCTTTCTATTTTAAAAGAAATCCAATAAAATCAAATTGTGTCATAAATTTAAGCCAAAATGTATTCTGCTGCATGTTTTTGGTAAAAAAAAATTCAGTTGAGTCTATAATAATTGGATCATGTAATCACGGACAGATGTATGCAAATGATCAGGTACAGATGTGCACAGGTGATCACGGACATATGTGTGCAGATAATAATAGAGTTTAACCATTTCAGCCCCAGAAGGATTTACCCCCTTCCTGACCAGAGAACTTTTTGCAATATGGCACTGCCTCACTTTAACTGACAATTGTGCGGTCGTGCAATTTTGCACCCAAACTAAATTGGAGCTTTCTTTTGGTGGTATTTGATCACCTCTGTGGTTTTTATTTTTTGCGCTATAAACAAAAAAAGGAGTGACAATTTTGAGAAAAAAAGCAATATTTTTTACTTTTTGCTATAATAAATATCTCCCAAAAATATATAAAAAAACTAATTTCTTTCTCAGTTTAGGCCAATATGTATTCTTCTACATATTTTTGGTAAAATAAAATCACGATAAGCATATATTGATTGGTTTGCGCAAAAGTTATAGCGTCTTCAAAATAGGGCATAGTTTTTTGCCATTTTTGTTATAAATGTTTTTTTTATTAGGAATGGCTGCAATCTGCGATTTTTATCGTGACTGTTATATTATGGTGGACACATTGGACACTTTTGACACTATTTTGGGAAGGTTGTCATTTATACAGCGATCTGTGCTATAAAAATGCACTGATTACTGTGTAAATGTTACTGGCAGGGAAGGGGTTAAACACTAGGGGTGATCAAGGGGTTAAGTGTGTCCTAGGAAGTGATTCTAACTGTTGGGGTGATGGGCTAAAACTCACATGACAGAGATCACTGCTTCCAATGACAGGGAGCAGTGATCTCTGTCATGTCACAAGGCAGAATGGGGAAATGCCTTGTTTACATAGGCACTTCCCCGTTCTGCGGCTCCGTGACACGATCGCCAGGAGACCGACGGACATCTTTTACTATAAACTCGGCACAACATACCGTATATAACATGCAATAACTAAACCTAACTGTGGCTACCCCATATTAGCTGCACAGGTGAAGCCTCTTTGGGAAAAGTCCATACTTAGAAATGCTTGAATGGAGAGATTCATGTTCCTGGGGTATTCCGGTAAATCGGTCTTCCACAGGTCCCAGCAAGTCTCAGCACGTATCTCTAGTTTGGTGTGCCCCCTGAGTCCCAGACCTTTTCCCTTTTTATAGAAAGCCTGCGGGCACATCAGGAAAGGTGGCAAAACATTAAACCCTTTCCCCTGACCTGGGCAGCTGCGTGCTAACTAAATATGCAGTAGGCTACATGCCTACAAACTTTCATAAATCATACAATATACAACAACCAGTTAGAATGGGGTTTTCTCTATTAGCAAGGCTGGCAGTGATATATTAACTGGAATGGTAAAATCGTTAATTCAGTCTAATTACCATTAAATGCTAAGGCTTGCTTGTGTTTTGTGGGTGTAAATAATGATCAGCATGTTCAGAATGTCTTTTAATTCAGCTTGATGTAGCAATGATTCGCAAGACTCATACTGCCCTCTATCATCACAATCGGTTATTTATTGTAGAAATTCATAAACTAAACACGAGGCTTCATGGTTACGGCTGTACAGCGCGCCTAGCCGCCGACTCCATGACATTCCCAGGAAGCGCTGCATACAGCTGCCCAATGAGATGTTTTATAAGAGTTGGCTGCACACTATCAGCGTTAGGAGCAGTGGCAGCTCGTGGTGTTTTTTTTTTTGGGGGTGGCAAACAACCCCCTGGGCCACTGGTGGAGCAGCACTAGCACAACTGACCTAAACCCCACCCTCACCCCCCCACGGCATGGCACTAACACCCCCAACAAAGCCCTCCACCCACTATGCAGCATGGTACTAACACCCCCCAGCAAACCCCACCCCTCCGCCATGCAGCATGGTACTAACACCCCCAGCAAACCCCACCACCCGGCATGCAGCACGGTACTGAAATGGATATTTTGATGATAGGCAACTCCTATCCTCATATTGATTAGTGGTTCCAAATTAATAACTACTGCAGTAGGGAACAGACACAAAAGATACGCTCAGCATCTTTCCAAATAACCGTTCTCCTTTATTATGACGCATGTGAAGGTTTTTATACACATGATTATGTAGGTATCACATTAATATTACAATTGTACATTTATGGTAACAAGGGGCGTTACATAGGCAGGCTTATTCTAATCAGAACTCGAAAGAATGCAAAACATGTACTGAAAACATTGTTAGTGCCGTGTGCACAGTGAGTGCATTGTGCAATACATATGAAATGGAATACAATTATATACAGAACCTACAAATTTCCATTACAGTCTCCTCTCTTTTGATCAATATTTTGATCACTAACCATACCTGCTATCACCTTTAACCTGGAACCTCCACACGCTTAGGTGGAGGTAGTCCTGGCCAAAGAGGCAAAAACTCCATTGTGGAGAAAATAATAGCTGAGCAGCTTTTTTCATTACAAAATTACTTTTCACTGTGAAAAACAAATGATTGATAAGACATATTTACAGAGTACTGGCTGTACAGTCCTGTGGCCAGAATGGCCTTCTAGCTTAATTGCTGGTATGCTGACTTATCAGCATATGTAAACACAGACAATTCTACATAAAATGGAAGAGGTACAAAAGACAAATATGACTTCAACATGGCTAAACTACTTTTCAAATATATGTATCCCTTACAATTAAAGTAATTGAATCAAAAAATACCCTAGACTGTTATCGCAAGAGGGAAACAAATCAAACACAGAGATTTCTTTAATTTAGACATTTTTTTACTGTCTGGTGTGGATCCAGGTGACTTTCCCTTCAAGTTTTGCAAAACTGTACATGAAATAGACACTGTACTGAGTCTCCAAACATTTCCTTATATATAAATGTCTCTTAACAATCCACATGTCACCTGGCTTTAGTTTTAGATCCTTCCAAACTTTTAGGATCTGGAATTGGGGAGAAAACACATAAATGAGTTTGTCAAAAACCTTAAAAGATCAGCAACATTCTCTGTGAGATCCGAATGGAGGACTTCAGCTGGTGAGACAAAATATAAGCAAGTGAGTAACACACTCCCAAACCAAATCCCATAGGGAGAGAGTCCAATATCCCCCGACGGGCTTGATAAAATATAATAAAACATTCAGGCAAAAGTTTTCTAGTTTCTTACTCTTCTTTGTCCGCTACATTGTAGACAGCAGGGGGTGTAAAAATAAAACTTCTAGTAAGGACTCTCCTATAAAAATGATTTCCTCTGTTACTCTCTGTAGATTCTGCACTCTGTACTTACAAACTACTTCTAATAACACTTTTTTTACTGTGGCGTTTGCAGTAGCATTTGCCACTGGACATCCAGAAAACATGTCCATACAAACAAAATACATACTCGTAAGATCCTGACTTGGGCATCTGGATATATCTTTTTGTTATCTCTGGAAGGGATGTTCAGCTTTTGGTAACACCTTTGGTAACAGGTAAAACAAGAAGTGGTATGTTATAAAAACAACTGTGGAGAACCCTGCCTCTATCCCACGCTCATTTACTAAGGCAGCCATAACTACTTGTGACTGATGACACGGTCCATGTGTCAAGCTGAAGGGAAAAGAGTGTCTGGCAGACATAAATGATCACCTTTTCCAAAGCCCTGTTTCGTAAGAAGTTGCCTGCTGTGGACCACTTGTGCTTCTCGTTCTGGGGTCCTTAAAGTTGAATTATTAATCCCAGCTATACTGGGCCAGAACTCGGGTGGAATCTGTGAGTTGCACAGACCCAGCAAGTGTCCGGGGCTGTAAATGTAGCATCCTTAGAGTCGCCTGGTCTGCTTCCATATGTGAG
This sequence comes from Lithobates pipiens, assembly GCF_037356315.1. Taxonomy (NCBI): domain Eukaryota; kingdom Metazoa; phylum Chordata; class Amphibia; order Anura; family Ranidae; genus Lithobates; species Lithobates pipiens. Next base: position 549,268,161 of record NW_027507758.1, on the reverse strand, counting down.
TTTTAATGTTAGTATGGCTACCTCAGCAAGAACCTGGAAGGCTGAAAACAGCCGATCAAATTAACTTGGCATGCTTGATTGGTTTACCTGCCGAAGTAAAAACAAACTTCTGGCCCTTCAAATGGAACCAAAAGCTCTCTATATCTTGACTATCTATATAAATATATACTCTTTTTATAGCTCACAGGCTTTTCTAAAACATGGAGCTCTGCTTCTTGAGCTGGGGAAAAAGGATCCAATGACTCTGAATACAGGGAATCCTTCTGGGTGATAAACTTCATCCTTGGTATAAAACCGGGAATAACACTACAAAAAAGTAAATACTCGGGTCTTCAGGGAGTGTGTCCTGCACTGGGCTCACAGCACCTGATTCCCATGCCATCAATTTTAACGCATATGCTTTTTCTTTGTCTCCAGCCTCCTCCAATAGAGGCAATAAGGTGGCTGGATTCAAATGTACTCATTTTTCATTGTTAGATTTGTACATAAACACACAAAACAAATTCATATTTTGAACCTTTCATTAGACAAACACTTAGCTATTAGGGATGAGCCGAACACCCCCCGGTTCGGTTCGCACCAGAACTTGCGAACGACCCCCGCGTTCGGTACGAACGTTAGAACCCCATTGAAGTCTATGGGACTCGAACGTTCGAATTGGAAAGTGCTAATTTTAACGGCTAATATGCAAGATAGTGTCCTAAAAAGGGTTTGGGGACCTGCCTCCTGCCTCAGGGGACATGGGTCACTGCAAAAAAAAAGTTTTAAAAACTGCCGTTTTGGCGGGAGCACTGATTTTAATGACGATTAAAGTGAAAAAAAAAGTGAAATATTCATTTAAATATGGTGCCTGGGGGGTGTCTGTAGTATGCCTGTGAAGTGCCACGTGTTTCCCGTGTTTAGAACAGTCCCTGCACAAAATGACATTAAACGGAAATAACACCATTTAAAACTGCTTGCGGTTTTAATGTTATATCTGGTTCCTGCAATATGGTTGAAAATCATTCAGAAACATGGCATGGGTAGCCCTCCCTGCCCATTACCAGCCTATTTGGGTCTTGTATGCATATTAAGGGGAACCCCGTACCCATATTAAAAAAAGGAAATGCGTGTGGCCCCCAGGCCCTATATACTCAGAACAGCAGTATACAGGCGGTGCAAACAAGACAGGGACTGTGTAGGTTTGTTGTGTTAAGTTGAATCTGTTTGTCATTTTCAACCGGTACATTTTTAAAGTGTAGCTCCAGTCAAAAAAACTATCTTTAAGCTTTTTGGAAAACATAGGGAAGGGTTATCACCCCTGTATAATTAGTTTTGTCGTCCATCTTTTTTCATCTCACTTGCTGCTGTCTCCTTGCGTTTGCAAGTAGGAGATGTTTGTAAGTTGGATGTTTGAAAGTAGGGGCCTGCCCTATATTATAGCGGTATGTACTGGGTACAGAGCACGCAGACAGCACGCACTATCTCCTAACACTACTGACTGCAAGCTCTATTATTAACCACTTGTTAGCCCAATGTTTGCATAAAGTGAAAGATGAAGTTATGCTGAGTAAATAGATATCAAACATGTCACTCTTCAAAATTGCACATGCCCGTGGAATGGCGCCAAACGTCGCTACTTAAAAAATCCCCATAGGCGACGCTTTAATTTTTTTTTTACTGGTTACATGTTTTGAGTTGCAGAGGAGGTCTAGGACTAGAATTATTGCTCTCGCTCTAACATTCTCGGCGATACCTCACATGTGTGGCACATGCGAGCACATGGGGACATGGGCGCTTTAATTTTTATTTTATTTTTTTATTGTTCATTTTACTTTATTTATTTTAGTTTGACATTTTTTTCCCCAAAAATATATTTTTGATCACTTTTATTCCTATTACAAGAAATGTAAACATCCCTTGTAATAGGAATATGGGGTGACAGGTCCTCTTTACAGTGAAATCTGGGGGGTCAATATGACTCCACATCTCACCTCTAGGCTGGGAAGCCTGAAATAAAAAATAAAAAAAAGATTCTGGCTTTGATCGTACTGGCGAGTTGGTAGAAGCACCGGAGGGCGGTGAGGGGTGGGGGGCGTCTATGGCTGGGTATTTCAGGGTATCACCGAGTATGGCTGGGTATCTCTGAGTATGGCTGGGTATGGCAATTTATGGCAGGGTATTACAGAGTATTGGCGGGGTATTGGCGGGGTACTACAGAGTAATAGCAGGGTACTGCAGAGTATTGGGGGGTACTACAGAGTAATGGCAGGGTACTGCAGAGTATTGGGGGTACTGCAGAGTAATGGCGGGTACTGCAGAGTAATGGCGGGTACTGCAGAGTATTGGGGGGTACTGCAGAGTAATGGGGGTTACTGCAGAGTAATGGGGGGTACTGCAGAGTAATGGCAGGGTACTGCACTGCAGAGTAATGGCAGGGTACTGCAGAGTATTGGGGGTACTGCAGAGTAATGGCGGGTACTGCAGAGTAATGGCAGGGTACTGCAGAGTATGCACTGGTATTGCAGAGTATTGGCAGGGAATTGAGGGGTTAAATTCGGTGAGCAGCGATGTGGGCACTGCAGATGCAGCCCACATCGCTGCTGACACCGATCTCTTTCCCCTCCGCTGTACCGATCGGTACAGAGAGGGGAGGGAGGAACAGGCGTCATAACATGACGCCGGTTTGTTTCCAAGTGATCACTCCGTCATTTGACGGAGCAATCACGTGGTAAACGGCCGCTATGAGCGGCCGTTTACCGTGATCCGTGATGCGACCCGGCGGTCACGGATGCTCTCGAGTGCGCACACCTCGGGGCACGCGAGAGCAGAATTCTGGGAGGCCGTTAATTAACGGCCTCTCAGAGTTAAACAACCCCCCTGAAGCCGTTAATCGGCAATGGGCAGTTGTTAAGTGGTTAAAGCTAGATCACTAGCTATATAGGTGAGGTGAATATAGTGGTGTATACTGCAGTCAGGGCACAGACAACAACCACTACACAGCAGCAAGATAGGAAATCAGCCAAAAACGATTGGTGTGTACTGTGTTGAAGGTACACAGAACACCCACTGCTTCAGATGCTAAGTAACACACTACACGAGGCCGCCTCAAAGGCGGCCTTATATAGTGTGGGGCGTGCACTACACAGCCTGAGCTATGATTGGCCACAGGCAGGATGCCTGTGGCCAATCATGGCTCTCCCCACTGCCGGCGCTGCGATTGGCCAAGCATGCGGGGTCACAGTGCATGCTTGGCCAATCATGGGGCAGCAATGCACTGCGCCACCGCAGTGCATTGTGGTCCGCGCGCGCGTCACTCGAATTTTGACGCGAACGGCCCAAACGTTCGGAATTCGCCGAACGGCCGAACAGCCAACCACTCGAACACGAAGCTCATCCCTATTAGCTATATATTTGCTGTGCAGAATGTCGGACTATTAAAAATTAAATATTCAACCAAAATAATATCTGTAACTTTGTCCAATAGCAACTTTCCATAAAGTTACAGCTCTGATATATCGTGGTGAACCCTTCATTACTGGGTCCAGCTTGCATAAATATAACAATGGCTTGTTTTCTATCATGCTGTTTGTGTAAGAACTCCAGTTTCATGTTTCAAAAAGACAACTTTTTCCTGGCAATATAATAAATAAGAATACCCTGCGGTCATGCAGAGATGTCCATAAATCCAAAATATTCTTCTACTTATACCCACTGCACTTACAAGGAAAAGGGGCACATCATTTCACAATCCACACATTCTTCTTTGGATTTCAAAAATAAAAATACATAAAAACAAAAGGACCAACAATATGTATGACGGACCAGAAAGCACTTGGCCATCAAAAACTATAAACCAACTGGCTGCAGGCAGCAGCTATCCTAACAGGGTGTGTGGACTTGATGTGATGGGTCTGTTATATTTACCGTATATACTCGAGTATAAGCCGAGATTTTCAGCCTCTTTTTTGAGGCTGAAAGTGCCCCCCTCGGCTTATACTCGAGTCATCGCTGTCTGCCCGCTCGATCAGCGTGTCGAGCAGACAGACAGCGGCCATTCTATTCAAAAGCCGCGCCTCCGGCTCCGCCTTCGCCTGTGATAGGCGGAACACTGAATTTCCCAGCAGCCTGTGTTCCGCCTATCACGGACATCGTATCATCCTCGTACTACGGACGAGGATGATACGACGTCTGTGATAGGCGGAACACAGGCTGCTGGGAAATTCAGTGTTCCGCCTATCACAGGCGAAGGCGGCGGCGCAGCTTTTGAACTTTACAATGGCCGCCGACGAAGAGGGCACGGGACGGAGGCAAGGCAAGGCACGGCACGGCACGGGACGGGACGGGGGCAAGGCAAGGCACGACACGGGACGGATGCAAGGAGGCAAGGCACGGCACGGGACGGAGGCAAGGAGGCAAGGCACGGGACGGAGGCTCGGGACAAAGGTAGGCTGGACACACACACACACACACACACACACACACACACACACACACACACACACACACATGGATGGAGACACACACAGGGATGGATGGATGGATGGATGGAGACACACACACACAGGGATGGATGGATGGATGGATGGAGACACACACACACAGGGATGGATGGATGGATGGATGGAGACACACACACACAGGGATGGATGGATGGATGGACACACACACACACAGGGATGGATGGACGGACACACAGGGATGGACGGACACACAGGGATGGACGGACACACAGGGATGGACGGACACACAGGGATGGACGGACACACACACAGGGATGGACAGGCATGTCTCACCCTCGGCTTATACACGAGTCAATAAGTTTGCCAGTTTTTTTGGGGGTAAATTGGGGGCCTCGGCTTATATTCGGGTCGGCCTATACTCGAGTATATACGGTAAATGTTATTATTATGCCGCGTACACACGAGCGGACTTTTCAACATCCAAAGTCCGAAGGACCGAGTCCGTCAGACTATCCGATCGTGTGTGGGCTGCAACGGACTTTTGATTCACCAAAGTCTGACGGACTTTAGAATATGGAACATGCTTCAAATTTTCCCGAAGGAACTCCGCCGGACCCGGTCCCCTTCGAAAACTCCGCTCGTGTGTATGCTACTCCGACGAACTAAAACCGACGCTAGGGCAGCTATTGGCTACTGGCTATGAACTTCCTTATTCGAGTCGGGTCGTACGTCATCACGTTCGAATCCGTCGGAGTTTAGTGTGATTGTGTGTGGCCAAGTCCGTTCGGCCGAAAAGTCTGTCAGAACTCCGTCGGAATTCCAGCAGAACTCTGACGGAACTCCTTTGGAAGTCTGTCGGACTTAAGTCCGCTCGTGTGTACGGGGCATTACTCTCACATCATGGACCGCACATTAAGTTATTATCAGACTTTAAGATTTCATTTCTGTAGAAAAACTTCCTTATGTATCCCATCCATCTTGGCTTTGTTAAACATTATTGCAGCTGTATTCAAATTAACAACCTCATCTTAATCTTTTTTTTTTCTTTCCACTCAATAAATGTAAAATTACAAAATTGTTATCTTAATCTAAACTAATTCCATTTTTACCAATTTCCCCATTAACCTGGATTTCTTTTCCAACCAAAGGTTGTCTAAACCAGTTTCAATATATCTATATGTATTAATAAAATTGTTAAACTCATATTAGAAATTAATACTCATATGATAATTTCAATATCACACACTAATATATATGCACAGATAAATGTCCTTAAAGGGGGACATATTACTTAATTTTACTCAATTTCTCTCTCTTTTTTTTTTAAATGCACTGTTTCCACTATCAAAAGATATTCAATTAGTGTAAGACATGGTTAAATGTAACCTCGATTTTACCATGTTTGGAAAACAGATTCAAAAATAATTGTGATCACATTGTTTATCATTAGATTCGTTAACCCGGCACATTTTGTTATAAATGTTTTGTCTAAAAAACTGAAATTGGCATGGTGTCCTTGCAGCTTATCACCAACTCTCATCCCAGCTACATTCTTTGAGGAGAGCACAAAGGGGGGGCCACATCTGCATACATGACACAAGCGAGCGAACTAAAGGTTCCAGCATTCACAAACATACTCAAATATATCTCTAAAATTGCTTACATTATTCCCATTTGTACACAACACATGCACATCATTCTCTCACTTTCTTTTAACGCTTTTTTAATACTTCCTTGCTTAAACTTCTGCTTTCTTTATTTTGTTCTGATATCCTTTGCATCCAATGTATTGTAATTCCATACTTCACATACTGTACCTTCTATGATCAGACGGGTAGCTATAGTGCTCATCCCATCTTCCCTCTCTGACAACATATAAAGGATTCTGTTTTAACTCTCATTACTGTTTCTTGACTTTACTAGTTGTAGTGCCTGACCCCAAATTCATCCCACAACTTAACATACAAAAAGTCCCTTTCTGTCTAATGTTAATGTCACTCTTGATCCATCCTGCTCACATAAATAGCCGTTTCTCTAGCTGTATACTCTGCATGATTCTTTGTCCCTGTGGACTTTGGTGGTAACCCAGTTACCCTTTGTGGATCCCTGTCCACTTTAACCATTAATCTAGGGGCTCAGTATAGGCGGAACCGCACCTTCGGTTCATATATAGCGCTTCTCTTGCGCTGGGCATTTTTGAGGGTCTCTTACCCGTCATTCCCTTACTTAATTTAATGCCCATAATGACTGGCCAGTCTTCTCTACGTGTGCCTATACCCTCTTGCCTCTAAACTACTTTATCTAGCAGATGTACTACATTATACATGTAAACAGCACTATTCTTCCCTTTCTCTATAACACTCTGATGGACAGTAGACAGTGACAACATAACATATAACCACTAATCAATACAGTTCGATTAAGGGGAGTAAAATAGGTACCCTTTGTCCCGAAAATGCCTTACCGATCAAGGAAGTCTGATAACTCAAAATGTAAGCAAAAGGCTTACCTCAGCCGGCTGATTATCAGAAATTCCCGGATCGTCTCAAGCTCCTCGTTTCGGATACTCAGGGTCACCTGATAACCCCTGCTGGGCTGGCTTCGCCACCTGAAATGGATATTTTGATGATAGGCAACTCCTATCCTCATATTGATTAGTGGTTCCAAATTAATAACTACTGCAGTAGGGAACAGACACAAAAGATACGCTTAGCATCTTTCCAAATAACCGTTCTCCTTTATTATGACGCATGTGAAGGTTTTTATACACATGATTACGTAGGTATCACATTAATATTACAATTGTACATTTATGGTAACAAGGGGCGTTACATAGGCAGGCTAATTCTAATTAGGACTTGAAAGAATGCAAAACATGTACTGAAAACATTATTAGTGCCGTGTGCACAGTGAGTGCATTGTGCAATACATATGAAATAGAATACAATTATATACAGAACCTACAAATTTCCATTACAGTACTAACATCCCCAGCAAAGCCCCCCACCCGCCATGCAGCATGGTACTAACACCCCCAGCAAAGACCCCCACCCACCACACAGCATTGTACTAACACCCCCAACAAAGCCCCCACCCGCTACGCAGCATGGTACTAACACCCCCAGCAAACTTCACACCCGACACGCAGCATGGTACTAACACCCAGGGCCGTTTTTAAGGCAGGGCAAAAGGGGCAGCTGCCCTGGGCCCTGTCATTGTTGTGGGGCCCAAAGCAGCTGCCTCATACTTGCCAACTATCCCAGTTTAAATTCCCTTGCCCCTTGAAGTTTTAGTCCCGTTCTGTGTCCTGATGTCTCAGTATAAAGTGCTGCTACTAATGCTGCCCAGCTCTGCCCTATTGTTTTGTACAAATTACTCACCTACAGACACTGTGTTTACATGTTAATAACCGGCAATCATATGTAAATAGCGGCGACACTCATATGTAAATAGCTGCATCCGGTGGCATAGATATGTGAATAAAGGCGGCATTCATATGTATATCATGCCCCCTACAGTGAGGAGATGATGTGCTGTAACCTTTAGCAACCAATCAGTGAGCAGTATTACTGTACAGTAATCTCTAGCAACCAAGAAAAAAGCAGAAATCATGTGCTGTAACCTCTAGCAACTAATCAGCAAGCCTTTATGTGTGCTGTAACCTCTAGGAACCAGTCAGTGAGCGGTAATGATATGTAACCTCTGGCAACCAAACGCAGTCGCTGCCTGATCTGATACAGTAAACAGATTTTAAGTCTAGCTGCTATTTATTGTATGTCTCAGAGCAGGTGGAGAGCGAAATTGTTTGGGGGGGCCCCAAGAAAACGTTTGCCCAGGGTCCAATCAATATTAAAGACGGCCCTGCTAACACCCCCAGCAAACCCCACCCCCCACCACACAGCACGGTACTAACACCCCCAACAAACCTCATACCTGACACGCAGCACAGCACTAACACCCCAACCAAAGCCCACCCCCCGCCATGCAGCACGGTACTAACACCCCCAGCAAACCCCACCCCTGCCATGAAGCCTGGCACTAACACCCCCAGCAAAGACCCCCCCCCCCACCCACTATGCAGCACGATACTAATACCCATAGCAAACCCCACACTCCGCCATGCAGCACGGTACTAACACCGCCAGCAAAGCCCCCCCCACCCACTATGCAGCACGGTACTAACATCCACAGCAAACCCCACCCCCCACCACACAGCATGGTACTAACACCCCCAACAAATCTCATACCCGACACGCAGCACAGCACTAACACCCCAAGCAAAGCCCACCACGCAGCACGGTATTAACACCCCCAACAAACCCCACCCCCGCCATGAAGCCTGGCACTAACACCCCCAGCAAAGACCCCGCACTCACTATGCAGCACAGTACTAACACCCCCAGCAAACCCCACCCCTGCCATGAAGCCTGGCACTAACACCCCCAGCAACGACCCCCACCCACTATGCAGCACGGTACTAACACCCCCAGTAAACCCCACACTCCGCCATGCAGCACGGTACTAACAGCCCCAGCAAAGCCTACCCCCCTCCACACATTACGGTACTAACACCCCCAGCAAACCCCACCCCCCCGCCATGCAGCACGACACCCCCAGCAAAGCCCCCCCCCACCCACTACGCAGCACAGTACTAACACCCCCAGCAAAGTCCCCCCACCCACTACGCAGCACGGTAATGACACCCCCAGCAAAGCCCCCCACCCACTATGCAGCACGGTACTAATACCCCCAACAAACCCCACTCTCCGCTATGCAGCATGACACTAACACTCCCAGCAAACCCCACTCCCCGACCATGCAGCACGGTACTAACACCCCCAGCAAAGCCCCCCACCCGCTACGCAGCATGGTACTAACACCCCCAGCAAACCCCACCCCTCGATACACAGCACGGTACTAACACCCCCAGGAAAATCCCACCTCCGCTACGCAGCACGGTACTAACACCCCCAGCAAACCCCACCCCAGCCACGCAGCACGGTACTAACTCCCCCAGCAACCCCCACCCCCGCCACGCAGCACAGTACTAACACCCCCAGCAAAGCCCCCCCACCCACTAGACAGCACGGTACTAACACCCCCAGCAAACCCCATCCCCCGCCATGCAGCATGGCACTATCACCCCCAACAAAGCCCCCCCAACCACTACGCAGCACGGTACTAATACCCCCAGCAAACCCCACTCTCCGCCATGCAGCACAGTACTAACACCCCCAGCTAACCCCCCCCCCCGCCATGCAGCACGGTACTAACACCCCCACCAAAGCCCCCACTCGCTACGCAGCACGGTACTAACACCCCCCAGCAAAACCCACCCGCTGTCTGAAAGCTGCTCTGGTGTCCTCTCCTGGAGCAGCTTCCGTGGTGTGTGTCTCCTCTCTGCTCCTCCCGGCTCTAGACGTCCAATAGGATCACCTAATGTTCTGACCAGTCAAGAAACAGGTTTCATATCTGCTTCCCGATTGGCCGGGAGGAGGATCAGCATTGCAACAGCGAATATTCATTCGCTGTTGCAACACACCTGGGTGGGATGGAAGCACATCCTCTGCGACCCGAGTCCACCCTATTGTGAAGCCTATTAGAAACTCTGGCTCTAATCTGGTGCTTAAGAAAAAAAAAAACTCTTCCGCTGCAATTCATGCAGTCGGTGCCCTGAAAGGGGCCAGATGCATGAATAGAAGGCAGTGTTAATTTCGTAGACTAAAATGACTAAAACATTTTAGTCGACTAAATGAATATTATTTTAGTCGACTATAATACGACTAAAACAACTGAGATGACTAAAATACGTCTAAAACTAAAATACCATTTTAGTCAAAAGACTAAGACTAAAACTAAATTGAAATTTGACTTCAAAATGAACACTGGTCTGTAGTGCATGTTCATACCTCAATGCAATAATAAATAACATATGACATTTTTCACCCAGCATATAATTCACTCCGGTATATAATGAGTTTGGAAATTGTAGAGAAATGTTAACTAATGCATTACAATTTAATTACACTTATTAGATTTTAGATGACTAAAATTTTACAGGAGATTTAGTTGACTAAAAAAGACTAAAACTAAAACAATTGCAGAAGACTAAAATGGTACTAAAACTAAAATGCCATTTTAGTCCTAAGCCCTTGTACACACGGTCGGACATTCCGACAACAAAATCCATCAGATTTTGTCAGACGGATTTTGTCCGAAACTTGTGTTGCATACACACGGTTGGACAAAGTTGTCGGAAAATTCAATCGTACGTAACGTGACGGCGTTATTTCGTTACGACGGGACTACGTTCAGGCTAGTAGCCAATAGCTTTGGTCTAGGAATTTTATCTGAGCATGCGTGGCACTTTGTCCGATCGGAATTCTCTACAAACAATCGGACAAAGTCGGATGGAATTTCTACACACAAACGGAAACAGTCCGATGGAGCCCACACACAGTCGGATTAACCGACAACACAGTCCGATCGGACATTTTCCGTCGGAATGTCCGACCGTGTGTACAAGGGCTAAGTCTAAAACTAAATCGAAATTTGCTGCCAAAATGAACACTGATAGGAGGTGGCCATGGCGGCTGGTTTCCATTTCTGCTCCTAACATTTGTGTTTGTTGCGTATATATCCCCATGTTCATGTTGCTATATACTATCAATGTATAATAAATTTTGAATATTTTTTTTAACATCAAACTGTTTGTGGCCCGGTCTCAAGTCCCAATCTGAGAAATTCATGTTTTGACTCTCTGGGAGGCTGTGCATGGCGGCAGGTCCTGGGAATGCCATTATGTAGGCTCCACACACTGTGCAGCCCCTGTATGGCCATGTGCATGAAGACATACAATAATGTATATTGTATACCCATCACTGCTTGCAAATGCAAATCTGTGTATGGCTGCTCATAACTGATATTTAAAGTGGAAGTTCAACCTAAACTTTCTTCTCAGTCTTGTGGAGAAGGGTTAGAACTTCTGTAAGGTTTTTATTGCAAATATTTCCTCCTAGTCTAAATACACAAGATAGACATGTGCAGAACTAAAAATGTAAGAATTCTATTAGTTTATTTGAATATTCTATTATATGCTATTCTTTTCTATTCTATTCAAATTCAAATTTATTCTATTCAAAATACGAATTTCAGAAAATTGTTATAATGTTATATTGTTTTTTTTTTCTATTCTATTCTGTTCTATTATTTTATATTCTATTCTTTTCTATTCTAATTCAAATTTATTCTATTTGAAATGCGAATCCCAAAAGATGGTTATATTCTGTTGTATTCTATTCTATTGTTTTGTTTTTATTCTATTCTATTATTTTATTTTCTATTCTAATTTATTTTTTTCTATTCTAATTTAAATTTATTCTATTCAAATTTCAAGGGAAGGTTATATTATTTATATTCTATTCTATTATTTTATTTTTTCTATTCTATTTGAATTCAAATTTATTCTATTTGAAAATTAAATTTCAGAAGATGATTATGTTCTTTTTATTTTATCCCTTTATTTTCTATTCTGTTCTGTTTTCCTCTATTATATTATATTCTTTTATTTTCTATTCTTTTATCTTCTATTCTTTTATTTTCTATTCTTTTCTATTCTATTTTATTATTTTATTTTCTATTCCTTTATTTCCTATTCTATCCCTTTATTTTCAAATCCATTCCTTTATTTTCTATTCTATTATTTTATTTTCTATTCTAATTTATTTTTTTCTATTATATTCTAATTTAAATTTATTCTATTAAAATTTCAAAAGAAGGATATATTCTTTATATTCTATTCTATACTTTATTTTATTATTTTCTATTCTATTTGAATTCAAATTTATTCTATTTGAAAATTTCATTTCAGAAGATGGTTATGTTCTCTTTATTTTATTCTATTCTTTTATTTTCTATTCTATTATTTTCTATACTATTATTTTATGTTCTATTGTATTCTTTTCTATTCTATTATTTTCTATTCTAATCCTGTATTTTCTATTCTATCCCTTTATTTTGTATTCTGTTCTGTTTTCTCTATTATATTATATTCTTTTGTTTTTCTATTATATTCTTTTCTATGTTATTATATTTTTTTCTGCTATATTCCTTTATTTTCTATTCTGCTCTGTTGTTCTCTATTATAGTCTATTCTTTTATTTTCTGTTCTTTTATTTTATTTTCTTCTCTTTTATTTTCTATTCTATTCTTTTCTATTCTGTTATTTTTCTATTCTATTCCTTTATTTTATATTCTATCCCTTTATTTTATATTCTGTTCTGTTTTTCTCTATTATGTTATATTCTATTATTTTCTATTCCTTTCTTTTCTATTCTATTCTATTCTTTTATTTTCTATTCCGTTATTTCCTATTCTATCCCTTTATTTTCTATTCTGTTTTGCTCTATTATATTTTATTCTTTTATTTTATATTCTATTATATGTTTTTCTATTCTATTCTATCTATCTTTATTTTATATTATATTTTATTTTCTTCTGAAATTCAAATTCAATTCGAAAACTATTTGAATGTTGTCCGAAATTTTCTTTTTGTTATTTAGGATTCGTTTAAATTTGTTACTATTGTAATTTGGAAATTTAGATACATCCAAATTTCTGAATAACAAAAAATTAACTCGACTTTCAATTTGGAACGAAATGAACCACACATGTCTAACACAGGACAAAGGTAATAGGAATCACCACAAAGTGAACGGGAATTCTACTTTTAAGAGGTGTCAACAGAAAATTTTTCCAGTGATATAAGTCTTCTTTGGTGGAGCTCCACCGTCAGTTTGATTGCCGTTCCTCTGTAGCTGTAGCTGTGTATCAGGAGCCATTGTTGGCACTCCTTATACAGCCCCAGCCAACACAGTGGCAGTGGAGCCCTCTTGATTACACTGGGAGAGCCACTCTGTATCACTGGGCTTTCCGTTTGACAGCCCAAAGTGTAGAAGACGTTAAATTCAATGCAGAGTCAAGAGAGGAGCCAGGTAGCCGTAGGGAACAATGTATAAATTACACTGGCGGGGAAGGGGTTAACACTAGAGGCAGCCAAGGGGTTAACTTTGTTCCCTGGGTGTGTTCTTACTGTGTGGGGGATGGGCTTACTAGGACAACACAGAGATCACTGTTCCTGATCACTAGGAACAGCAGATCTCAATCCCCTGTCCCCTGTCAGAACGGGGATCTGTCTTGTTTACATAGGCAGATCCCCATTCTGCCTCTGTGTACTATGATCGCGCACGCCCACTGTATCTCATGCACAGGTACGTCCGAATGCTCAACTGAGACACCTTGACGCAGTATATATATGCGGAAGGCGGTCGGCAAGTGGTTAAAGTATATGTAAACCCTTACAGTGCCTTGAAAAAGTATTCATACCCCTTGAGATTTTCCACATTTTGTCACATTACAACCAAAAATGTAAATGTATTTTATTGGGATTTTATGTGATAGACCAACACAAAGTGGCACATAACTGTGAAGTGGAAGGAAAATGATAAATGGTTTTCAAAATTGTTTACACATAAATATGTGAAAAGTGCGGAGTGCATTTGTATTCAGACCCCTTTACTCTGATACCCCTAACTAAAATCTAGTGGAACCAATTGCCTTCAGAAGTCACCTAATTAGTAAATAGAGTCCATCTGTGTGTAATTTAATCTCAGTCTTCTGCTCTGCACCTTTACAACAGGTGCCCCCATCAGCATCCCCCTATACATCAGGTGTCCCAATCAGAGTCCCCCTTTACATCAGATGTCCCAATCAGATTCCCCGTTTACATCAGGTGTCTCCATCAGAGTCCTCCTTTACATCAGACATCAGTACATCTGATGTAAAGGAGACGCCTGATGTCAACGGGGACTCTGATGGGGACATCTGATGTAGGGGGGGATGCTGATGGGGGAACCTGTTGTAAATGGGAACTCTGGTTGGGACACCTGATGTAAAGGGGGCAGGGCACCTGCTGTAAAGGGGGACTCTGATTGAGATACATGATGTAAAGGTGGACTCTGATTGGGACACCTGATTTATAGGGGGATGCTGATGGGGGCACCTGTTGTAAAGGGGTCTCTGATTTGAACACCTGATGTAAAGGGGCACTTGCTGTAAAGGGGGACTCTGATTGGAATACATGATGTAAAGGGGGACTCTGATGAGGCCACCTGATGTATAGGGGGATGCTGATGGGGACACATGTTGTAAAGGGGGACTCTGATTGGAACACCTGAATTAAAAGGGGGCACCTGCTGTAAAGGGGGACTCTCGTTAGGACATCTGATGTAAAATGGGGCTCTGATAAGCTTATGTTTAGTGTTTTTTTTATTTTACTTGAAATGTAGATGTGATTGGCCTACTGTGACGGGCACAGTGAGGCTGCATATAATGGGCACAGTGAGGCTGCATATGATGGGCACAGTGAGGCTGCATATAATGGGCACAGTTTTACCCAGCAGTAACGATATATAATCACCTGATAAATGGCTATTTACAGTCCTGCATTACTGACAGTTTAATTTTTTAGTTTGTTTTCAGTGGAGGTGGGACCAGTGGCAGACCGCTTTGTCCTTTCAGAGGACGCTATGGGGCTGATTTACTAAAACTGGAGAGTTCAAAATCTGGTGCTGCTCTTCATTAAATTCGATCAGCTTCCATTTTTTCCAAAGCTTAACTGAAAAAGCTGAAGTTAGAAGCTGATTGGCTACCATGCACAGCTGCACCAGATTTTGTACTCTCCAGTTTTGGTAAATCAACCCCTTTGCATTCATTGAGAAAATGTAAAGCATTTTCTAAATGGCACCTGTCCAAACGGCCAACCTCCTGTGTTCAGAAAACAGCAGGGCAGCTGCTCAGCATGGAATCCAGATCAAGTGGAGATCCCTGGCATAGCATTGTTTCCTTCAGTGATTTACATTTTCCTGTGGCATCAGCCAGGTATGGTAGTATATATACAGTGTTGTGGAAATTTTTATTGAATTATGTTGTCAGATGTTCCCCAGTGTCAGTTTTGCCCTAATATGCTCATGTGAGGGTATTCGCACATATAGCCGTTGGTAGAAGACCATCGACTGCGGAAACCTTCTTGTGGACACGGCAGATCTATTTGCTCTTTTAAGGATGTTTGTTTATGCCTCACCAAGGGACTGGCCACTCCATGGCGACTGCATCTAAACTCCTAAGTACGCAGATCTGCGTACATGGGAACCATAGCATAACCATACAAAATCATGGCCCACTGAGCCATGATAGAGTATGGCTCGCGTCACTGGTAACAGTGGAAGTGTGCACACGATCGTGTTCAGAGCCATGTAAGTAATGAGCAAATTGTGAGTCCTTTGTGTCTCACAGGGGACTTGCTGCATGGCCCTGAACACAAGCGTCTGTACACGTCACTACTCTATTTCTATCTTAATATATACATGTGTGTGATTGGTTCTTTTGAAACAAGTGTCTGATTTTCTTGGCCCGCCATAAATGAAGCCAACAGATCTTCCTAATTCAGCGGACCTCGAGGGGGAATGATGATCTAGGACCAGACCAGCAAAGGCCGGCCTATGGTAAGACAACCATACTTCAAGTTTTTTTGAACATTTTTGCTGTTCTGTGTTTGAGATCTTGATTCTCTGTCCGCTGTATGAGGTAAGATCTGCCAGGCAAAGAACCTTATGTTTTTTTTGTCGCTTTCTGCATAATGACGGGACTTTTATTGTAGGTTATATTTTTGTCATTGTAAGTAGGTTTATTAATTGGGTAAGCACTTATATTTAAATCCTCTATCGGTCCCATTTAATACAAACCTAAAGTGAATGCTGTGTGTGACTGAGCAGGCTGTGTAACTGTATGCTGTGTAATATGTATATGAGAGATATGGATAAATTATGATTTTTACCTTTGTATGGGACCAAGACACATGTCCCCATAAGTGTAAAAATATGTTTGAGTAAAGGGTTTGTTTTTAAGTCGCTCTTGAAAATGCCTGTCGCATATTCAAGCAGCCATACATTGTTGGGACATCACTTACAATAGGAGCTGGTTCTTGAATGGGCTACACCCTGTGGATGGTCTCAGGTTTCTGGTGGAAGCTGATGCCAGTGTTAAGTATATGATTTTTCTTTGGGAACAAGAGTGTATATTTGAGCCGTGTTATTTTGGGTTTTATGTAATGTTCTTGGTTGTAGGGATGGCCTTGCGGTTCGCCCCGTGGTCGGTTTGTGGCGAATTTTGCGTGTTCGCGATTCACCAAACCGGCGGACTTCTGGCGCTGTTCGCGCGGGGACATATGCATTTACATTGTCAAAGAACTTTGACCCATGATGACACATCCATCATGGGGTACAGGACAGCCAATTGAGATATTTCAGCACATGGACAATTGGACATTCCCCCTACCTTATAAATAGACCTGATCTGGCGGGCATTTTACATTCTGTCTTTTGTCAGTGTAGGGAGAGGTTGCAATGTGGAGCAGGGACAGACTGTAGTGACACAAATCACTAGCTATTAGGTCCACAAAAGTCCTTTTAAGGACTGGTATAGGTGTACAGTATATAGGGTTCTGGTGCACTGCTGCTTACTGCTGTGCTGCTGATTGCTGAGTGCACTGCTGACCAATTCTGCAGCTGTCTTTTGTCAGTGTAGGGACAGGACGCTGTGTGGAGCAGGGACAGTCAGTTTAATCACTACTACTAGCTATTACTCTTAGGTCCACAAAGGCAAAGGACTGGTATAGGTGTACAGTATATAGGGTTGTACACGTATAATATACTTTCTTTCAAATATAGAAAGCCTATTATACTTGACTGCTGAGCTGAGTACTGACCAATTCTGCAGCTGTCTTTAATCTGTGTAGGGACTGAGGGACAGTCTGCAAATCACTAGCTACTAGGTCCACAAAGGTCCTTTTAAGGACTGGTATAGGTGTACAGTATATAGGGTTGTAGACGTATAATATACTTTCTTTCAAATATAGAAAGCCCATTATTCTTGACTGCTGAGCTGAGTGCTGACCGATTCTGCAGCTGTCTTTTATCAGTGTAGGGACTGAGGGACAGTCTGCAAATCACTAGCTACTAGGTCCACAAAGGTCCTTTTAAGGACTGGTATGGGTGTACTATTTGGTGTGCAGTATATAGGGGTGTAATACAGGTATAAAATACTTGCACATATAGAAAGCATAGTATAGTGCATTTCCACTGTGCAGCATTGTGACTGCTGAGCGGTTCTGCAGCGATACTAGAAAGAGTGACAAACGCAATTTAAAAAAAAGTATTATAATTGGTGTGATAGACCAGTGGCCCCCAAAAACGACAGATTGAAGCAGGGTGTTATATACCTTCTTCCACATACATACTGCACTTCTCTAGAGACTTTTGTCACAGGGTAATTTAAGAAATGACAGGCAGAGGAAGAGGCAGGCCCTTCCGCAGGGGTGGTAGGGGTAGGGCAGGATCAAAGACTTGAGCCAAAGTGGCAATTTGCAGAAGGTGCGTGCGATTATGTCAAAGGACGCACCAGACTTGGTTGAGTGGATCACTCAGCCTTACTCTTCTGTACCCTCCTCATCCTCTCGATCTGCACCCTCTTCACTCTCTGCTGTGTACACCCCCAACGACACTACCACCAACACCACCACCACCATATACCTTCCGCTTGAGTCACAGGAATTATTTTCCGATCCATCAAGACATTTCCGATTCGCAGCCATTCTTGGCATTGGATCAGGAAGAGGAGGTAGCAACAACCGCCACTCAGAGAAGTGAGAAGGAGAAGCAGGCGGAACTTACATTGCACAGGAGGGACAAAGCAGACTGCTAATGTATCAGGAGCGAGGCATCAACCATGTACGGTCACATCTGGTGCGCCAAAGATGCTGGCACATGGCTCCGCAGTGTGGGCTTTTTTTAACGTGTCTGCTGCAGACATTAGTGTTGCCATCTGCTATCTTTGCAGTCAATGCATAAGTCGCAGTAAGCCCAACACTCACCTAGGGACGACCGCCTTAAGAAGGCACATGAGCTGCCATCACCGAGCCCAGTGGGAGCAACGGAACCCACAAAGCCACAATCCAGGCTCTCACCGTCCAGCCTCGTCTTCTACTTCTCCTTCTCCTCACAATTGTCCTCCACTCCACCTTCCATCATGCCGTCCTCACGTTTTTATGCAAAAAGGCAGGCTTCCATGGGCCAAATGTTCGAGCGTAAAAAAATGATGACACCGGATAACCCTCTTGCCCAATGGTTGACGGCAGGCTTGTCAGAACTGATAGCCCGCCAACTACTGCCATATAAACTGGTGGACTCGGAGGCCTTTTGAAAATTTGTGGCCATTGGAACACCACAATGGAAGGTCCCAGGAAGGAAGTATTTCTCACAGAAGGGCATCCCAGAGCTATATGGCCATGTTCAGCAGCAAGTGAATGTATCTCTGGCACACAGTGTCGGTGCCAAGATACATCTGACCACAGACACGTGGTCTAACAAACACGGGCAGGAAGGGTATATAACTTTTATTGCCCACTGGGTGAACCTTCTGACGGACGTCAAGCTTGTAACCTGTGGCACCCATGTAGATTTGGTTTTACCGCCACAGATTGCATGCAGGCCTGCCTCTTCTTTTCCTCCTCCTACTGCATCCTCCTCCCTCTCCTCCTCGGCTGACTCCTCCTTTTCCACTGCTAGCATCTCTTCCGCTGCGCCGCCCAAGATCCCCAGAACCTATTCGACATGCCAGGTGAGACGTTGCCATGCTGTGCTGCGTCTGTTGTGCCTAGAAGCCAAGAGCCACACTGGCCCTGCACTCCTTTTGTTCACAGGCAGATCAGTAGCTAACACCGCTCAATTTGATAGTTGGTAAAGTGGTGTGTGACAACGGTGCCAATCTGCTTAGCGCATTGAAACAGGGCAAAATTACACACGTGCCATGCATGGCACACTTCTTAAACTTGGTCGTGCAACAATTCGTTGTCCAATACCCTGGGGTCCAGGACATCTTGCGGCAGGCAAGGAAAATCTCGGCCCATTTCAGAAGATCTTACATGGTCATGGCTCGCCTTGCTGACATTCAGCGGCGACACAATCTACCGGTCAGACGTCTTATTTTCGATTGCCCGACGTGATGGAACTCAACCTTCTATATGCTTGATAGGCTGCTCCAGCAGAAACGTGCAGTTAACGACTACCGGTACGAACTCTGTGGCAGAACAGGTTCTGGGAGCTTGTTTTTTTCTCACCACGGCAGTGGCTGCTAATGCGCGACGCATGCAGACTTCTGCGGCCATTTGATGAGATCACCAAACTGGTCAGTCGCAGCCATGGCTCCATCAGTGACATCATACCTCATGCCTTCTTTATGGAGCGTGCATTGTGTCGTGTCATTGATCAAGCCATGGAGGAGCAGGAGCAGGAAGATGAGGAAGTCGCAATGCTGGATGAATTCCCAGGGGGAGCTACTCTGAGACAAGTCAACAACAGGAGTCTGAAGAGGATGGTGCCGGGGCGGATGAGGAGAAGCAAGAAGAGCATGCTTTAAACCTTTCTGGGATCCCTGTTGTTGTGTGTGGATGGGGAGAGGAGAACGAGGAGGATGACATTATCCTTGATGATGAGCAGAAGCCAGGCCACCACACTGCTTCCAGTTTAGTGCAAATGGGGGCCTTCATGCTCCAGTGTTTTAACAGGGGTGCCCGTATAAAAAG
This sequence comes from Lithobates pipiens, assembly GCF_037356315.1. Lineage (NCBI taxonomy): Eukaryota > Metazoa > Chordata > Amphibia > Anura > Ranidae > Lithobates > Lithobates pipiens. The sequence continues at coordinate 549,248,022 of NW_027507758.1, read as the reverse complement.
CATAAAGGTCAAGGACCAGTACTGGGAGGCAACGTACTTAGACCCCCGGTACAAACACAAAATGGCGGAAATGTTACCACTGTCACAGAGGGCTGTCAGAATGGAGCACTTCCAGGCCTTGCTTCGAGAAATGCTGCATTCTGCTTTTGTGTGCGCTGGCAGAGGAGGAATTCCCACTCCCAGAGAAAGAGTTGCGGTTACCAATCCAACAGCACCTGCAAGAAGAGGGCGGTTTGAAGATGTGTTGGTGACTTCTGATATGAGGTCATTCTTTCAGCCGACCCATCGACAGGTCTCATCCGGATCCAGCATCAGGGAACGCCTAGACCGACAGGTGTCCGGCTACATCGGGTTAAGGGCCGATGTGGATGCTCTGAGGAGTGATGAACCCCTGGACTACTGCGTGGGCAGGCTTGACCTCTGGCCAGAGCTTGCCCAATTTGCAATGGAACTGTTGGCTTGCCCCTCGTCCAGTGTCCTGTCCGAAAGGACGTTCAGCACAGCAGGGGGGATCGTGACCGATAAACGCACTTGCCTAGCTCACGACAGTGTTGACTACCTCACATTTATAAAAATGAATGAGGCATGGATCTCGGAGGAATTCAACACATGTGACCAATAGACCATGTATATGCATAACTCTATAAACGATTTATTTAATCGAGCACACAGACTTTTTTTCTACCTTTGGCTCACTTCCTTGTATGAAAAAAGGACACCGTACACCCATACCCTCCTGTTTGAAGAGGTTGAGCGGTGTCATATTTTTGGGTCCCGCAGCGAGTTGCTGGTATCAGTGCTGCTGTCAGTGCTCTCTATTTCGGTGCTGGTGTCAGTGCTCTCTCTCTATCTCGGTGCTGGTGTGGTCTCAGTGCTCTCTATCTCTCTGCTGTTGTCAGTGCTCTCTATCTCTCTGCTGTTGTCAGTGCTCTCTATCTCGGTGCTGGTGTCAGTGCTCTCTATCTCAGTGCTGGTGTCAGTGCTCTCTCTCTATCTCAGTGCTGGTGTGGTGTTAGTGCTCTCTATCTTAGTGCTGGTGTGATGACAGTGTTCTCTATCACGGTGCTGATGTGGTGTCAGTGCTCTCTATCACGGTGCTGGTGTGGGGTCAGTGCTCTCTATCACGGTGCTGGTGTGGGGTCAGTGCTCTCTATCACGGTGCTGGTGTGGTGTCAGTGCTCTCTATCACGGTGCTGGTGTGGTGTCAGTGCTCTCTATCACGGGGCTGGTGTGGTGTCAGTGCTCTCTATCATGGTGCTGGTGTGGTGTCAGTGCTCTCTATCTCGGTGCTGGTGTCAGTGCTCTCTATCTTGTTCTGGTGTCAGTGCTCTCTATCTCGGTGCTGGTGTCAGTGCTCTCTATCACGGTGCTGGTGTCAGTGCTCTCTATCGCGGTGTTGGTGTCAGTGCTCAGTCTCTATCGCGGTGCTGGTTTCAGACAGTGAGGGAGATAGCAGCGGAGAAGCCAATCAGCAGGCAGTGCCAGCACCATTGCTGAGGATCAGCACTGGACTGGCACCTCCAGACCACCTCAGTGGAGCCCTGCATAGGTGGGGGTAAGGGCTGGGCAGAGGGAGGGGCTCAAGCACAGGTTGGCACACTGGGACACTGGCACAGGACTGCGCTGCCCTGACCGTGGCACTGATCATCTCCTGCATCCCCTTCATAGCCTGGCCTGACCTTGCCTTTCCTCCATGGCCTTAATGCGCTCCTGAATTGTTAAAAATTTCACAGATAAAAAAAGAAGGCTTGTCGTTGGCGATCCCAGATTCACTTAATACTTTTGTTATGTCAGTGTCCATGTTGTGGGACTATGTGTGCACAGCTAGTAGTATTTTTTGGCTGAAAATATGACCTGTAGGTTTTTAAGGTTCGCCTGCCATTAAAGTCAATGGGGTCCGCCGCAAACTGTGTGGTTCGCAAACTTTTGGCCGCGTTCCCGGTTCGCGTTACGTCCCGTCGGAAGTTCATCCATCACTAGTTGGTTGGCCAAGGCCCTGGGGGGCTGCTGATTTTTTTCATTACCTTTTGCCAGATTGTTATGCTCCCAATCCCCCATGCAATTACATAACACTAAACAGTCAAGATTCCGGATTTTATAATTCTTTATTCGAGGTATAAATCAGTGGGCTGTTCAATAGGGTATATGAGATGCCCCACCTGACCCCATTTTCAGGTCAAAAGGGTATTAATCAGTAGCTGTGGCTTTGTTAACTTAGTCCCTTATAGCGATCCTTTCCTGGTTCTAATTCTCTCTTAGGTAGCACTCCCAATATAGACAGATAAACATTACTCCGAATAATGCTGTGGGTATTGACCTCACAGGCCACACTGCCTATTTCCATGGCTTGTGTTGTCAAACTTCCCTCAATCCTGGAAAGTGCCTGATACTGTGGTCATTGGATACACAGTATGAAGTTCCTGAAGTTCCTACTGGGTTTGCACTCCCGTTGCTCTCTCCCAATCAACAGTCCATGTTCTACTCGCAGAATGTCGATTCCCCAGTCTCCTTCCTCCACTTAGCTCCTACTTCCTCCACCTCCTCCTCCCACGCTGTCCGGCACATCCCCGCATGAGACATCTGGTATTCCTCCAGCGCTACATGCTGACCTCTCCTCCAGGGGCCAGATTTTCGTTTGTTGCAACTTCCATTTCCCTACCTCAAAGAAGAGTGGTCTGACTTCTTTACAAAGACAGATCGCCATTTTGTCTCTCCTCTGAACAATTGCTGGTGGCCAGCAGCCATCGTGGCCGCCGGACCCACTGATTGGCTCCCGCTGTGTCCAATCATAGCGGGAGCGTGGCTCCGGCAGCAAGCACACGTGCCTCAGAGCCGACAACATCGATGACATACAGGTACGTGATTTTGCGCTTAAGGGCCGCCCTGTCACAGTAAATGTATGTGGGGTGGTCCTTAATTGGTTAAGAAAGAAAAGAACTGGGGTGGCAGGATCACCAGGTATTAAACAGCTAACAAACAAAGACAACTAGCTTAATTTACCAGAGAGTGCCTATAAACACAGACAAAAATCTGAAATATCATATTTTAGGACAAACAAGAATTTTAATTCTACAGTAGGTAGTTGCATTAAAGGCTGCATTACTTACCTGACTCCTTATTCCAGGAGACTCTGACACTCTCCATCTCTCTCGAAATTCTGTTCTATGGGCAGAGCTATGGCATCATCATGTACAGTGCAGGGCTATTAACACTGTACTATATGAGGTGGAGGCAAGAGTGCAACTACACTCATAAGCAAATTACAAGGGTAGCAGTGGCAGGCTAGTTGCACGAATCAAGAGAGCCTGCTGGAGGGGAGAGTCAGGTAAGCTTTCCAGTGAAAGGGCCACATAGTATATTTCACAAATATTCGCCAGCCAAAAAAAATCTTTTTTTTTTTTAATAAATGACCCTCCTTTACATCTGGGTCACTATTATTGTCCCAACAGGGTCCCTCTTAAACCCCATACACACTATCAGATTTTCTGCTGATTTTTGTCTTCAGATTTTCCAAAACCATATAATATGAGGTCAAACCTTAGGAGTTTCAATGTGTATGCAATCAGGCAGGCCCTTCTACTACATGGTTTTGGCAAATCTGAGGACAAAAAGCAGCAGAAAATCTGATAGTGTGTATGGGGCTTTACACAAAAGCCCCCCCCCCCCCTTACATCAGGGTCCCCATCAGAGCCCCCTTTATGTAGCACCCTTTTAGTGTTGAGCAGGCTGATAGGTAAATTTAGCTCCACTGTATTCAGAGGAGCGAACGGTTGATTAATTAGGGCTGCTCTGTGTTTCACAGGCTGCTGATCTGTTGTTTCTCCCTGTCTTCTAGAGCAGTGTTTCTCAACTGATGGGGTAAACAGTTCAATCTCTGTATTTGTGGACAATACTAACCTAATCAGGGCAATAACTTCTCCGCAGGATGTGGAAACCTTGCAAAAAGATCTGAACAAATTAATGGGGTGGTCAACTACATGGCAAATGAGGTTCAATGTAGAGAAATGTAAAATACATTTGGGTGGCAAAAAATATGAATGCAATTTATACACTAGGGGGAGAACCTCTGCGGGAATCTAAGATGGAAAGGGACCTGGGGGTCCTAGTAGATGATAGGATCAGCAATGGCATGCAATGCCAAGCTGCTGCTAACAAATCAAACAGAATACTGGCATGCATTAAAAAGGGGATCAACTCCAGAGATAAAACGATAATTATCCCCCTCTACAAGACTCTGAATTCTCCCACTCTACAAGACTCTGGTCCGGCCGCACCTGGAGTATGCTGTCCAGTTCTGGGCAGCAGTCTTCAGGAAGGATGTACTGGAAATGGAGTGAGTACAAAGAAATGCAACAAAGCTAATAAAGGGTCTGGAAGATATTAGTTATGAGGAAAAGTTGTGAGCACTGAACTTATAATCTCTGGAGAAGAGACACTTGAGAGGGAATATGATTTCAATATACAAATACCGTACTGGTGACCCCACAATAGGGAAAAAAAAATTTGCAGAGAGGAGTTCAACAAGACTCGTGTAATAAAATAAAAGAGGTTTAACCTTAAACAACGTAGAGGGTTCTTTACTGTAAGAGCGGCAAGGATGTGGAATTCCCTTCCACAGGCGGTGATCTCAATGGTGAGCATCGATAGTTTCAAGAAACTATTAGATAAGCACCTGAATGACCGCAACATACAGGGATATACAATGTAATACTGACATATAATCACACACATAGGTTGGACTTGATGGACTTGTGTCTTTGTTCAACCTCACCTACTATGTAACTCCAGCCCTCAAGGCGCCTCAACAGGTCATGTTTTCAGGATTTCCCTCGGATAAAACTGCTGTGGTGATTACTAAAGGCAGTGAAACTGATCAAACGACCTGTGCAAAATAATGGAAATCCTGAAAACATGACCTGTTGGTGCGCCTTGAGGACTGGAGTTGAGAAATACTGTTCTAGAGGATTCTAGAACCGTAGTGGGAGGAAGAAATTGGCATGCAGCTTGAATATTTATGATACTCCAGTCAATATCTGGGGAGGTGTGCCCAATAGGAGGTGAGGAAGCCTATAAATAGTCTGATCCTGCTCACACACGACCGTTTTTTTTCATCAGAATAAACTTTAACGTTTTTTCCTGCTGAAATGGACTTTCCTACACATGATTACAACAAATTCTGATCGTTTAGAACACGGTAATGTACAACACGTATGACGGGTCTAGAAAAAGGAAGTTCAATAGCCAGTAGCCAATAGCTGCCCTTGCATCATTTTTGGTCTGTCGGAACAACTTACAGACGAATAGTTCTCCCGATAGGAATTGATTCAGTCGGAAAGATTTAAAACATGTTCCATTTCTAGGTCCGTCAGAATTTAAAAAAAAAAAAGTCTGCGGAAGCCCACACACGATCGAAATATCCAATAAAATTATTCCGTCAGACTTTTTTCAGGCCATGGGGCCTGAGCAGCAAGGAGCAGTGTTCCAGGGTCCAGCCCTGCAGGAGGAGTCCCCTGTGCAAGGACTCTGACCCTGGTGCAGGACCTTATAAAAGGCCTTTCAGAAGACACAGAGGTCACAGCCAGGCTTAGCTTGGGGACCTATTCACAAGTTCAAATCCAGGCATCAAGCTGGGTCTGGAGAATCTCACTGGAGAGAGAGAAAGGATGAGGTTGATGGAAAAGAGTCCAGATGTCCTATGGTGCTGTGAATCCACACCTCCCTCACTAAAAAGAGGCTGGAGGATATTGGCTGGAGGCAACCAATGATCCTGTGGCTATGTGAGTAGAAGACTCTAATACTAAAGAGTAGTGACAGTGTGTAACTTTTGGACTCTGGAAGGAGTACAGGTCACCATCATCATAGAGATTCTGTGAGACGTTCCGTGTTTTGTACAGTGCAGCCAGAAAGGAGGAGTCCTCAAGTTGTTCAGTTATCCAGCTTTCTGGGGTATCCCATATTCCCTCTCCCTATCCAAGTTCATTGTTCCCAATAAAACCGCAAAAAGAAACCCCTAGGCTGTACTTTGGAGCAAGTGGAAGAGTGCAGGAAATGCTGTGTGCTCTAAGGTGGAAATAGGACCAAAATGAACCAGCAGCTCTTTAGGAAGTGTGCTATACTTGCATCAGGGTCCCCCATCAGAGTCCCCCCTTACATCAGGGTCCCCATCAGAGTCCCCCCTTAGTTCAGAGTCCCCATTCCATCAGGGTCTCCATCAGAGTTCCTCTTACAATAGGGTCCCCATCAGAGTCCCCCCTTACATCGGGAACCCTTTAGAGTCTCCCCTTACATCAGGGTCCCCATCAGAGTCTCCCCTTACATCAGGATCCACATCAGAGTCTCCCCTTACATCGGGAACCCTTTAGAGTCTCCCCTTACATCAGGAACCCATCAGAGTCTCCCCTTACACCAGGGTACACATCAGAGTCTCCCCCTTACACCAGGGTACACATCAGAGTCTCCCCCTTACACCAGGGTACACATCAGAGTCTCCCCTTACACCAGGGTACACATCAGAGTCCCCCTTACACCAGGGTACACATCAGAGTCCTCCCTACACCAGGGTACACATCAGAATCTCCCTATACATCAGAGTTCCCCCTTATATCAGGGTTTCCATTAGAGACCCACTTATATTAGATCAAAGAAGAGACTCTGCTGACCTAACATCTCGGTCTGTGCACATTGAGGGTATGTCACTGGCCCTATCCATTGGCCTGATAAAATCTTGTAAACGAGCCAGATTTGGCCCATGACTCTGAGCCATAGTTTGGACCAGGGCTTTTTTTCAGCGGGAACGTGGGGGAACTCCAGCACTGAATGTATGTAATGGCAAGGAGTGCTGGGTTGTGCTACAGTGTCTATTGATGCTGGTGGATCTATTGTTGCTGGAGGGGATCTATTTCTGCAGAAGGGTTGATTGCTGCTGGGGAGGTCCATTGTTGCTGGTGGGGGATCTATTGTTGCTGTGGTGGGTCTTATGTTGCTGTGGGGGGTCAGTTATCGCTGGGAGGGATCTACTGTTATGGGAGCAGTCTATTATAGCTAGCTTCATAGAGGGTCTATTGTTGCTGGGGGTATTTTGTTGTAGATGGTCCATTGTTGCTGGGGGGATGGGGGATCTATTGTTGCTGTTGGGTCTATTGCGGTTGGCTGTGGGGGGTCTATTTTACTACTTTTCTTGTTATCAATAACAAATTTCATACAAATTACATAGTACTACAAATATTACTTGGTTCTGTATTCTCTAAAAGGGGCAGTGCTGGGAGGTGGGAACTCCTCCAAAAGGGGGAGTTCCCGCACCCCTGGTTTGGACATTTGATTTAACAAGCTTTTAGCCCTTGCTGCACCCAGGGTTGGGCTTTCAGGCAATCTTTCTCAACCAGGGTTCTGTGGTTTTATTGCAATTCCAATTCATAATTATCTTATTTATTTTAACAGGGTACTAATTTCAATCATAATCGTTATCTCATTACATCTGCTCTACAATTGCATTGCTTCATATTGTAACATATAATGATGGAAACAATATTAATAAACAAATACTACAGCAGATAAAAAAAAAACATTGTAGACTATTATAAAATTGTAACATTTATTACAAAATAGCACCCCAAGCACTCTTATGCGATACTGTTCACTTGTTCGCTGTGCTCCCGTGTCATTAAAGCTGATTGAAGACAGCCCCTGTTGCTAAGAGGCAGACAGGAGGACGCTGCTGTACGGAAAATGAGTGGGCGAGGAAATGGGTAGCCAATCGGGAGGCAGTGTGCGGCCAGTGACGTCGGCGCCCGGGAAGGAATTGTACGGACGGTGGAGGTGTACACAGTGGTAGGTGAGATGGGGTTATGGTGGGGCCTGGTGTGTAGCGGTGGGAGTCCGCGTGACCGTGTGCTGTTTCCGGGAGCTGTAGACGTTTTTCAGAGAACAGCGGGCTCGTTCCGTCTGTGTCTGTTCTGTACTGAGAGGGTAGAAACCTGGCTATACATTCACCGTCCAATCTCCAACTATTAAACGCTTATTGATGGCATAGCACTGTTATAGTATATAGCCTAGCTGTATCATTTATATTATATTTTATATACAGGCAGGTGTTACTGTATATAGGCTACTATTATGATTTTATATATACACTGTATAAAGGTCAGTAGTATAATATGACCGGGGGTGACGTTGGAGAGGGTCAGAGAGCGTGACTCTTGTATTATATCTGTAGTCTCTGGCCATATCTTGCATTGTATAAACAGAAAAGTCAGTGCTACACCACATACACCATATAGATAGCAGAGCTCCTAGGTGCTCGATCCACAGTTACTGGCTGAGTAAAGTAATGTACAAAAAATGATCCGCACTCCGGTTGTTCTTAAAATTTCTTAATTTTATTGAATAGCCACAGTGAACAAACGCAGATAAAGTCAATTGACGTGTTTCAGCCTATAAGGCCTTAGTCATAACCATGAACAGGCCTCGCCTTGGTCAGCCAAAGAAGCTGAGTGCACGTGCTCAGCATCATATCCAGAAGTTGTTTTTGGGAAATAGATGTATGAGTGCTGCCAGCATTGCTGCAGAGGTTGAAGGGGGGGGGGGGGGGGGGGGGGGGGGTTCAGCCTGTCAGTGCTCTGCTTTAGTATGTCAAAGTACATGTTGGCATTTATGGTTCGCTCAATGAACTGTAGCTCCCCAGTGTCATTCATGCAGCCCCAGACCATGACACTCCCACCATCATGCTTGACTGTAGGACAGACACCCTTGTCTTTGTACTCCCCACCTGGTTGCCATCACACACACACACTCTTGACACCATCTGAACCAAATAAGCTTATCTTGGTCTCGTCGGACCACAGGGCATGGTTCCAGTAATCCATGTCCTTAGTCTGCTTGTCTTCAGCAAACTGTTTGCGAGCTTTCTTGTGCATCGTCTTTAGAAGAGGCTTCCTTCTGGGACGACAGCCATGCAGACCAATTTGATGCAGTGTATGGTCTGAGCACTGACAAGCTGACCATCCACCCCTTCAACCTCTGCAGCAATGCTGGCAGCACTCATACATCTATTTCCCAAAGCAGGGTGGATTTGATTTAAATCGAGTCAATTTAAAACACTATTAAAAAGGCTCATAATTTTTAAAGACCAATTGTCATTTCTGTCCTGCAACAGATCCTCTTCTGACCCGCTGTTAACTCACAACAGTCCCATTCACTTTAATAGGATGGTTGGTGATGCGACAGGGAAACAACAAGGTGAGGGATGTTGCAGCAGCATGTGAGTGGATGCCCACTAACAGGCACTGCCATGATGGATCTGAAATGACAGGTGCTCTTTTAATGTAAGGACTTATTCTTGTTGGTAGTTGGAATCTTTTTAATATTTGCAAACAAAATGAAGGCCTCCTATTTAGAATAATAGGCTGTCAGGTTAGTAAAATAGCCATATCAGAACTGATTCAATCATACAGTTTGTAGTGTACATAGATTTGCAAAACAATAGGATAAAAGAATACTTCTGAATTTTGTTTTATCTTGTGTAAAAGAAGGGGGTACTAATGCGCAAACCACAAGGGGAAAAAATATTAAGCCTAACAGAGTAGCTGCCAACGTAAGATGTTCTCACACTAGACAGAAAAGATAGTAATAGCAGGTAATGTGGCGCTTACGAAAAAAACAAATAATTGTGGTGCTTCATAAATATAATCTTAAATTCACCAAAAGCACCTAGTAAAGAAAATTATTTGGAAATTCCATAGCGATAGATCCAAATAATTAATGTCATTGGAAATAAAAAAATAAAAAAAAAAAATTATATATATATATATATATATATATATATATATATATATATATATATATATATATATATATAATATAAAATCTCAAATGATTATCAAACCAATGCTATAACAATAAATGAAAAAAAATGTGCAAAACAGCACTCAGCAATCTAATCGATGTTCAATGGTGTCTTTACAAGGTATAATGACTAAGTTCACATATGCAAATAGATTCAATCCTGTAATAAGTCCAAACCGTGGAGATAGGATCAACAATATGTGAATAACCAACATGCATCAGTGGCATAAACGTGTGTAAAAATAGAAAAAGGGAAAGGTCTGGTGTCCCCAGTAACCCACCTCCATCCCTGTATATAATAAAACGCGAAGGGTTTGCTCCGGGACTTTAAATGAATTGGGTACCGTTTCCGTCAGTAAACAAAACAGTAGTAAATGCAGTATATGATTTATTCAAGTAACATTGTTTACATGTATAGATAGCACCAACAATTGTCAATTTAAAAAAAAAAGATGCATAAACAAGGAATTTTGATATATTGATGTAATGGCAGTCATAGTACACGGGCATCATACTACCCGACGCGTTTTGCGAGATCCAGCTCGTTCTTCAATGGTGAATGTGTGTAACAATGTGCCTTGAATGGAAAAGTATATATTTGGCAATATGGTACAGTATTAATTATAAAGGCACGGGGTAGGAGGGGCTAAGTGTCCCCATACTGAGCTTGGCCATGGCTACAGGTGTGCGGCTCCAAGATGGCGGCAGCAGGTGCCTCAACAGGGAGCTGAGGGGCGGAGTCAGATGAGACCCCGTCAGGGGCCAAACGGAGAGCTGCCATGGATATAGTGATGTGAACACTAAATCACTATAGCCATGCCATGCCTGCTCTCCATTTGGCCCCTGGCGAGGTCCCATCTGCTGCCGCCATCTTGGAGCTGCACACCTGTAGCCATGGCCAAGCTCAGTTGTGAGTATGGGGACCCTTAACCCCTCCTACCCTGTGCCTTTATAATTAATACTGTGCCATATTGCCAAATCTATACTTTTTCAATTTAGGCACATTGTTGTTACACACATCCACCCCTGAAGAGCGAGCTGGATCTCGCAAAATGCATTGAGTAGTATGATGCCCGTGTACTATGACTGCCATTACATCAATGTATCAATATTCCTTGTTTATGTATCCTTCTTTTATTTTTTTTATTTTTTTTTTAATTGGCAATTGTTGGCATCTATACATGTAAACAATGTTACTTTTTAATCCATTTATTGCATTTACTACTGTTTTGTTTACTGACGGAAACGTTACCCACTTAATTTAAAGTCCCAGGGCAAACGCTTCGTTTTATTACATGTAAAAAGTAATGTGCAAACAATAGTAAATATGAAGCACCACAATTTTTGTTTTTTAGTAAGCACCACATTACCTGCTTTTAGTATTTGTTTTATCTCATGGTTACTGTGAAATTGTGTTAATGCATCAATGCAGTGCATGTTATCTCAGCTTGCATTCATTGAATGAGTTTACCAAAATTGAAAATATTACAGAATATACAGCCTCATGCTACATAACTAAGCTCCATTGCATGCTAAATAAACTAAATGAATAATGTATCTTAAATAGAAAACTATCTTTTGATAGATTTTTACCCCAAAAGCATTTTATTAACCACTTAACAACCGCCCATTGCCGATTAACGGCTTCAGGGCGGTTGTTTAACTCTGAGAGGCCGTTAATTAACGGCCTCCCAGAATTCTGCTCTCGCGCGCCCCCTGAGGCGCGCACACGAGAGCATCCGTGACCGCTGGGTCCAGTGGACCCGGCGCATCACGAATCACGGTAAACGCCCGCTCATCGCGGCCGTTTACCACGTGATCGCTCCGTCAAATGACGGAGTGATCACTTGTAAACAAACCGGCGTCATGTTATGACGCCGGTTCCTCCCTCCCCCTCTCTGTACCGATCGGTACAGCGGAGGGGGAAGAGATCGGTGTCAGCAGCGATGTGGGCTGCATCTGCAGTGCCCACATCGCTGCTCACCGAAAATTAACCCCTCAATACCCTGCCAACACTCTGCAATGCCCTGCCAACACTCTGCAATGCCCTGCCAACACTCTGCAATGCCCTGCCAACACTCTGCAATGCTCTGCAACGCCATACTCTGAGATACCCAGCCATACTCTGAGATACCCAGCCATAGTCGGTGATACCCTGCAATACCCAGCCATAGACATTTACCCCCCCCCCTCCCGCCGCCCTCCGGTGCTTCTACCGAATCGCTAATACGATCAAAGCCAGAATCTTTTTTTTTTTTTTTTTTTTTTCAGGCTTCCCAGCTTAGAGGTGAGATGCGGGGTCTTATTGACCCCACATCTCACTGTAAAGAGGACCTGTCATGCCATATTCCTATTACAAGGGATGTTTACATTCCTTGTAATAGGAATAAAAGTGATCAAAAAAATTATTTTTGGGGAAAAAAATGTCAAACTAAAATAAATAAAGTAAAATGAACAATAAAAAAATATGTTTTTTTTTAAAGCGCCCATGTCCCCATGTGCTCGCATGCAGAAGCGAACGCATACGTAAGTCCCGCCCACATATGAAAACGGTGTTCAAACCACACATGTGAGGTATCGCTGCGAACGTTAGAGCGAGAGCAATAATTCTAGCCCTAGACCTCCTCTGTAACTCAAAACATTTAACCACTAAAAAAAAATTTAATCGTCGCCTATGGGGATTTTTAAGTAGCGACGTTTGGCGCCATTCCACGAGCGTGTGCAATTTTGAAGAGTGACATATTAGGTATCTATTTACTCAGCGTAACTTCATCTTTCACAGTATGCAAAAATTGGGCTAACTTTACTGTGTGTTTTTTTTTTTTTTAAGCACAAAACAGTTTTTTTTCCAAAAAAAAGCATTCGAAAAATTACTGCGCAAATACCGTGCGAGATAAAAAGTTGCAAAGACCACCATTGTATTCTCCAGGGTGTTTGCTAAAAAAACATATATAATGTTTTGGAGTTCTATGTAATTTTCTAGCAAATAAATGATGATTTTTACATGTAGGAGAGAAATGTCAGAATTGTCCTGGGTGCTCCAGAACACCTGATGGCCCTCCCTGCATGTTGGACCTCTGTATGTGGCCACACTGTGTAAAAGTCTCACACATGTGGTATCGCCATACTCGGGAGTAATAGCAGAATGTGTTTTGGGGTGTAATTTGTGGTATGCATATGCTGTGTGAGAAATAAACTGATAATATGACAATTTTGTGAAAAAAAAAAAAAAAAGTAAAAAAAATCTTGATTTTGCAAAGAATTGTGGGAAAAAATGACAACTTCAAAAAACTCATCATGCCTCTTACTAAATACCTTGGAATGTCTTCTTTCCAAAAAGGGGTCATTTGGGGGGTATTTGTACTTTTCTGGCATGTTAGGGTCTCAAGAATTGAAATAGGCCGTCAGTACTTCAGGTGTGATCAATTTTCAGATATTGGCACCATAGCTTGTGGACTCTATAATTTTCACAAAGACCAAATAATATCCACCAATTTGTACTTATTTTTACCAAAGATATGTAGTAGTATAAATTTTGTCCTGCTAAATTTTCTAACAGAAACAAAGAAAAATTCATTTTTTTACAGAATTTTCGGTATTTTTTCTTTTATAGCACAAAAAATAAAAAACCGAGCGGTGATTAAATACCACCAAAAGAAAGCTCTATTTGTGTGAAAAAAAGGACAAAAATTTCATATAGGTCCAGTGTTGCATGACTGAGTAATTGTCATTCAAAATGCGAGAGCACCGAAAGCTGAAAATTGGTCTGGTTATTAAGGGTGTTTAAGTGCCCAGTGGTCAAGTGGTTAAAATAAATTTTGATAATAAAAAAAAAAATACAACTTAAAAAAATAAATCAGTGATTTTATATCCATCTTGTCCCACAGACAACATCTGAATATGACGCTGAGCACGTGCCCTCAACTTCTTTGGTCGACCATGACGAGGCCTGTTCTGAGTGGAACCTGTCCTGTTAATCCGCTGTATGGTCTTGGCCACCATGCTGCAGCTCAGTTTCAGGGTCTTGGTGATCTTATAGCCTAGGCCAGGGATATGCAATTAGTGGACCTCCAGCTGTTGCAAAACTACAAGTCCCATCATGCCTCTGGGTCTCATGCTTGTGGCTGTCAGAGTCTCGCTATGCCTCATGGGACTTGTAGTTCTGCAACAGCTGGAGGTCCGCTAATTGCATATCCCTCGCCTAGGCCATTTTTATGTAGAGCAACAATTCTTTTTTTCAGATCCTCAGTTATTTGCCATGAGGTGCCATGTTAAACTTCCACTGACCAATATGAGAGAGTGAGAGCGATAACACCAAATTTAACACACCTGCTCCCCATTCACACCTGAGACCTTGTAACACTGTCACATGACACCAGGGAGGGAGAATGGCTAATTGGGCCCAATTTGGAATTTTTTTCACTTAGGGGTGTACTCACTTTTGTTGCCAGCGGTTTAGACATGAATGGCTGTGTGTTGAGTAATTTTGAGGGGACAGCAAATTTGCACTGTTATACAAGCTGTACACTCACTACTTTACATTGTAGCAAAGTGTCATTTCTTCAGTGTTGTCACATGAAAAAATATAATAAAATCTTTATAAAAATGTGAGGGGTGTACTCTAGAGCTGAAACAACTAATTGCTTACTATTTCCATAATAGATTAATCGGCCAGTAACTTTAATGAGTTTAAAAAAATTGGTGCTTCTTTTTTTGGTTCAATATACTTCAATGGAGAAGCTGCAGAAACGCATGTAATGCGTTTTTGCAGCAAAATCACGTGCGCAAAAATCAAAACGCACAGCAAAAAGCACTGCAGAAACAGATTAAAGGAAATCTGCATAGGTGTGTACTGAGCCCTATGCTGGCCACATGGATCAATTTTCAGACAAAAAAATCTTTACATTCGCTGAATGAAAGAATGTTTGAAATTTTCACTTGTTTTTAATATTCTGTTAAATTAGCAGCACCTTCTTAAATCGACAGGACTAATCTGTGTATCGCATACTGTAGCCAGTCTGTGGGAGCCAGAATTTATTGTTGGTTGGTAGGGGATCAGATACTTATTTTACTCACTGAACTGCACCTTCATTTATAATATTTGTATTGTGTTTTTTTTTTTCGGGATTTTTGATTAACATTCTGTCATTTTAAAATACACCTATGATAACAATTATAGACCCTTCATTTCTTTGTAAGTGGGCAAACTTGCAAAATCTGCAGGGGATCAAATAATTGTGAATGAACGAAGAGGCTGCTCATCAGCCCCCTTGTAATCCATTCAGGACTACAAACCATCAGCCACAATGGCTGATGGTAGTTTTAGTTAGTGCATTCACAGGAAGCTGTGAATGATTGACACAGTTGTGTGGGCAGAGCGCCACGCAGCCATGTTATTTTCAAAAAGGCACAGCGGACGCAGGGACAAGATCCCCTGCTCGCTGAGAGGGGGGAGAGGCTGCAGCTACTGGAACATGTTGCCTTTTCCACCATAAATACGGGTGGAACACGTAATCTGTTCCAAAAGGTGAACATATCTTTTAACCAGTTGCCGACCGCCGCACGCCGATGTACGTCGGTGCAATGGCACGGGCAGGCATAAGGGCTTACATGTACGTCCCTTGCCTCCCGCGGGTCGGGGGCCCGATCGGGCCCCCGCCCGGTGCCTGCGGCGGTCGGTATTCGTTCGGGAGCGATCCCGGACGAGGGGACGGCCATTCATTCATGGCCACCCCCTCGCGATCGCTCCCGACGAATGAAAATGCTCGGTGACATCACTTCCTCTCCTGTAATGTAAACACAGGAGAGGAAATGATGTAATCTCTCCTCGTGTCGGTCTTTTTCGTTCCGGCACGGAGGAGAGAGGATCGGTAAGTTGCACCCAACACTACACTTACAGTAGAACACGCCAGGCACACTTTTCACCCCCCTGATCACCCCCAATCACCCCCCAATCACCCCTGCCCCCCCCAGTCACAGTGACACCAAGTGCATTTTTTTTTTTTTTTCTTTTTTTTTTTTTTTTTTTTGCATTGGTGTCATTTGTGACTGTAATAACTGTTAGGGCAGTTAGGGCTAGCCCCCTTTAGCTCTAGGGTGCCCCCCTAACCCCCCCCAATAAAGGTTTAACCCCGTGATCACCCCCCGTCACCAGTGTCACTAATAAGCGATTTTTTTCTGATCGCTGTATTAGTGTCACAGGTGACCCTAGATAGGCAGGTAAGTATTTGGGTTCGCCGCAGCTTTTTATAGCGTCAGGGACCCCCATATACTACCGCATAGCCCCCTGATTGCCCCCCAGTTAACCCTTTCACCAGTGATCACCATATAACTGTTACAGGTGACGCTGGTTGGTTAGTTATTTTTTTTTTGTTTCAGGGCACCCGCCATTTATTACCTAATAAAGGTTTAACCCCCTGATCACCCGGCGGGTGATATAAGTTTTTTAGGGTCAGATAAGGCCTGCGTCGCCCCAGCGTCAGGTTAGTGCCAGTACCGCTAACACCCACGCGCAAAGCATACACCTCCCTTAGTAATATAGTATCTGATCAGATATATATTATCGTTGCCAGCATTTTAGGTTTCCCAAAACGCATTGTTAGCGGGATCAGCCCAGATACCCGCTAGCACCTGCGTTTAGCCCCTACGCCAAGCCCAGCCCAGCCCACCCAAGTGCAGTATCGATCGATCACTGTCACTTACAAAACACAACACACATAACTGCAGCGTTCGCAGAGTCAGGCTTGATCCCTGCGATCGCTAACAGTTTTTTTTGTAGCGTTTTGAAACAGTCGCTGACAGGCTAGGTGCTTTTTTACCTGTGAGTCTCACTAGTGTACCCCTAAATTTAGAGCCCAAAATGGCAAAGCGAAGGTACACTAGTGATGAGGCCTACACGTTTCTGAGCATGACAGATAGTGAAGAGGACGTCACTCATCTGTCAGATTCAGGCTCAGAATACAAACCTGTAGAGGACAGCGGCTCCATGACAGATGGCTCTGACGACGGAGATGAGGCCGCTGCTAAGAACAGGTGTGCCCAATCCCGTATGTATTCTGTTGCTGAGGTGCAGGAACCGCAGGTCACTCGTATGGAGCAGAGACGTACTAGAGCCGCTCAGCCTTCTGGTGAACTGGCAAGCACCAGCGGCCTAGTACACCCTGGACCTACATCCAGCACTGCAGTAACACGTGGTGACGTGGCGAGTCCCATAAGTGCAGTTCAAGCTGGCGAGGTGGCAAGCACAAGTAGTGTCCCGCTGCCACCAAGAAAACAAAGACAGGCCCGTCGTACCCATAGTGCCCTTCCTGCAGAATTCGCCAATCCTATTTGGGTGCCCACCACTTCTGCAGAACCCGTACTTCCCCCATTCACTGGCCAACCTGGCATTAACGTGGAAACAGTTGATTTTACGACACTTGACTTTTACTCACTGTTTTTCACCGAAGATCTCTATAGATCTATTGTGGACCAAACCAATTTGTACGCTGCTCAACACATCGCCACTATTCCCCAGTCCGCCCTTGCCAGACAATGGAAACCAGTTACGGTTTCCGAATTTAAAATCTTTCTGGGCCTCTCCCTCAACATGGGCATAACCAAAAAGAGTGAGTTGCGGTCATATTGGTCCATTGACCCAATTCACCATATGCGCGTGTTCTCTGCTTCCATGTCCAGGGCACGATACGAGATGATTTTGCGGTTCATGCACTTCAGCGACAATGAACTCTGTCGTCCTCGTGGAGACCCTGAGTACGATCGGCTCTACAAAATTCGGCCCCTCATAAACCACTTCAACCAACGTTTTGCAGCCTTGTTTACTCCCGATCAAGTTGTCTGCGTTGATGAGTCCCTGATTAAATTTTCTGGTCGCTTGTCATTCAAGCAATACGTCCCCAACAAGCGTTCCAGATACGGGGTCAAGATGTATAAGCTCTGTGACAGGGCCACAGGCTATACACGTAGTTTCATGGTTTATGAGGGAAGAGATAGTCACGTAGAGCCGGAGAACTGCCCTGACTACATAGGAAGCGCTGGCAAGATAGTGTGGGACTTGGTGTCACCCTTATTCGGAAAGGGGTACCACTTGTACGTGGACAATTATTACACAAGCGTGCCACTGTTTAGTCACTTGTTTGATCATCAGATTGGAGCATGTGGCACCGTGCGACCTAATCGCCGGGGCTTTCCCCAGCGGCTTGTAGAGTCCCGTCTTAGGCTGGGGGAGAGAGCCTGCTTGCGCAGTAATAATTTGCTCGCTATGAAGTGGAGGGATAATAAGAATGTTTTCGTTCTTACCTCCCTTCATGCAGACACGACGGTCCAAATTCCTACGGCGACTGGTATTGTGGAGAAACCCCTCTGTGTCCACAAATATAACCTTAACATGGGAGGGGTGGACCTCAATGACCAGTTGTTGGCGCCGTATCTAGTTGCCCGTAAGTCCAGACGCTGGTACAAAAAAGTGTCTGTTTATTTATTCCAATTGGCTATACTGAATGCTTATGTACTACACAAAGCTTCAGGACGGACTGGATCCTTCCTCAAATTCCAGGAGGATATCGTCAGAGCCCTTCTGTATCCAGGCGGTGCTCCACCTCACCTTCCCCTACCAGATGCAGTAAGCCGGCTGCATGAGAGGCATTATTCTTATGTCCTCCCGAGTACCCCTACCCAACGAGCCCCCCAAAGAAAATGTCGTGTCTGCAGAAAGCGCGGATTTAGGCGTGACACCCGTTCTTATTGTCCCCGCTGTCCTGGCCAGCCTGGTCTTTGTCAGGGTGAGTGTTTTGAACGCTACCATGAACTAGTTGAGTATTAGCGTAGGGTACAGCATTGCACAAGCTAGGCACACGTTCACAGGGTCTCCCAAGATGCCATCACATTTTGAGAGACCCAAACCGCTGGAACCGTTACAACAGAAGTGTTAAAGTTACATAAAAAAGTGTTAAAAAAAAAAAAAAAAAAGTAAAAAAACCAAAAAAACCAAAAAAAATATAAAATAAAAAAACCAAAAATAGTTGTCGTTTTATTGTTCTCTCTCTCTCTATTCTCTCTCTATTGTTCTGCTCCTTTGTACTGTATTCTATTCTGCAATGTTTTATTGTTAACCATTTTTTGTTTTCAGGTATGCCATTCAGCTGTAGCGTGGATTTATTTATCTTGACAGCAACAGCGTTTGCTCCCACGATACGTAAAGCCACGACTCCAGCGCTGTCGGAGGTGATTTCACCACCACAGTTAAAAAAGAGCATATATGCCGAAGCATGGGGGCATAAGGGGTGGAGGAGCGATTTTGTTCCTAATGCCACGTACATACAGTCAAAATTCCGACGGAGGGCTTGCCCGTGGAAAAGTTTGAATGTATGTACGCGGCATAACTTTTTTGCGGGAGGATGCCCCCATGCTTCGGCATATATATATTTTAGGCACAGATTGTGTTAAATGTGTTATTTTTTGCGATTTTTTTTTTTGTATTTGCTTTGCAGGTATGGTAAGTCCTACTGTTATACTGTAATGTTACTTTGTTTTATTGTTAACCATCATTTGCTTAGCAGGTACGCCATTCTGCTGCAGAGCGGATTTATTTATCTTGACAGCAACAGCGTTTGCTCCCATGATACATAAAGCCGCGACTCTAGCACTGTCGGGGGTGATTTCACCACCACAGTTAAAAAAGAGCATATATGCCGAAGCATGGGGGCATAAGGGGTGGAGGAGCGATCTGCTCCTACCTTTTGCGGGAGGATGCCCCCATGCTTCGGCATATATAAATGGTGCATGTATGCCCACCATTAGAAAGTGGGTGGATGAAGGGTGGTATCTAATGGTGGGCATACCCACCGATCAATATTTTTTTTTCGTTCAGCCCACAGGCTGCATGAAAAAAAAAATACAATATATGCCCAACCAGTTCCAGCAACATACTGGTATGTTGCGGGACTTTGAGTGCTTATACCAGAATGATGCCTGCAGGTTTAGGTATCATCTTGGTATCATTCTTTTCAGCCAGCGGTCGGCTTTTATGTAAAAGCAATCCTAGCGGCTAATTAGCCTCTAGACTACTTTTACAAGCAGTGGGAGGGAATGTCCCCCCCCCCCCCCGCACCATCTTCCATGGTTTTCTCAGGCTCTCCTGTCCCAACAGGGAACCTGAGAATGCAGCCGGTGGTTCCGCCAGCTGACCATAGAGCTGATCAGAGACCAGAATGGCTCCAATCATCTCTATGGCCTAAGACACCGGAAGCTACGAGCATTTCATGACTTAGATTTTGCGGGATGTAAACAGCGCCATTGGGAAATTGGGAAAGCATTTTATCACACCGATCTTGGTGTGGTCAGATGCTTTGAGGACAGAGGAGAGATCTAGGGTCTGATAGACCCTAATTTTTTTTAAAAAGAGTACCTGTCACTACCTATTGCAATCATAGGGGATATTTACATTCCCTGAGATAACAATAAAAATCATAAAAAAATATATATAAATGAAAGGAACAGTTTAAAAAAAAAAAAAAAAAGCAAAAAAAAAAAAAAAAAAAAAAAAAAAACACCCCTGTCCCCCCCTGCTAAGGCGCAACGCGGAACACAAGCGTTGGTCTGGTGGCATATGTAAACGGCAATTGCACCATGCATGTGAGGTATCACCACGAAGGTCAGATCGAGGGTACTAATTTTAGCAGTAGACCTCCTCCGTAAATCTAAAGTGGTCACCTGTAAAGGCATTTAAAGGCTTTTAAAAATGTACGTAGTTTGTCGCCGCTGCACGTTTCTGCGCAATTTTAAAGCATGTCGTGTTTGGTATCCATGTACTCGGCCTAAGATCATATTTTTTATTTCATCAAACATTTGGGCAATATAGTGATTTTTAGTGCATTAAAATAAAAAAAAGTGTGTTTTTTCCCCAAAAAATGCGTTTGAAAAATCGCTGCGCAAATACCGTGTGAAAAAAAAAAATGAAACACCCACCATTTTAATCGGTAGGGCTTTTGCTTTAAAAAAACACTTCATGTTTGGGGGTTCAAAGTAATTTTCTTGCAAAAAAAATATTTTTTCATGTAAACAAAAAGTGTCAGAAAGGGCTTTTTCTTCAAGTGGTTAGAAGAGTGGGTGATGTGTGACATAAGCTTCTAAATGTTGTGCATAAAATGCCAGGACAGTTCAAAACCCCCCCAAATGACCCCATTTTAGAAAGTAGACACCCCAAGCTATTTGCTGAGAGGCAGGTTGAGTCCATGGAATATTTTATATTTTGACAAAAGTTGTGGAAAAAATACATTATTATTATTTTTTTTTTTTTTTTTGCACAAAGTTGTCATTAAATGATATATTGCTCAAACATGCCATGGTTATATGTAAAATTACACCCCAAAATACATTCTGTTGCTTCTCCTGAGTACGGGGATACCACAAGTGTGAGACCTTTTGGGAGCCTAACCGCGTACGGTACCCCAAAATCCAAGCACCACCTTCAGGATTTCTAAGGGTGTAAATTTTAGATTTCATTCCTCACTGCCTATCACAGTTTCGGAGGCCATGGAATGCCCAGATAGCACAAAATCCCCCCAAGTGACCCCATTTTGGAAAGGAGACACCCCAAGCTATTTGCCGAGAGGTATGGTTAGTATTTTGCAGACCTTCATTTTTGTCACAAAGTTTTGAAAATTGAAAAAAAGAAAAAAAATATACATTATTTTTTTTTTTCTTCATTTTCAAAAACAAATGAGAGCTGCAAAATACTCACCATGCCTCTCGGCAAATAGCTTGGGGTGTCTACTTTCCAAAATGGGGTCATTTTGGGGGGTTTTGTGCTATTTTGGCATTTTATGGCCTTCAGAACTGTGATAGGTAGTGAGGTGTAAAATCAAAAATTTACACCCTTAGAAATCCTGAAGGCGGTTCTTGGTTTTCGGGGCCCCGTACGCGACTAGGCTCCCAAAAAGTCCCACACATGTGGTATCCCCGTACTCAGGAGAAGCAGCAGAATTTATTTTGGGGTGTCATTTCACATATGTCCCTGGCATGTGTGAGCAATATATCATTTAGTGACAACTTTGTGAAAAAAAAATAAAAAAAAATAAAAGTTTGTAATTTTCCCGCAACTTGTGGCAAAATATAAAATATTCCATGGACTCAACATGCCTCTCAGCAAATAGCTTGGGGTGTCTACTTTCTAAAATGGGGTCATTTGTGGGGGTTTTGTGCCATCTTGGCATTTTATGGCCTTCAAAACTGTAATAGGTAGTGAGGCGTGAAATCAAAGATTTACGCCCTTAGAAAGCCTGAAGGCGGTTCTTGGCTTTCGGGGCCCCGTACGCACCTAGGCTCCCAAAAAATCCCACACATGTGGTATCCCTGTGCTCAGGAGAAGCAGCAGAATTTATTTTGGGGTGTCATTTTACATATGCCCATGGCATGCGTGAGCAATATATCATTTAGTGACAACTTTGTGAAAAAAAAAAAAAAAAAAAAAAAAGTTTGTAATTTTCCCGCAACTTGCGGCAAAATATAAAATATTCCATGGACTCAACATGCCTCTCAGCAAATAGCTTGGGGTGTCTACTTTCTAAAATGGGGTCATTTGTGGGGGTTTTGTGCCATCTTG
Organism: Lithobates pipiens; assembly: GCF_037356315.1. NCBI lineage: Eukaryota > Metazoa > Chordata > Amphibia > Anura > Ranidae > Lithobates > Lithobates pipiens. Next base: position 549,225,581 of record NW_027507758.1, on the reverse strand, counting down.
GCATTTTATGGCCTTCAAAACTGTAATAGGTAGTGAGGCGTGAAATCAAAGATTTACGCCCTTAGAAAGCCTGAAGGCGGTTCTTGGCTTTTGGGGCCCCGTACGCAGCTAGGCTCCCAAAAAGTCCCACATATGTGGTATCCCCGTACTCAGGAGAAGCAGCAGAATTTATTTTGGGGTGTCATTTCACATATGCCCATGGCATGCGTGAGCAATATATCATTTAGTGACAACTTTGTGAAAAATTTATAAAGTTTGTCATTTTCCCGCAACTTGTGGCAAAATATAAAATATTCCATGGACTCAACATGCCTCTCAGCAAATAGCTTGGGGTGTCTACTTTCTAAAATGGGGTCATTTGTGGGGGTTTTGTGCCATCTTGGCATTTTATGGCCTTCAAAACTGTGATAGGTAGTGAGGAGTAAAATTACATATGTATGCCCTTAGAAATCCTGAAGGTGGTGCTTGGCTTTCGGGGCCCCGTACGCGGCTAGGCTTCCAAAAAGTCGACCACATGTGGTATCCCCGTACTCAGGAGAAGCAGCAGAATGTATTTTGGGGTACAATTCCACATATAACCATGGCATGTGTGAGCAATATATCATTTAGTGACAACTTTGTGTAAAAAAAAAAAAAAATTTTTTTTTTTGTCATTATTCAATCGCTTGCGGCAAAAAAATAAAATATTCAATGGGCTCAACATGCCTCTTATCAATTTCCTTAGGGTGTCTACTTTCCAAAATGGGGTCATTTGGGGGGGTTTTGTACTGCCCTGCCATTTTAGCACCTCAAGAAATGAGATAGGCAGTCATAAAATAAAAGCTGCGTAAATTCCAGAAAATGTACCTTAGTTTGTAGATGTGACAACTTTTGCGCAAACCAATAAATATACAATTATTGACTTTTTTTTTACCAAAGACATGTGGCTGAATACATTTTGGCCTAAATGTATGACTAAAATTGAGTTTATTGGATTTTTCTAATAACAAAAAGTAGAAAATATCATTTTTTTTCAAAATTTGCGGTCTTTTTACGTTTATATCGCAAAAAATAAAAATCGCAGAATCAGTCAAATACCTTTAAAAGAAAGCTCTATTTGTGGGAAGAAAAGGACGCAAATTTCGTTTGGGTACAACATTGCATGACCGCGCAATTACCAGTTAAAGCAGCGCAGTGCCAAAGTGTAAAAAGACCTCTGGTCATTTACCAGCAAAATGGTCCGGTCTGAAAGTGGTTAAACCCTCCCCTCAGTTACTAGCTTTTTCATACCACTCACCATTCCCTTTTAGCTCTCACAAGCAAGACCTCCTAACCCTCTTTTCTTGAATTGCGTTGTAACTGAATTATATTGTAAAGGGCTTAGCAAACCGTTGGTGCTATAAAAACCCTGTATTATAATAATAATACTAATAATTTGTTGCCACTAATCGTTACAAGGGCATACGTGTTTTCTTATTTTATGTTTATTTTGTGTTTGTTTGTTTTTTCATGGATTGTACAGTATATACTGTGGTGTTCACATCCCCTCCCTTTCATGATAGGAAAATCCCCAGATGGCTTAATAGGCTTAGTGCATCCTCCTTGTGAAGTGATGCTAATGCAGACGGACTTATCTCCTGCCATGATAACAGGCCTGCCTCTCTCTCCACAGGTGGCAACGTGCACAGAGGAGGGTTTACCTGAAGGTATCACCAGTCTGCGCCCTGTATTAGGCAAGTCAATGAATTCTTTCATTTCCATTTATGTCATTTTCTTTTGCTGAGCTAGTTCACCAACATCTTTATAGCAAGTGGAGAAGCTACACAGGGCACAAGGCTAGTCTTGCTTTGTTAGTTACGTTGCATCCTCTCGTTACTGTGTGACATGATGTGCTGCTTCATAACTTTATTTTAGGCCCCTTCACCTGCATTCTGACTTTCTTTTTAGAAGCTGTTATATTGACGATGTTTATAACTATTTAAAGTGATGCCCCATATTTTGTTTAAAGGAATAAAATAAAAAAAGTCCAATTCCAGGTTAACTATATTTGCTGCAAGGATTTAAAACATTATGATGGGTAATTGCCACTTTCTGTCCTTGAAATATTGATTTAAGGCCTTGCCAACACTCTTATCAAATTGACTAAGTTTACTTGACTAACTTAATTATTGGCTTATTTAAAAATCAAATAAATGGTGTTGCGCTACCTGAACTAAATAAAATTAAAGTGCCTTATGCTTTATGTAAATAGTGACAGTGTTATTAAGTGATAATAGATAATGGTAGATGGTGTTGCACTACCTGAAACCGTTAGGCTAAACTATACTAAATTAAAATTAAAGTGCCTTGTGCTTATGTGAAAGATAGTAGTGTTAATGAGTAACCCACTCCCAAGAGCAGTGTCTCCTTCTATTGAGTGATAATTGTTCCTTTTGGGTAAATATATATGATAGAAAAAATATAAGAACTCCAATGTTGTACAATTAAATATTATGCACAATTAAAAATATGAGAATAATCCAAAACTGTGAAGTATCTCCAACAGATTAATCCTTGAATAATCAATGAAATAGAATATCCAATCTGTTACAAATCATAAACCAAAAGTGTCATGTGCTTTAAATATTCAAATGAATATCTCCAAGATAAAAACTCATAAAATATTTTTCCTTATATTAAAACGTGCAACACACAATGCATGCTTAAACAAGAAAGCTATGTAATAAAGTCTTTGGTGAAATAAAATAAAATACAGTGACCAGTGGCTATTTTTCAGTGATCTTCTTAATAAGAAAAATGCAATAATAGAGTCTATATGTGAACTGAAATGGATAAAGTGACCAGTGGCTTATTCAGTGCTTCTCAAAAACAGCAACCGTGTTTTGTGATTCCTGTATCTCCAGTGTTCACGACACACTAGGTAGAGTGGCCCCTTACCTTACTGCTGTAAGGTAAACAGCAAACCAAACAAACGACAGGGTCCAGGGGTTATGCCCTAATTCCTGGTAGATGGGTACTGGCCCCCTCGGCTGGGATTTTTTCACCTCAGATAATTTCCATATGGATCTTAAGCCTCAATATCATCCACAAGGGTCTTCCCTCATGTCTTCAGACTAAACTCTAAATCGTTTAGGAAATTATCTGAGGTGAAAAAATCCCAGCCGAGGGGGCCAGTACCCATCTACCAGGAATTAGGGCATAACCCCTGGACCCTGTCGTTTGTTTGGTTTGCTGTTTACCTTACAGCAGTAAGGTAAGGGGCCACTCTACCTGGTGTGCCGTGAACACTGGAGATACAGGAATCACAAAACACGGTTGCTGTTTTTGAGAAGCACTGAATAAGCCACTGGTCACTTTATCCATTTCAGTTCACATATAGACTCTATTATTGTATTTTTCTTATTAAGAAGATCACTGAAAAATAGCCACTGGTCACCGTATGTTATTTAATTTCACCAAAGACTTTATTACATAGCTTTCTTGTTTAAGCATGCATTGTGTGTTGCACGTTTTAATATAAGGAAAAATATTTTATGAGTTTTTATCTTGAAGATATTCATTTGAATATTTAAAGCACATGACACTTTTGGTTTATGATTTGTAACAGATTGGATATTCTATTTCATTGATTATTCAAGGATTAATCTGTTGGAGATACTTCACAGTTTTGGATTATTCTCATATTTTTAATTGTGCATAATATTTAATTGTACAACATTGGAGTTCTTATATTTTTTCTATCACATATATTTACCCAAAAGGAACAATTATCACTCAATAGAAGGAGACACTGCTCTTGGGAGTGGGTTACTCATTAACACTACTATCTTTCACATAAGCACAAGGCACTTTAATTTAGTATAGTTTAGCCTAACGGTTTCAGGTAGTGCAACACCATCTACCATTATCTATTATCACTTAATAACACTGTCACTATTTACATAAGCATAAGGCACTTTAATTGTATTTAGTTCAGGTAGCGCAACACCATTTATTTGATTTTTAAATATACTATCTGGGGGTTAGGGTTTATACCTCTGCCGGTGGTTTGCTGCAACCTACCCTTACAAATAGCTTAGGCCCTTGGTGATAGCGTGGGGATACTCTAATCTACTAATTATTGGCTTAGTTCAGCTTTTTTAATATAATTAACACTGCAGTAAATGGGCCCACTAGGTTGAAAATACACTATGCAGTTTGGCCATAGTAATACTGTGCCTATCTATTTAAAGAAGTTGTAAAGGCAGAAGGTTTTTTTTTTTATTTTTTATTTTTTTGTATCTTAATGCATTAAGATAAAAAAAAAAAAAAAAAAAAACCTTTTTGTGTGTAGCAGCCACCCCAGCACCCCCTTAATTACTTACCTGAGCCCCATCTCTCTCCAAATATGTCCATGAATATCTAAGCTTTCCGGGACACTTCTTCTGATTGGCTCAGCCACAGCAGCAACATCATTGGCTCCCGTGGCTGTCAATCAAAGTCTGTCAGCCATTCAGGGAAGAGAGGGGCGGGGCCGGGTTAGGGCTCCATGTCTGAATGGATACAGAGCTGTGACTCAGCTCCAGGCCCCCATAGGAAGCTGCTGACTGTGGGGGCACTCAATGGGAGGGAGTGACCAGGAGCAGCAAAGAGGGACCCGAGAAGAGGAGGATCTGGGCTGCTTAGTGAAAAACGAACTGCATAGAGCAGGTAAGTATAACATGTTTGTAAAAGTTTTGTTTAAAAAAAATAAAATAACAATCACTTTAAACTGTCCGAAAAGCACTATCTATATTGCACTAACCAAATCCAATGTGCGTTTTCATAGTTGTATGGAAGGTTTCTTATTTGCTACTATGAGCACCATGGAAGTTGTTGCTTCAGATGCTTTGTTAAATCTGTAGTGGGAGCGATGGTAACGATGAGGAACGAGATCGCTTTTTAATAAAACCAGTTGGGCTTATGCAAGAATCTGAATATTCAATCTTTAGCCTGGGTTCACACATATGCGATGCAGTAGCCAGCCCGATTCCAGTGCCAATTTCGACATGGCAAGGAAGGTTCCTGCACCTTTTTCATGCAAATCCAATGCGAGTCCAGCCATACAACTGCATTATGTATCTGCATAGGCATTGCATACGATCGGCACAGCAATGTGGTGTGATGTCTGTGTTCGTAATAGTGTGAACCCAGGCTTAATTATAATAAATGTGGAAGCCCACCTTTTTTAAAGCCCCACTCTAGGCTGTCTTTAAATTTTGTTAATTTAAGTAGTTGGGTACTCCTTAACTCCCCACACTGTTAGAATGTGTGTGCAGGTCCTCCGTCATCCTCTTACAACAGAAGACTGTTGGCATGGAATAAAGTAAGTATTTGTACCTAACTCAGTGTTTCTCAATTCCCGTAATTCAAGGTGCACCAACAGGTAATGTTTTTAGCCTTCCATTATTTTGCACAGGTGATTTGATCAGTTTCACTGTCTTAGTAATTACCACAGCCATTTCATCTGAGGGAAGTCCTAAAAACATGACCTGTTGGGGACTGGAATTGAGAAACGCTGCCTTAACCCCTAGCCATACAAGCATTTAACCCCTCTCACTGAGGAATGCCCACTGCATAGGCAAATGTAACAGCCTAGAGTGGGGTGTTTTAAAGGTTTACACTTGCATACGCCTCCATGCAGTTCGGTTTACTTGGTCTGAGAATTAATTTCCACCCTAGAAGTTTGAAGTAAGGTGACATCTAGAGTATGATGTTTGCTACTGTGCCAACTACCTGAACTTATGATGATGACAAACTAGGGTTGAGTTGCTAATACTGCAGAGTGCAATATAAGAACGTCGGCTTGTTCCATAAAGCTTAAAAAGGAAGCTTCTATGCAGAGCTGCACCAGTTTTTGCACTCTCCAGCCTTTAGATAATCAACCCCACTGTGCTTCCTGAATGTGTGAAACAGCATAATATAACAGAGCCCTGTAGTTGAGAACAATGCATGCAAAAATGCGGCTCTAGGTTTCATTCTTAAAGCTTTTGTTAACCTTAAAAAACAAAAAAATCCTGTTCCCTTTAAAGCATGTTATACAGCACAGCGCTTGTTTAATTTGGCCCCCTGTAACATGCCTGGCTATGCCCTCCCCTCTTTATACTAACCCCGTTGTATAATGGCTGCTGAGCCCTGACACCGTGGTCGGTTTACATGCCTCCATCGTACACAGCCCTGCTCTTTCTCTTGTGTCCTCTCCCCCTTCCCTCTCTGCCTGTCTGCTTGTGTCAGTGCCCGCCCCCTCCGCTCCTGCTGCTTTCATATTTTGATATTTAAAAGCTCCCATCCACTCTATATTATAACAATAAGTGCCCCTATGTCTGTGTTCTATAATAAATATGCTTATCTGTACTGATAACACAGCTGATCACATGACTCTTCGGCTCGCTCTCCCTGACTGATGTCATTGGCAGTGCTCGGCCCTGTCCACTGGATCTGTCAGCCGGGCAGAGGAGAGAGGAGGCACCTGAGCGCAGGAAGGCACTGGGTTATTGGTACAGACGAGCATATTTATTATACAACACAAGCAAATTTATTAACACAGGCACAGGGGAACTTATTGTTTATAATACAGAGGGGATGGGAGCATTTTATAGAAGTGGCTTAACAACCACTTTAAGGTTACGTATGAGCAGTGTGTATTATCCAAATGGTCTAGGCAGCTTGCAGTCCTCATGGGGTCATCTCGCCTTTGACTTTTTTAGGGTTGTCTGGTGCAGCTCTGTATAGAAACCAGTCAGCTTCTAGGTTTTATTGTCAAAGCTTAACTGAACAAGCTGAAGTTAAAAGCCGATTGTCTACCATGCATAGTTGCACTAGATTTTGCACTCTTCACTTTCAATAAATTAACCCCTTTAAAGAGTAATCAATTAAAGACATGCTGGCTAAACAGTTTGTTTAAAAGTTGAAAATTCTATAAAGTATACTCATCCATTGATATTTTGTTTACATCCACAGATGTCCTATGTAAAGAAGTATGGAGTTAGGAAAGGGTAAGCTTCTGAGAAGTGGCCTCAATGCACTGTACCAAGCCATCCACCCAGTACATGGCTTGGCTTGGACAGATGGCAAGCAAGTCATCCTAACAGCCTTACATCTACAAAATGAGGACCCAAAGTTTGGAAGTTCTGTTGTCATTGGCCAGTTTGAGCATGTGCATGGCCTGTACTGGGGTCCAGCTCACACTACTGACATTCCAGCTCTGTTAGCCGTCCAGCACAAGAAACACGTCACTGTTTGGCAGCTGTATTATAACAATACGGAAAAGAACAAGCTGGTGGTTTCCCAGACCTGTGAAGTTGGGGATCCCCTCCCTGTGCTTCCACAAGGCTGTATATGGCATCCAAGTAAAGACATTTTGGTTATATTAACCAAGAGAGATGTCTCGGTCTTATATTCTGTACGCACTGACAATACAAGTGTTAAAGCTGACATCAAGAGCACTGGAGTTGTGCACTGTGCATGCTGGACTAAAGATGGAAGCCGTTTAGTTGTTGCCGTTAGCAGCGCTCTTCATTCCTACATATGGGACAGCAAACACAAATTGCTTAACCCTTGTACTTTTTGCCCCATCTTCGATGTTGGTGGGTACATTTGTGCTATTGAATCAACTGTCGATTCCCAGGTTGCAGTAGCCACGGAGCTTCCTCTAGATAGGATATGTGCGTTAAATGCTGGTATTGCATTTGATGTACCAGCTGCTGCTGAAATTTCCTTTTCTGCTCAGCCTGGCCTTCTGCTCATGGATGAAGAGTTTTCTCTAGATGTTGGACGGAAGTCAACAGACTCTGGGACCTCTCTGTCCTTAGATTCCCCAGTCACTTCTCCAGGAACTGTTGATCTAACTCATATATTGGTCAACCATTCGAAATCTGAACTGAGTCCACTTCTTAACCTCAAACACAAGGACTACATAACGGGCAGTGGGCAGGACTCCTCTCACCTTATCCTTGTGAACTTTGAGAAGAAAGTGACTTCCACACGGAAAGTAAGCATCCCAGGAATTCTGGTTCCAGACATCTTGGCCTTTGATCCTGGAGCTCATATCGTAGCTGTTGCGTCCAACACATGTAGCCATGTCCTTGTGTATTCATTAACTTCAACAAATATGCCTAACATACAGCAGATTCAGTTGGAGAAGAACGAGCGCCCAAAGGGCTTGTATTTCCTAACGGATAAAATGTTGCTGGTGTTAGTAGGAAGGCAGAAAACTTGTGACCCGGCTTTTCTGCCCTCTTCAAGTTCTGACAAGTACATCATCCGCTTAATGGTGAAGGAGGTAATGTTTGAAGAAGATTCATCCACATCATCAGCAGCAGATATAGCAAGTGCCCATTCTAGCTACAACTCTTCTGTACTCTTACATGGCAAGAAGAAGTATGGGAATAGCTTTTATAAGGAGGAGCAGCCTCCAGCATGCCGGGAGCTGTTGATTCCAGGAGGTACTACTGGGCGCCAAGGCTTTAGTAAAAAGCAACTGATAGAGGAGATTCGCAGTTATAATTATGACCAAAGTCCAACTTCAAGCGCTAGTGACTTTGAGGATAAAAAGAACTCTTTGACTGTGCACAACTTGGACACAGAGCCGAAAAATCGGTCTGTGATCCTGGGCTTGGAAGCGCATCGGAAACCTTCAAGCCAACCAACTTCACCAAAAATGGAGCGCAGGACAAACCATCATCCACCCAACACCACCCCATTGTCCGATCAAGACATTCTGTACATGTCCCGTAATCTAGAACGCTTGTGCAGCAATGTTTCCAACCTACAGCAGCGCCTGTCAGATCTTACAGAGTTTGCGCAGAATGGAAAAAAATCCTTTTTCTCATATCCATCCTCTAAAGACGCTCCATTTGTCACCATAATATGCCAGGTAATTCTATAATGTGATCACTGTTCAGTATGTGAAACAGATTGCTTGAATGTGTGAGTTACTTTTATCCAATGAATGGATTAGTTGTTGGTGGAAAGTGAGGAAGCAGGATTAAAAGGTCAAGGATTGTAACAACTAGACTCCAGTAGGGAACCACATAAATCCTAAATAGTGTAAGGTGTTTTACAGACTCTACAGTTGAAAGAGAATAGAATTGAAAAGCACACTTTAGTCAGACATATACATTTGGCTACCTTTACATACAGTAGTACATGGTACTATTTTGGTTTCAGGAATTTGGTCTTATTTTATTAAAGATGAATTCCTGAATTCCAGGTATGGTCTATTTGCTCAGAATGCAGCAGGCCAGCTGCTCCGCACAGGACACGGAAACAAGTGGAGATCACTGGAGTAGTGTGTCTATTTAAGTCAGGGCTTGACAAATCCCTGTGGCCAGGTCACCATGGCGACTAGAAATTGGATCCTGGCGCCTAAGCTTTGTGTTAGTCTATTCATTGTTGCAAGTCCAGGCAGGTAGCTTTTTTTTTATTTTTTATTTTTTTCTGCCGCACAGTTTCTTCCACACATGGGTAACGTGCCCCAGCACCCTCCCCTCCCTGCATGTCTCATTGAAGAGAACCTTAGTCCCCTATTTGTGATGTAAAAAAAAAAAAAAAAACTTTTTTTAATTGTAAAAAATCTAAATTTACACCCAAGCCCAAAAAATCCCCAAAAATATTTTGAGACCCCCCACTCCCACAAGTACGCATCTGTGGTGTACCTACACATGAAAACATCTATTATGATGCACATGCTACATATAGCCATGCACGCACAATTTTTTTTTAGCTGGCCCCTGGAGTCAAAGCAAATTTCTCAAGCCCTGATTTAAGTGATAACCAGCTCCCATGGGCATCAGATAGATATAGTATAAACATAGTTACATTGGTCCAAGCTGGACATAAGCTGTGGGCATCCGACTGTGAAGTCGCAAGCTGTCCCTGCCAGTTGCCCACAGTTGAGGTGGCGGGGACTGAAGATGGAGGGAAGGGATGGCTTGGGTGAGCACATCGCTGGATCCTGGAACAGGAGAGTGTGTGTTTATTATAAGTCAGCAGCTACACTGACTTAAATAAACACAGAAATGACTGGAGCTCCACTTTAACCTGACTGAGCTGTGTGGTAGGCAGTACTTTCAATGTGAAGAGGAGATTAAGAACTGACTTCAAACTATCAAGAATAGAATTCAGAATGAATCCTAGAAAGTCATATTTCCAGAAAAAGTAATGGATGCCTAGAACAGACTTCCAGCAGAGGGAGTGAGTCACTGAACAGTGAATTTTAAAGGATAAGTTCACCTTTTGGAACATGTTACACCCATGTTAAGGGTGGAAAGTGTCAATTTCCAGCTTCTGCTCCCTTTCAAACCCGATTGCCCCCTCCCTGCACAGACTTTCACTTTTTAAAAACAGCGTGGGCCCCACCCACACATCTGTGTCATTCATTTACCGATTCCTGTGCATGAATAAACTACAAGAACTGTTTGTCACCCCCGGCAGACAGCCTGTAGTTCTCAATTGGCTGCAGGAGCGCTGATGAGCACTCTCATAGTCCACTGACATGCCCTCAGTCTTTCAAATAGAAAGTCCATACAGAGGTACAGCCTGAAAGCCAGAGGACATGTCTGCAGGAGCTTCCATATTACACCCGTGACCTACTGATCCCAGGTGCCATGCTTTCCAGGATCCTGCAGGGAAAAAAAAAATGCATGCACTTTTTTTCTGCAAAAATCTGTGCATTTATTATTTTATTCTGTGAAGGTGAACTTGGCCTTTAATACCAGTCGTACACGCATGTGGCAGTACGATAGCTGGCTGTAATGCATACAGCTATTGCCACTGGTGTATGCTGAGACCACACTCGCTGGATGCCCCAGCACTGTGACTGTGCTGTCACAAGGGCTTCCAGTCACTGTTTTATAAACAGGAGCCATCTGCGGTAGGAACTTTTATAGGGCCGGCTCATAGATCTATATTTGGAAATAAAGGATTACAAAGGGTGGGCTTGATGGACTACCTGGTCTTTTGTTGCTGTCGATCTTCTATGTTTCTAGCGATGTTTAGGTTTCAGGATTGGATAAAAAGGAATGGAAATCCCTTTGGCAGATTAAACAGACACCTTATTTGAATTTCATCTGTGTATTGGTTTGCCTGAAGTTCAACTTTAGGCCTCATTCATGTGGGTGTAACTATTTCACAATGTAAAACTTGGAATCCTGCTGGGAGCGAGATCCTGTGTTTTGTAGCTGTCTGTACACATGTAACATTTACATGTGTTCAGTGGTAGCGCTTACATCGGCCCTATTGGCCACCAGCAGCAAACAGTATCAGCAATGTATAGTCAACACCTTCACCGCTGCTTACAGACATTGTAAAGGCCCCTGCTGCCTAGCATTCTTGGTTGCTAGCATGCAGGCCGTCTGTCATCTAGCATTCTAGTTTACTAGGACACAGGTGGCCAACAAGGCCTAGCATTCCTGGTTGGTAGGATGCAGGCAGCCTTTGCCATCTAGCATGCTTGGTTGTTCGAACACAGACCCCGTCACCTAGTTTTCTTGGTTGCTAAGGCACCGTCATCCCTTGTTGCTTAAATAGGAAGTAAACTCTCCCACTCTGATGCTTCTTTTCATTTAGTCCATTATAAGTAATTATCTGACTATAGCCACTGTAATCCAGCCCAAATCACATATTACTTACTGTTTAAAGAAACTTTAAAAAACTTGTTTCCAGGGGTTAGGCAGCACCATCTTAAGTATTGTTTTCTGAGTCCACAGTGGAGTTTATTTCCGCCCTTACATTGAGCACTTCCTGTACTGTCAACCAAGCCTCCTTCTCAATCCAATGTTTCTATGGCAACCCTGCTTCCCTGTTCATAGATTACTTGTTTATTTCATAGTATTTACTTGTGCCAATACTTACTTGTTTCTTGTGTCTAATGTTTGCCTTTGTCAGACTTATCAGCTTCAGCTGAAAAGACTGCAGTAATGGCCAAGTTTAGACTGTATGTGAGGTCACATGGTGTGTAGGAGGAAGCTCTGAATGATTCTGAAGTCTAGGAAGTCCTGATAACAGATAAGCACATAGTGTGCCGTAAATCATGGGAGATCTGGGCATGCTCAGTGACTTCATTCTACAGAACAACAAGGATTACAACAATACTAAGCAAGTAAGGAGATATCTACAAGCAGTGTTCATTAGGGGTTTTTTATGCTGATTTACATGGGCCAAAGTTGTGGGGGAGGGTTTACAACCACTTTAAAGTGTTACTAAACTCAAACCAGTAAAATCAGTCTGTATATGCAGTAAAACATGCTTGTTATACTTGCTGTGGAGCCTAAGGGGTTAATTCTGCACTTTGTGTAAAAAGGCTGTTTGAGCCTGTCTTCTCTGATCCTCCCCTTCTTCTACAGTCCCCAAACCATCTCCTGATAGTACAGAGGTTAGGGGACAAGCTGCACATGCTCAGTTTGGTGTGTATTGCTAGAGAGTTTTTTTTTTTTTTTTTTATTGGGAGGGTGCATGTGATTAGCACAGCGCCAATCCACACTGTCCAGACAGAGGGTCAGGGGTCCTGCATTCTCATAGGACAGTCATAAGAGAATGAAAACTCCTCCTACGAGCTTTAACTAGACACTAATAGAAGTCATAAGATATAGTGCTAATGGGAAAGGTGTTTTGCAGTTTGTATTTTCTAAAATACTTGTATTCCCATGTTCTGTGTACTGTGGGAGACCAGATAGTGAATGCAGGGTTCTGGATTTAGTAACCCTTCAGTCTACTGGATTTCTACTGCCTGCATTCTAGGGTACTATGATGCCGATGATCCCCCCCCCCCCCAACTTCCTAGGTGGTAGTTGACCATTATTGCAACCAGTAGGCTGCATTAATGCTGTACGCTTGTATGCATGTAAACATTACACAAATGTTTACATGCGCACAGCATAAATAAAGCTAACGATTATGGCCTCATACACAGCTGTGTTCTAACTGTTATTTGTTTTTCCATTAGTCACATCGTACAAAAGTTTAAAAGAAGCACATATAATGTTTAACTGGGCACTTAAACCTCCTTCATATCCAGACTAATGTACCCAAATGAAATTTTTAGAATTTTTTTTCCCCCAAATAGAGATTTATTTTGGTGGTATTTGATCACCTGTGTGATTTATATTTATATATATATATATATATATATAATATATATATTTGTTTTAAAATTTTATAACGGGTAATTTTTGTCTGTCATTGATGTACGCTGATGAGGCAGCACTGATGGGTGGCAGTGGTGGGCACTGATCGGTTACACTGATAGGCAGCACTTCTAGGTGGCACTGATTGACATCACTTGTGGGCATCGATAGGTGGCACTTGTAGGCACTGTTGGACTCTATAAATGAGGCCCCTTACTCGGATCGGTGATCACCCAAGTCTCATTGACTTGGTGATCGCAGAGCGCTACGCACTCGCCCTGTAGGGCGCGCACAGGGGAGGCCGTCATATGACGGCCTCCCGGGAATTCACATCCGCGCGGTGGCCGTCATTCGGTCATAGCGCGGATGTCAGGTGGTTAATATAGTGTTTGTTTCTTTTTTTTGACCAACTACGAAGACAACTTATATTTTTGCCAATGGATTGCAGCTGCTGATCATTGTATTCTGACAGCAGAGAGTCCTTGCTGCTAGACTACAATTGGGTTGATTTAGCAAAACTGGAGAGTGCAAAATCTGGTGCAGCTCTCTATAGAAACCAATCGGCTTTTATCAAAGCGTAGTTGAACAAGCTGAAGTTAGAAGCTGATTGGCTACCATGTACAGCTGCACCAAATCAGTTTTAGTAAATCAACCTCAGTCTCAGTGGGATGGATTTCTCTATACACCTCGCTTGTGTGGATGGAGAAATCCATCCTGTTTTTTTTTTTTTCATTCAAGGTTGTGATTAAGACCTTTTTCATAGATGGTTCCCCTTCATCAGGACCAGCAGAGAAAGGGTTTCAAGACATCCATGCAACTCCATTGATCTCAATATAGTTGGTCAGTAATAAAACAAATACAAAAAATTAACAAAATGAAAAAATATATGCATACCCCGTCCACATATCACATACAGTGCCTTGAAAAAGTATTCATATCCCTTTAAAGTTTCCACATTTTGTCATGTTACAACAAAAAATGTAAATGTATTTATTGTGATTTTATAGACCAACACAAAGTGGCACATAATTGTGAAGTGGAAGGAAAATGATAAATGGTTTTCAACATTTTGTTTACCAATAAATATGTGAAAAGTGTGGGGTGCATTTGTATTCGGGCCCCCCTGAGTCAATACTTTGTAGAACCACCTTTCACTGCAATTACAGCAACAAGTCTTTTGGGGATGTCTCTGGATGACCAGTTTTGCATATCTAAAGTGACATTTTTGCCCTTTTTTCTTTGGAAAATAGCTCAAGCTCTGTCAGGTCTGGACTTTGACTGGGCCATTCTAACACATGAATATTCTTTGATCTACACCATTCCATTGTAGCTCTGGCTGTATGTTCAGGGTCGTTGTCCTGCTGCATCCATCGCCCCATCAACTCTGACCAGCTTCCCTGTCCCTGCTGAAGAAAAGAATCCCGTCAACATGATGCTGCCACCACCATGTTTCACGGTGGGGATGGTGTGTTCAGGGTGATGTGCAGTGTTAGTTTTCCACCACACATAGCGTTTTGCTTTTAGGCCAAAAAGTTCAATTCTGGTTTCATCTGACCAGAGCACCTTCTTCCACGTTTTTTTGTGTCCTCCACAGGGCTTTTCCCAAACTACAAACAGGACTTCTTATGGCTTTCTTCTTGTCACTCTTCCATAAAGGCCAGATTTGTGGAGTGCACGACTAATATTTGTCCTGTGGACAGATTCTCCCACCTGAGCTGTGCAGCTCCTCCAGAGTTACCATGGGCCTCTTGGCTCCTTCTCTGACGAATGCTCTCCTTGCCCACCCTGATGATGGATTGAACAGTGCTCCGTGAGATGTTCAAAGCTTGGGATATTTTTTTTTACAACCTAACCCTGCTTTAAACCTCTCCACAACTTTATCCCTGACTTGTCGGGTGTGTTCCTTGTTTGTTCACTAAGGTTCTTTTAATAAATCTCGGGGGCTACACAGAACAGCTGTATTTATACTGAGATTAATTTACACACAGATGGACTCTATTTAATAATTAGGTGACTTCTGAAGGCAATTGGTTCCACTAGATTTTAGTTAGGGGTATCAAAATAAAGGGGGGCTGAATACAAATGCACGCCACACTTTTCAGATATTTATTTGTAAAAAATTATTGAAAACCATCTATCATTTTCCTTCCACTTCCCAATTATGTGCCACTTTGTGTTGGTCTATCACGTAAAATACATTTAAGTTTTTGGTTGTAACATGACAAAATGTGGAAAATTTCAAGGGGTATGAATACTTTTTCAAGGCACTGTAACAGGTCATCTGTACTCCACTACTAACAAACACTCTGCAAGTACTTATGGCATCATATGATTACATTAATTTAAAGCTACACTCCTCTCCACAGGTGAATAGCTAGTGGGTCCTGATGAAGTGAAGCTATCAACGAACAGTGTTGACTGTGATCTGTGAAATGGGACAGTCAGAATAATGCAAATATAGAAGTGGTGCTTGTAGTTGGTCACAAACAAGAAACGCTGTATTGAGCATTATATGTGATGTGTTTAGTTTAGTTTTTATTTTGTTTTTTTGTTTTTGTATAATGTAACTAATGCCCCATACACACAGTCAAATTTTCCGATGGAAAATGTGCGATCGGATCATTTTTTATCGGAAAATCCGACTGTGTGTGGGCTCCATCTGACTTTTTCCGTCTGATTTTCCGACGCACAAAGTTTGAGAGCAGGATCTAAAATTATCCAATCGCATAAATTCCAATCGTGTGTAGACAATTCCGACGGACAAAGTGCCAAGCATGCTCAGAGAGACGATTGGCTACTGGCCCGTTTATAGTTCAGACGTATGTGTTTGACGTCCCCTCGTTCAGAACGATCAGATTTTCTGACAACTTTGTGCGAACCTGTGTATGCAACACAAGTTTCGGCCCAAAATCCGTCGGGAAAAACCTGACAGATTTTTTTGGTTGGAATGTCCGACCGTGTGTATGGGGCATAATACATTTGTAAGTTGTGTATGTATGTTGTAAGTTGTATGTACCTTTTTAGATTTGGTTCTATATTCCTGGATGCCTTTCTAGAAAGTTCAATTTTTTGTTGTGTTTTTTTTTTTTGTAGTCATTTGTTGGTTTGGGATGAAGGTACTCTTCCTCCTTCATTCCTCTCTCTTTTGAATGCCTTCATATTCGTTGCAAGAGTTAGCCCAGGTTCAAACTGAGCTGTGGCAATGAAGCCTTGTGAGTTCAGCTAAATTTGCATGATTTCACTCCCGCATGTCACGATTTCGGCCGCGATTTCAGAGACATCTGTACAGGTTTCAAAGCCCGAAATCACAAAAAGTAGTACAGAAACTACTTTTTGAAATCGGCGCAGCACCGCAGATGTGGCGTTGCACCAATTAGGACAGTGCCATTGACGTCAATTGCTGCCAATTTGACATGTCAAAATGCTCCAGTGCGAACCAGGGCTTAAGGGCTATTTGTTTGTAATAGGGCCGTTGTTCAAAGATCCAAGTCTAACAGTCCATGTTCTCTTTGGGACAAATAGAATCCTAGACATAAATGCTGATGACATACATTTTATACCCATATATGATCCCACCAGAGCCTGACTTCTTGGGAAACCATTAGATTAGAGACTTGCATGACCAACTTTCACCTGAACGTGAACATATGGCCAGGGATGGCTTTTAGCTTATAAAAAAAAAAATCCATACCAATCACGATTGTGGCCAAGCAAATAAAATCAGCTGTACTAGATGATGATGTTTTGTCTCTAAATAACGTTTGTTACCTGATCTGGGAGGTGCAGACATGGTTCAAAAGAGGTTACAGCTGATTCAGGAGGAGATGCTCCAAGATTAAAACCTAACAAGATTAGCTGAGGCTGCTGTGTTACTACCATTGCATGTTCACTGGAAAACACACAGGTTCAAAATTGCTTTAGTAGAGGACCTGTGATGAATTTTACCTACATGATACCCTGCAATACAAAACATATTTCATCCCTGGGATGTATCAAAATGACCCTGGATATGGAAGGGGTGAGGCTTGCCAAGCAATCAGCATGGTTAGATAAATGACAACTTAAGCTGTAAGCACATAACATCTACCTTCATTTGTCCCTTCAGCTTCACTCAAAGCAAAAGAGCATCATTCTGATAGTGCCTCTGGGTAGATTAGATTGCATGTGGGTTGGAGACAGGGGTCATTCTTGTCTTTCACTACCAAAAAGTGGAGAAACAGTGGACAGCCTTCCAAATGGGAGTGGAGAGACAAATGTGAAGGTAAGTGATATGTCCTAATAGCTTATGGCTAGGCAAATATCAGCCACCAAGGTTACTATGGCAGACATTCTGCTTCCAAAGTCCTCAATTTCCCATCGGCCCCTATCCTCTGCATCATGTGACTTGTTTTAAAATTTCTGTAACAGAATGCAGGAGAAGATGAGGCCAAGCAGTGCAGACTACTGCTAAGGCTACTGTCAGGAATGGGGTGATAAGAACGTTGTATGTGGAAGATTGGGGGGGGGGTCAGAACTATATATACTGTATGTGTAGTTCTGAGAACTTCGTATATGTCAGATTAAACCCAGATTGTGTCTCACTTCAGTATTTGAGTTTCTAACCAGGAACAAGCATGCAGCAAATAATCATAAATTCTTTTTATTATATTCAGTGCCTTAGAATCTATTGACTAGAAAGCATCAGAGTAACAGGCAACTAGCACTTTAATGCGGTTTTATAGTGGTGTGTTTTTTTTTTTTTTTTTTTTTTTTTTTTTTTACTTTTACCTACAGGTAAGCCTATAATAAGGCTTACCTGTAGGTAAAAAAAATATCTCCTAAACCTGTATGGCCTGTGGAACATTACCATAACAAACCGTTTCGCCCAGTTACATCACCTTGGGCGCATTGTTTCCATATTGACCTATG
Source organism: Lithobates pipiens (assembly GCF_037356315.1). Classification (NCBI taxonomy): domain Eukaryota; kingdom Metazoa; phylum Chordata; class Amphibia; order Anura; family Ranidae; genus Lithobates; species Lithobates pipiens. Next base: position 549,207,552 of record NW_027507758.1, on the reverse strand, counting down.
ATAATGGTTATCCCAAGTGACATTTCTGTGTAACATTGAGGGTCCTAAGCGCTTTTAGTGATACGTTCTTTTTGTGTTGTTTGTTCTACCTTCCAAGTGGTTTATCTCTAGCAGCTGTGGATCATTTTTGGGTTTAACTGTTTACTTTATTTCATCTGCATTTCTGTTGGCGAAAGATTTCTTTAGAGGTTTTATTATCTTTTCTTTATCGTACATCACGGGACAAAGAGCAACCATAATATTGATTATATGGGTTATACGCCACCTGCTGGTCGATGGACACTGGCAGATAGTCAAACAGGAAGTCTACCCCTATATAACCCCTCCTACACAGGAAGGACCTCCATATTTATTTATTTTTTGCCAGTGTCTGTAAGGTGGAATGGTCACTGATGTGATACATGTGCTCTTGGAGCATACTTGGAGGTCTGAACGGTTCAATTTAGAATCTTGGCCTTCATTTGGATCCATTCAAAAAAGCGGTCGGCTAAAATGGATGGTACCTGATCCTCATTGGAAGTAGAGAAGATTCTTTGAGGTTTGCCTCTAATGCGGCCTTATGGCGCTGGACCCTGCGTAATTGAATCCTGTGCAGTGTTTGTTCTGATCAAGGTGCTTTCCTGCAGGGTGCTATATGGGTCCGGGGGAGGGGACACAGTCCTTGAAGGTCTTCTATGACAAAGCTCATCGTGATGGGTGAAGATTGGACTCCTGTTGTGTTCAGAGTCCTGCAGAAGGAATGGTACGTCTGAATTTTTTCAGTTTGTCCTTTCTAAAAAAATAAAAAGAGAGATCTGGCTACAGTTCATGCTCTGTTTGAGAGTATCTCAGACCATAAGATTTTAGAGCAGGTGGTTCGCTACTTCCTTAGTCTGGTCAGTCTTCTCCTTGCATTGGGTCTTGGTGCAAAATTTATGGGCTCATTATTGTAAAACAATTAAATGGTAGCAGCTTCAAAACTGAATAGGGACATGAGGTCTATCTTAAGATCTCAATCCACTGGGCGTCCTTTTCATTTAGGCTTGGTCTGTTCATTGATGACCTCTCTGCAAGAGGTGGCCCATAATCGCCAGGAAACGCACAGCTTCATGAGCCGGGTTGTTTCCAGCCTCATCAAAGATATCTGTAATTGCAGGGGAAAGTCATCTGTTTTTTCTTTTTTGTGACCATCCTTCGGGCTGGCCACAGCTTCTGAGGTTCACAAAGCTCCTAGCTCTGGTGCTAGACTTGCTAAAGATGTGTCAATCTCAGTATACCTCAATAACCTTTGATCAGGAAACAGTTGCTCCAGATTTTCCTTCGATACATTTTGCAGTATCTAGGTCAAAGCACATTCCTTATGTACGGTCCTACTACAGTTCTTGGTAGAGTATCATTTTCTTTGTCTGGAACTTGAAGATCAAGGCATTGGATTGCTGAAGGGCTCTGGTCCCGGGGTGTTGCACAGATAAAGATTGGTGGTTGATGGTTCAAATTCTTCCTTTCAGGCATTGGAAGATAATAACCACTGATGCCAGTTTCTCCATTTGGTTTGTGGGTGGCTACAGTTCAGTAGACTATACAGGAGAGTATACTGCCCATAAATATCTTGGAGCTTTTGGCCAGTACTCCTTGCTCAGGATTATGGTACAAACCAGTTTTAGGTTCTATCTGGAAAAGCCTCTGCAGGGGCATATATAGCAACCACCAGGGCGGCACCAGGAGTCATGCAGCTCAGGAAGGTGAACCACATTCTGTCTGGGACAGCACAAGTGCTGTCTCTATTTTCAGTGCATATTCCAGGTTATAGGATAGTGGCAGGGGGAACTCTGCGGGTGAATCTACTAGATTCCAAGTTCTACAACAAGTTGTGTCTGGGATGAGGATCCCACTGGCAATAGGGCTAGATGCCCTGGTAACACCTTAGGGACCAGTTCTCCCTTATTTGACGCTTTCCCTCTGTTTCGACTTCTGCCACATCTTTTGCAAAGAATCCAGAAGGGGATAACACTGATAATGTTAGCCGAATTACCCCAGGAGGGCTTGGTACACTGATATAACGAGGGTCGCTCCTGGGAAACTCCCAGTCCAATAGGACCTAATGGTCTTGAGTCCTGTATCTCAACACTGTTGAGCCCCTGGAAGCCAGCTTCGGGGAACTTCAATTACAACACTTGGAATTTATTTTTTTTCTCCTGGGGTGAAGCCAGGAAGTGGCACCCGCATAAATATGTGAGTGGGAGATTTTCTTTCTTTATCCAGTCGGAAGGGGAAAGGAGATTGGCCTTAAGTAGTGTAAACGGTCAGGGTTTGTCCCTATACCAGTGATGGCGAACCTTGGCACCCCAGATGTTTTGGAACTACATTTCCCATGATGCTCAAGTACCCTTTAGAGTGCATGAGCATCATGGGAAATGTAGTTCCTAAACATCTGGGGTGCCAAGGTTCGCCATCACTGCCCTATACCTTCTTTCTTCTTCTTTCTTCATTCATACATGTAACGTAGACAGTCTCGCCTGTTAGGCCATTCTTGTTTATCGTGGAAGGTGACTTCTTTAGATGCTGTCACTTCACTAAGTCGAGTGTTGGTGGCTCTTTCATGCAAGGAGCTGTTTTTGGTATTGTATCATATTAAGCTGATGTGCCCTCATACATTTTTTGCCTAGTATGAGCCAAGAGAATGTCTTGCCTTCTTTTCGGATACTCAGTTGGCAGGAGTTGCATCACTGCATACTCTGGAGATAGTTCTGGTGGTCAGAATTACTTGATTTGTCGGTACAGTTCAGGAATCCTGGTTTGTGCTGCCAGTAGAGCCCAGGATGGGCAGGAGGCATCCAAGTTAACTATTTTCATTGGATTTGCCAGTTAATTATTCGAGCCTATGGCTTGAAAGGGGCAAGGTCCTGCACCTTTTTTTTTGGTAAAAGCGCTCGCGACCAGGTGTGTGGGGGCATCTTGGGCCATCAGGTGTCAGTGGCTCAGGATTTAAGGCCATTAAATTAGGTCTTTTGGTCATACATTCACAGAATTTTACCAGATGGATGTCAAAGCCACGGAGGATACTGCTTGGCCACAGTATGTTTGTGCAGCAGAAGGAGTCCTCCTCGGGTGGCAGTTTCTGTGATTTTGTTTTGCAGCAGTCTCAAATGAAACTCTGCATAGGGAACTGCTTCAAATGAAGCCACCATCTTCCCCAGCAGCCTCATACAAAGGCGAATAGAAGGACCCTTCTTTGCCCTGACTACCTGAATCAGTTCTTTTATGGCACTGATTTTTGCCTGGGGTCTAATTCTTGAGCCTGACGGAGGAGACCGTCATGACTGCCTGGAGGCACTGGGGAAAGAGCCCACTTAAAAGAGGGATGTTTGCCCCTTTTCTTAACTGGCAAAAGGGTGCTTTTCCCCACTAGAGATCTTTTGGATATAACTGTCCAAATCCTCCCCGAACAGCCTAGCACCACGAAAGGGAAACCTAGCCAGGAGCTTCTTGCATGGGGATTCGGCTGACCAATTTTTCCAACCATAAGATTCTATGCATATGCACCAACCCAAGCGTAAGGCGAGAGGTCTGGATGATAGACACCTAGGACACTGGCGAAAAAACGGCTTACCTGTAAAATCTTTTTTTCTTTTGAGGTACATCACGGGACACAAAGGTCCCTCCACTCTTCTAATACACTTATATTGCTTTGCTACAAAACTGAGGTACTTCCAGTAAGGGGAGGGGTTGTATAGGGGGTTGAACTTCCTGTCTAAGGTGTGCCAGTGTCCAGTTACCTAGCTATACCCTATATAACCCATCAGTGATTACTGAGACTCTGTGTCCCATGATTTACCTCCAAAAGAAAAGGATTTTACAGGTAAGCTGTTATAAAAATCCTATTTTTTTTTTTTTTTTTTAAGTAGCAGATGTATTTGATTTCTTTTTTGGAAAATAAAGATATAATTTAGGCCCCTTTCACACTGGGGCGTTTTTCAGGAGCTACAGCGCTAAAAATAGCGCCTGAAAAAATCTGGCCCCTTTCACTCCAGTGTGAAAGCCGGAGGCTACATTGTAATATATAATGAAATAGTTCACCTTACTATAGTGCAGAATCAATGGGAGCCCTGAACTTGTCACTTGCCACCATCGTCTGCATCCAGATGCAGCGTCACTTGCCACCAGATGCAGGGTGTCACTTGCCGCCGTCGCCAGCCATCAGATGCAACATGTCAATTGCTTCTGTCACCTGCCACCAGCTGTAGCTTGCCATCCATAACCTGCCATCAGATGCAGCGTGCCACTTGCCACCAGTAGCACACCACCAGATGCTCGTATAGAGACCTGGCTGTGTGTGGGCAGTCAGGCGCCTATGCCTCCTTCCAGTTCCCCCTTCAATCTGTGCTCAAGGAGACTTCTATTGTGCCTTTGTTTACAGCAGCACCAGAGCAGGCCGGCCTTGTGGTGCCTTTCCTCAACGCGATCCGACACACCAGAGCCCCGGGATAGTGAACGCCCCAGCCGCTGGCTGCCTCGTGGCTACTCAATATCCCCCTTCGGCCACCAAATGGCTCATTGCCAAGCAGTCGCCATGATGCCCACCTCCCTGTTGCATTGCGGTCCGGTTTCTGACAGGCCACAAACTGGTACTGGCCCGCATCCCAGGGTTTGGGGACCCCTGTACTAAAAGGTCTGCATTAATAATATGCAGTGCTGTGATGTTTTGCTGACTGTAGTGCCTTGTGGCAAGCAGTCATGTTCACTAGTGTAAATTGGATGTGGCTGATTGGTGGGAAAAAACTACGATGAGTTCAGCCACTCCTGGGCTTGTTCTAATGAATGAGAACCAAATTGTTTGAACTACAGTTTGCCACATATTATTTCACTACTTGCAGAAGTTAAAAGGATCTTTTCCATGCAAAGGAAAATATGTGGAGGTACCTGTAACTATCTGGGCCTGGTAAACTAGAGGTACTTTTCTGTACTGTACCAGTAATGACAACAGAACCCAGGATAGGATAGCATCCAGGTTTTCCACCTATCTGAGAAAGAAGGATGCAGAAATCAGAAGTTCACTGATGCGTTTCATATTGTATGCCGTTCTGTAGTCATAGCAACTGCTAGTTAACCTGCAGCCTAGCATTATAGGGACTGATGTTAAGAAATATGATGCAAGATTACAGCTGTCATTCTGCTTTTGGAACAATAACATCTGCAATGTGTGAAGACAAAAAATGTACCGCTAAAAAGTGAATGTACTCAAAAACCAAAAAACGAATTCTTAGTGAGTATAAACAACCCGTGCTAAAGAAAGAAGGGAAGTTTTTTGCACTTATTAGAAGATAAGTGTAAACAACATAATAGGCACAGTGTGATAACTAGTGCAGTGTAAATACAACAGTGCATGAATAATATAATGACAGTGGGGTCACATAACGTAAATCCTGAAAGATAGACTATTATCAGTTCATCATTCTATGCGCGAGTCCCCATATATAGAACAACAGTGGCCAATCTTCTCATATAAACCTTAGACCAAGGCAGCAAGGACCCCAACGACCGCAATCTGTTTGTCTGTAGTAATATCTGCAAAACTCTATAGATGGTAGGTACTCTTACCAGAAATGTTGAACCCGTATGCCCTACGACAGTGGGTCTAAAGTGCTTGTAATCCCGAAGGATTATATTCCAACTTCTAATGGAATGAATCATGGTGTAAAATCCTCCTATGGGCATCCTTGGTCCCGGATAGAGATGAGTGAAGGCTTTTTTTTTTTTTTTTCATTTTGGATAGATAAAAAGAGGGTTCTAACACCTGTCAGGGATTTGTTTGCCATCTGTATCCCACTGGGGAGATTTCCCTTCACTTCCTGTCCCATAGCCAAAACAGGAAGTGAGAGGAAATCCCTTGGGGACCCCCAGGTCTCCAGATCTAGTGTCCCCCATTGGAAGATTTCCCCGCTATTACTTTTCTGGGACAACCTGCAATTTGGTATTTACTCATTTGCAATGAGGATGGTAAATGGGACCCATTGAGAGGGTGAATATCCCTAACGGGTACAGACAGCAATACATAAACTGACGGGTGTTCAGATCCCTAGTTCTAATCTAGTTTTCCCTTTTTAGTTAATCTTTAAAGTGGCACTTCACTCAAAATGTTTTTCCTTTTTTGTAGAGTGTGGAACAGTTAAAACTTTTATTGTCTGTGGCCCTGTTTGCAGATGATCACCTTCCGTCCTGGTTTCTCTTGTTATCCAAACTTTTATTTATGTCACCAGAACAGAAGTAGAGGAGACCTCTTAAAATTGGGACACTTGTTACCATGTCAGCTGTCAAAGTTGGTATTTTCCCTGACTTTGGGAAGATTTTCTCCTATGTTGTGTATTTTTCTAAATGGCCTCTAAAGTGTACCTGTCTATGTATGTATAATATATTCTAGGCCAGAGTTGCAGGGAAACATCATTCAGACATGAAGCAAAATGACTTTGAAAATGCATGATTATCAGTATATTAGCAGTGATGTCATTAAAATGTACATTTGTTTGTTTTACTTTTATCATGGCTGCAGAGGTACCACATGGACAGCTCACCGGTGAAGAAATGTGTTCTGTTGTGTGACAACAAACTGCGTCTGCACGTTATCCAGGAGCTCTTCTGCCTCCCACTTATAGAGATGCAGATGGGTAAGTTGTGTAATGTTTCTTTACAAGTGTTTGTTTCTCCATTACATGCACATTCCTGTCCTTTAGGCTGGGTTCACACTTAGGTGAATTTGGATGTGCGATTCATTCGCATGACAGGAGACTGTGACTGGCTCTCAATGGATCCAGTTCACACATCTTCAGGGTAGCTGCGGAGTGGATTGTACAAGGGTCCTGTGCATCTTTGGCTCCGTTTTCAGGTCTGGATTTGGGCTAGATTCGTCCCTAAAATGGAGAACAGGGATGCACCAGACCCCTGCTGTGAGCCACATCCAAATTAAGTGTGAACGCAGCCTTAAAGATTGCAAGGCCATTTCGTGGGTGAATAGGCACTGTTAGTTATTATATAGCACATTGTACTAAATACATTAATGAGATAAACCATCATATTTCCATGAAAAGAGATGAGTGACACTCTATTAAAATTAGCTGTACTAAGGTCTCAATTTCTGGCTTGGCCATCATGGCTACTTCAGGAGGAAAACATATATGATAGCTAACCGCAGACTCCAAAGGACTGTAGAACCTGTATTATGTCATATCTGTTGCCACCTTAAAGTTGACATCCAGGAAATCGGCAACTTTGTAAAAATGGAAGGGATGCTGATTTAAGTCCAAGGAGGTGCCTGCCACCTCCTGGGCTTATCCCTATTATTTATATCTGACAGGTTTATTGTTCTACAGCATCATAGCTCCTGGACCTCCGATGCTGGTCTCAGCCCATTCTAATGTGGAGTTAGTGCAGCTGCTTTACTCCCCTCCTCTTCCCCTCACCCTCTTGCCCAATTGCAGGAGCCTTTGCATTGTGTGAACACATTCACAAAATCCAAAGGCTTCTGTGAGTGAGCAGCAGAAGGGAGGAGCTGTGCCGCTCTCCTCTCTCGCAGACTTGAGTGTGGACCTGTGGAGTATAAATAATAAAAGGTAAGCCCACAATGTGGCTGACAGCTATAAGGACTTAACTCATGATGTACCTGCACTTTTGTCAAACTTGCTGAATTTTGTCTTTAAAGGCCAAATCCACCTTTTTATACTATGTTGTTACAGCCATATTTAAAATGTTACATGGTGCGGTGGCAAGGCAGGTGGGCCTTAAAGCCCACAGGTCACACATATGCATCCATGTTGGATGAAGTTTCTGTGCTGAAAGAGCTTTTACTGTGCACTCCCAGAACAGTGACCTAGCTGTCACTGAGAACTTGTGGTCTCTAGTTATAATAGGAAGCTGGACGGACGGACTACATATCATGTGACCACTATGACAATCAGTGGTCACATGATTAGGAAGGTTTCGCCATCTTCTCCCAGAAAACCCAGTTAAAGGGCTGCAGCAGGAATGCGTTAAAGCAAGCTTTTTCCATTCCCTGATGTGTGTGTAAAAAAAAAAAAAATGGTGATATTTTCCTAGTCTGCACCATCAGCCATTTCAAACGTAATCCTCCTTTCTCTATCTCATGTAGACTAAGAGCACCAAAAGGTGCTATTACTGATGCACAAATGTGGACTTCACAAAAATGATTCAAGTCAGAGCCTCCAATAATGAGATAGGTGAGCAGCACAGTAATGACCTTACCGTATATCTTTCCTAATCTCCAGAGACTAACTGTCAGAGGCAGCAGCCTTAAATCTCACAATGCAGATATACAGCTGTGAGGCCATAGGCATGGGAGTGTCTAGGTCTGCCTTTCTCAACATTTTTAACACAGAGGAACCCTTGAAAAAACTTTCTGGTCTCAGGGAAACCCTGCTAAAAATGACTATATCTGCAACTCTTAATACATTAGTATGATGGTCAATGGGAATAATACTCATTACACTTGTGGTCATTGGGAGAAATTACCCCTTTACAGATAGCTAAAAAGATAAATGGTGTCAGTGGGAAGTTATCTAAGAGGCAGGAATTGCTTAAGGAACCCCTAGCAACCTTTGGAGGAACCTGAAGGTTCCTTGGAACCCTGGTTGAGAAACCCCGGTCTAGGTACACTCTCACACCAGGAAGCCCACTGCTGTTTTTCAGAAGAAATTCCGGACAAAGGGTATAAATTTCAGGATACTACTTGGACCTCAAGTCGAACAATTTGCTGTTATAGGGAGCATTCAGAAATGTTATTTGAGAGTGTAGTGATCTAATTAGTTTCATAAGAATAAGATTGCTGATCAGGTGACTGTCAACAACAACATGGAGCTGGGTGTCAGGTCTTTTTGAGAACATTTATCCAAAGTGTATCCTGAGATTGGCAAATTGTCCATGAGTATTGGCACCGTCTTCTGACATAGAAATCCCATGGATAGTGGACGCCTGTACACTGTTGTGGTTATGACTAAAACCAGCTATGCACACATCAAATTCCTACTGAATCAGCCAAAATTCTTGTGTGGTTGGCCCTGTCGGCAACACTCAGATTGACAAAAGATGATGTATAAATCAACTCTTGTCGAAGGAACCAGGTAGAAAAATGCTGGCTGAACAGTACTTGCAACCAATTAGGCGCAGGGGCTGTTCAAGTATTTTAACAGTAGTGGAGGATTTGGCAATCTGTTTGAATTTCTTCATTCAGCCAACAGGTTGATAAAAAAAATGCGCATGAGTGCAATGAGCTTGTATGTGAGTGTTTTTGAGTGGCGCCAGGCTGTATCAGAATATCAGAAGTAAGAGCCCTAAAGATGTCCATAGACACTTAACTATGGTTGGAGGATCTGCCTGTTTTAATATGAATGATTATATAATGATAGGGATGTCCATGAATACATTGACATCAGCATACACAGGCAGAAGATCTAGGGTAAGAGAATAATTTTGTATATGGTGGGGTGTTTTAGTCCATTAAACTATAGGATCAGCACCTCCTAGAGCTGGTATTCCAGCTGTTTCTAGATGCTGGAATGGTAAACCGTGTAATCTTTTCTTTATATACCTCTTGGGTCTCTGTGGCATCACCCAGTAGTCCTTTTCTTTCTGTTGAGTTTTTAATTTTACATAATCTATTGGGCAAAGCAACGGGAGGAGCGAGAAGACCAAAGATCCCATTTCAAGTTGTGTGAAACTAGAACCAGATAGATCTTGCTGTTTAAGTCCCCAAGTGATACAAGAAGTCAGAGGGTGACCTGTAACCAAAGTACCACTTTTTGGTGGACTGCCCCTTGGCAAAAAGGCTGTGTGCAAAGACGCTTCAAGATTTTAGGAAACAAGTGTGTGTGTGTGTTATACAAAAGGTTGGATGGTGTGCACACATTTAACTGCTGTTTTAATATCTATAGAGTTTAACACAAACTCAAAATGTATCTGGATAACAAGCTTCAATTCTGCATAGAATAGTGAGATTGAGAATGGCACCTGATCCTTCTTTATTAGTCATACATCCAATAATATATCTGGGAATGCTAATCAATAAGCCACTAAAGGAAACGTATACCAAGACAAATAAGTTCACTGCCATTGCCAGAAATACAGGTTGCCGTCGTGTCATGTTGATCCAGTGACTTCAGTATTTTGACTCCCTGCCTCAGAATAAGTACACAGATCAAAGTTTCAGATGTAGGTCAGCAATAGTCCTAAACCTAAGTCCCTTTTACAGGTTAATTTTAGTCTGAGCAGTTACAGATGGTTAGAGTTAGCGGTGAGCGTGTTGTTGAACAGCCTTCCTTCGTTTTTACTACATTCATATGTATTCTAAACAAATTGGACACTACTCATGCGAGCAGCTATGAAGCCGTCCATGTACAAACTGTCACTGGGACACCTGCTGTGGCGTTCTGTGGCTGCCACTTCGTCTCACAGCAGATGTCTGTCTGATAGGCAGGATACAAAACATTACAATGTCATTTTTAAATGATTTGGCCTATTTGCATGTTTTCTGAGCATTTGTCAAGTATTCAGAACATTTCTCAGATACTCTGAAATCTTTACTACCTGCTTACCAAACGTGCTTTAGGCATTTGATAAAAAATTGAATTCACCATCTATAAATACTCTGCTTAAATGTGCAATTTAATCCAAAATGCCACTTTCAATCTGTAAGGCTTGGCGACTTCAATGACTTGCTGACAACTTTTCTTAGTCGTACCTTACGGGACCCAGGATTGTATTCTGGAACATTGAGTACACTGTCACCTGCAGAAGGTTGGGAACTGGCAAAGCAACGCAGAAAGGACAGCCCTATATACTGTATACCCTCCTACTACCAGTATGCCTCAGGTTTTTTTGTTTGTTTTTTTGTCTCTTTTTGGGACACATTTTGCCCCAGAAAAAGGACAAAAAAAACAAAACATCTGGGGAAACCATTCATTCATGTGGCTAAACAGTGGGGTTTGTTTTTGTTTTTTTCAGGCCTTTTTTAGTCTACTGAAAAGCAAAAGCCTAAAACTCTGTTCAACTTTTAGACCTGCACCCATAAATTTGCTTAGTCCAGAATCTAGTTCTCCTCTCATTTTAGGGGCAACCCCACTTGTTAGAGTGTAGGGGGGGGTGTTGTCTGCCTTTGTGGCCGTTTGCCTTTGTCAAACTTACCAAGATCTCTGATAGTTTGGCAGACCTTCACATTGCTCTAGAACAGCTCCTCTTTTAAGATTTCAAAGCCACTGTCCCCAAAGTGAACACATTTCAAGTTTTCTATTCCAACCTGTTTGTTGTCCCCATTATAAAAATTATCAAAAGATTTCTTTCTCCTTGCACAAAGAAAATTCTGCATGTAGTCCATCTGATCTGTTATTACTTCCCTGCATCTGGAAGAGCTTCTGGCTTCTGTGGAAATGAAGAATGCCCACTTGCATATTCCTGTCTTTCTATTGCATCTATGCTATGGGCCAATCATTGCCAATTGGTGCCCTTCCCTTTGGCTTGTCCACTGCACTTTGGTCTTACCAAGGTGCTAGCCTAATGATGTCCTTCCTCAAGGCTGTTGCATATGCCCTTTTTCACTCCAGACCATTGCAATTCAACTTTGCCAGTGTGGGACAAGCAAGCTCAGTCTCAGACTCATCCCATACACCACCCGACCAGCAGGACCAGGCTTGCCCTGGAAGGGTTTTGGACTGTTCTCACTGAATATATTAGCCTATCAAGCTGGGGAGGAATTCTGTACACCCTCTCAGTTCAAGGGACTTGGTCATTGGAGGAAACTCATCTTTCAATCCATATTCTGGTACTTAAAAGTAGAAGCTCCACTTGTTTGTTTGCTTCCTCCCTACCTCCGTTGTCACATTTGGCACTTTTCTGGGGGAGGGGGAACGGGTACCTCCGTTGCTGGGCCAGTTTGAAAGAACAGCGCGCTTCACCCATGCACAGTAGGGAACCGGCGGTTTCCCTTACCACAAATGGCAGCAACACCCGAGAGCCAATCTGAAAATTGGGTGGGGTGCCGACATCATGGGATCCCTAGACATGATTGTCCTAATATTAAAAGTCAATAGCTACAGTATTTGTAGCTGCTGACTTAACATTTTTTGATGGGGGTGAGGGGCTGGACCTCCTTTAGGAAGATTCTGTTATCCCTTCAACTCTGGACCTCTTGTCTACAAGGTTGTCCAACAAGGGTTTAGTTGGACAATGCCATAACAGTAGCTTACATTATCCAAAAAGAACTAGACATCTTGTGGTTCATTCCGCAGCAGAGCTGATTCTGGCTTAGACTGAAGATCATCCACAACTCAGCCTTATGTGCCATGCACAGCCCAACTGTGGATAATTTGTAAACAGACTTCCTCAGTTATCAATGTCTGGACTCCAAATAATGGTCTCTTCATCTCAAGGTGTTTCATGCCCTGTGTTGTAGGTGGGAGACGCCAAATGTGGACTTTCTGAATTCCAGATTTGACAGCAAACAAGGCAGAATTGTGTCCATATCATGGCAATTTTCGTGGCTCTGAACTAGCCCAGGACTACATGGTACTCTGAACTCGTCAGGCTCACTGGCCTCATGGCATGGCAGCCCAGGTCCTGTGGGACAAGGTCCTGTCATATTCAGCCATACCTATGTGCATAGGCCTGCACACGGGGTGTGCCTGGGCACACCATAATCCCCCCTGTGCCAGGCAGGGCTTTTTTTACTGGGTTTGCTAATTGACAGCTGGCCACATTTCCCAATGCTGCCTCTATAGTTCAGCACGTGATCTCATGTTGTAGGCAGCAGAGTTATACAGCTGCACTCCGCCTGCCCTCCAGCGCCTCTTCTGCTGTCTTAGGATAGGAGGTAAGTGGCACCTAGTGGGGAGAATGTGCCATGCTCTGATGTAAGGGGGGCACTGTGTCATGCTCTGATGTCAGGGGGGGGGGGGGGGGGCGGCGGCACTGTGTCATGCTCTGATGTCGGGGGGGGGGGGCACTGTGTCATGCTCTGATGTCGGGGGGGGCACTGTGTCATGCTCTGATGTCGGGGGGGCACTATTGTGCCATGCCATGAGGTCGGGGGGGCACTATTGTGCCATGCTCTGATGTCGGGGGGCACTGTGCTATTCTCTGTCAGGGGCACTGTGCCATGCTCTGATGGCAGGGGGAACTCTGCCATGCTTTGATGTAAGGGGTCACACTGACCTCTGCGGGAAATCTGGTACTAACTGATGCTGGCTGGCAGGGTCACGAACTGACACTGTTGTCGCTAGTGACAATACTACAGTGGTCAGTGATAATACTGTACACTGTACTCATGACACTGGCTGGGAAAGGGTTAACACCAAGGAGTTAACTGTGTGTCTAACAATGTGAAAAAGCACGCTGCTTTTACCTGCTAATCTGGCTGTTTTTTCTGTTTTGTTTTTTTCTCCCTGCATTTCAGGGAGAAAGGGCCAGATCACTATTCCTATTGTACACAGAGTTCTGTGCGTTTGTGTGCAATTTATATTTTTAATTTTTTTTTTTTACTCAATTGGATACATCCAGTATGTTCCTCAGTCTGGTCTATATCAGCGTTTGGCCTTGACTACTATAATGGTTCAAATTTCGGCCTTAGCAAATCTTTTTCAGTGACCAATTGCTTTGCAAACCCTAGTAAAAGCCTAGGGTTTTGCACACATTGGGGGTTATTTACTAAAGGCAAATCCACTTTTCACTACAAGTGCAATTGAAATTGTACTGAAAGTGCACTCAACATATTTTGCAAATAAATATCTGAAAAGTGTGGCGTGCATTTGTATTCAGCCCCCCTGAGTCATTACTTTTGCAGAACCACCTTTCGCTGCAATTATAGCTGTAAGTCTTTTTGGGTACGTCTCTATCAGCTTTGAAGAGTAGCAGTAGAGAATAGAAACTGGAATGTTTTCCCATTCTTCTTTGCAAAATGGCTCAAGCTGTCAGATTGGATGGAGAGCATCCATGAAGAACAGTTTTCTTGCCACAGATTCTCAAGGTCCGGACTTTGACTGGGCCATTCTAACACATGAATATGCTTTGATCTAAACCATTTCATTGTAGCTCTGGCTGTATGTTTAGGGTCGTGGTCCTGCTGGAAGATTAACCTCCACCCCAGTGTCAAGTCTTTTGCAGACTCTTAACTGATTTTTTTTCTAAGATTGCCCTGTATTTGGCTCCATACCTCTTCCCATCTACTCTGACCAGCTTCCCTGTCCCTCCTGAAGAAAAGCATTCCCACAACATTATGCTGCCACCACCATGTTTTACGGTGGGGATGTTCAGGGTGATGTGCAGTGTTCGTTTTCAGCCACACTTGGCTTTTTTCTTTTAGGCAGAAAGTTAAATTTTGGTCTCATCTGACCAGAGCACCTTCTTCCACATGTTTGCTGTGTCCCCCACATGGCTTCTCGCAAACTGCAAATGGGACTTCTTATGGCTTTTTTTCAACAATGGCTTTCTTCTTGCCACTCTTCCATAAAGGCCAGATTTGTGGAGTGCACGATTAATAGTTGTCCTGTGGACAGATTCTCCCACCTAAGCTGTGGATCTCTGAAGCTCCTCCAGAGTTACCACAGGCCTCTTGGCTGCTTCTCTGATTAATGATCTCCTTGCCCGGCCTCTCAGTTTAGGTGGATGGCCATGTCTTGGTAAGTTTGCAGCTGTGTAATACTTTTTCCATTTTCAGATGATGATGGCTTGACCAGTGCTCCTAGGATGTTGAAGGCTTGGAATAGTTATTTATAACCTAACCCCACTTTAAACTTCTCCACAGCTTTATCCCTGACCTGTCCGGTGTGTTCCTTGGCCTTCATGATGCGGTTTGTTATCTAAGGTTCTCTAACAAACCCCTGAGGGCTTCACATTACAGCTGTATTTATACTGAGACTAAATTATACACAGGTGGACTCTATTTACTAATAGTAATATGACAAAATGTGGAAAATTTTGAGAGGTAGGAATAGAATACTTTTTCAATGCACTGTATAAGAAAAGACCTAATATGTCTCTCAGGGATCCCAGTAATAAGTGGCAAGAGAGCACAGATTGCTCAATATAACCTGTGGGCGGGGGCTATCAGATAACACTATTACTTTGCCCTGCATGGGCAATGTGACAGTCTCCTTGAATGTCTCAAACTGTAATGAATCGTTTTATTTTAACAATCTCCTATTATGTGTTTTCAGGTTCCTCTTTTTGGATCACTCTAACAGCTGACAGCGAAGGTTTCATCCCTCTAACATTTTCAGCTAATCAGGAGCTGTACATCAGAGATGCCCGGAGCTACCCACTCTCTTTAAGTGGAGATGGTGGCAAACATGCAGAGCCCCCAAGCAGTATCACTTAACGTGTGCTGTCTCCTTCCAGACTGCCTGCTCAGGACTGTAGGCACCCAGCTCTACAGGAATATATCAATGTCTATTAAACAGACTGCTCTGCTACAGAGCCGACTCTATACAAGGACTCATTTGTTACCTCCGGTGCTGCTGGCATGTTTCTTCCAGGGTTTAGTGCAATACACGTTCTGAATCAAATGGGCTTTAAGCCTGAAAACCACTCCAGTTTTGAACATTTCAGTATGTGGAGATTTCCACTGAGCAAAGAACAGTTCTGCTTGAATTTGCTCTTATCATAGTAAACTCTGAGTGTTTGTGAAGTGGTGATTCATTGTACAGTATTTAGATATTGAACTTCTGGTTAACATGCATGAAGAATGTATTGCATGTTATTGCACTGATTGTATTTTTTTACGTTTCTGCTAGGTAACTGCCATGTGAAAACTGGGTCTGCTTCAATGTCCCTGTTGTATTCAGGCTAAGGAAGTGGTCATCCTGATGGCTTAAAGTGCACCTGTCATATAGTAGTAAACATGATGCTTTAAGGGAGCAGGGCAGTGCATGCTGCACTTGGATCTTCCAAGGTTTTAGTGTATATTTGAAGGATGGAGTTTAAAGCTGGCTTCTATTGCAGTCGTCCTATTAACAAAACTAAGCCATGCCACCCCCCCCAGAATAAACATTGCACTGTTACACTAACTGACATGGCTGGTAGCTTTCATGATTTCTCTCTGCAGATTTTCTTTGATCTGCAGGCATAGTTCCTTCTTCTAAATGATTAACTTCTGTAACTCCTTCCTGCCCTTTCTGTTGTGACATCCATGCTTTCTTTTCTTTAGCGTAAATGTGAATATATACAGTATACCCATATTTAATGTGGCTAAAAGTATATGGACACTCCTCCAAATCATTGAGCTTGGGTGTTTCCAATGAAAGACATATAAAGACATTTTGGACTAGTGTGCGCTTCCAGCCTTGTGGCAACAGTTTGCCGAAAGCTCTTTGGTGTTCCTGCATGACTGTACACAGAGCCTGGTACATAACATGATTTGATGGGTTTGGTTTGGAGGAATTTGAGTTACCAGCACATAGCCCGGACCTCAACCCTATTGGAAACTTTTTTGGGATGAATTGAAACACTGACTATTGAGCCCCGTACACACGAGAGGACTTATGTCCGACAGACTTCCGAAGGAGTTCTGCCGGAGTTCTGCCGGAGTTCCGACAGAGTTCTGACAGACTTTTCGACTGAGCGGACTTGGCCACACACAATCACGCCAAACTCCGACGGATTCGAACGTGATGACGTACGACTGGACTCGAATAAGGAAGTTCATAGCCAGTAGCCAATAGCTGCCCTAGCGTCGGTTTTAGTCCGTCGGAATAGCCTACACACGAGCAAATTTTTCGGAGGGACCGGGTCCGGCGGAGTTCCGTCGGAAAAATTTGAAGCATGTTCCATTTTCTAAAGTCCGTCAGGCTTTTGCGAATCAAAAGTCCGTTGCAGCCCACACACGATCGAATAGTCTGACGGAATCATTCCGTCGGACTTTGGATGTTGAAAAGTCCGCTCGTGTGTACGCGGCATTAGTCCGGTTGTCGCATTCAATTTCCTGACCTCACAAGGCTGATTTGAACTCAAATTCCCACGGACACACTCCAAGATCTTATGGAATGCCTTTTCAGAAGAATGGTGGCTTCTGTAGCCACGAAGGAGAGGCCAACTCCATTTTAATGCACATGATTTTTGATTTTGGAATGTTATCCAGCAAGCTCATATAGTTTTAATGATCAGATCTCCACAAACTTTTGGCCTTTTAGTGTATGTTTGTATATGTAGTCATTTGCACTCAGGGCTGCTGATATTTCGACTTTGGGAAATCTTGTCCGCATATAATTCCGGGCTGCCAGATTATAATTTGACGAACTTGGGGTTCTAAAAAGATGAGTGTAACTTTGTGAACTTCACTTTGCTCCCTAAGTCCATAGATCTTCATGTGCAATCTTTGCACCATAAGCAGCCAGTATTAATCATTGGCTCCATAGTAGTTGATCATCAATTTGCTGATGAATGGTGCACTGAGAGCAGAAGTATAGTGGACGCAGATGTTGACATGTAAAGTTTTCTGGTATGAGGGATTGGAGGCAAGTGTTAGACCCAAAATTACACTAACCTCACCCCCAGCTAAAGACCTTTACAAACTGAAGTTGTTACCAGTGCTGCATACACGCTCCACGTTTCACACTGAGCCAGATACTTGGGTTGCTCTTAGAAGAGGCCTATTTTAAGGCTAGATTCACATTTGTGAGCTGCAGTAATGCGCAATACTGTAGCACTGAAAAAAAAGTAGTACAGTAACTGCTTTTTGAAATGGGTGCAGCGTCACACCGATTAGGATAGTGCCATGTCAAATGGCACCAGTGTGAACAAGGGCTTCAGGCAGGTAGATATCTGATTCTTAAATTGCTATCCTGATTGCTCGATAGCCATACAAGGGTGGCATTGGTGGATGTATGTGGTATTGGTACATTGCCTGTTATATCCAAAGGGCACGGGTGTGAAATGATGGTCTATTCAAAAAATGTGGGTGTGAAAAGAGGATTTATCTAAAAGGTGTGGGTGTGAAATGATGACCAATGTTGATCGGACACTTAATAATAATCATAATTTAATAATCGGACACTTACCTGAGTCCAGCGATGTTGGCACTGCAGCTGATGTTTCCATCAGCAGTCGGGTGCATGCCGCCTCCATTGCGAGTAAGGGAACCCAGCAGTGTAGCCTTTCAACTTCACGCCGGGAACCCTACTGCGCATGCGCTCCTCCTACTGGCCCGGCGACAGGGGAGGAGGAGGGAGCCCCAGCCGTGACCTCAATATCCGTGGCTGAGGCTCCCAGAAGTGGGGAAAGCATACCTGAACGACAGGAATGCTGTCCCCCTTCCCCTCCGAAAGGTAACAAATGTGGCATTGGAGGGGGGGAGGAGTACAATGAGCAGAAGTTCCACTTTTGGATGGAACTTCACTTTAAAGCAGCTGTGCAAAGTAAAGGAAAACCTAAAAACATGGCTTGTTGGGGGGGTACTTGAGGAGTGAGGTTGAGAACCACTGAACTAGGCTACCCTGACCGTGGCCACGGGAAAATGTAAAAACGCAAACTGTTTTGCGTTTTCACACGGCCCGAGGACAAAACCTTCCTATCCTGAGTGCGATTCTTCACATATCTAAAGTGAGACGCGTATCTAAAGCTGGCCATACACCATAACATTTGTGTAATCTCCTGTAGCTTTAAAGTGATATTAAAGGGAAGTTGTTGTTGTTTTTTTTTTTTTTTGTTTTTTACCACTTCAGCCCCAAAAGGATTCGCCCTCTTAATGACCAGGCCATTTTTCACGATACAGCACTGGATTACTTTAGCTGACAATTGTGTGGTCATGTGACATTGTACCCAAATAAGTTGTGTTCTTTTTTTTTTTCCCCCACATATAGAGCTTTCTTTAGGTGGTATTTGATCACCCCTGCGTTTTTTTTTGTTTGTTTTTTTTGTTTGTTTTTTTTTTGTTTGTTTTTGGTGCTATAAACAAAAACATTTTTTCAAAAACCACTAAAAAGGTTTTTTAAATCGCCATGCAGCTTGCCTGCATTGCATGGGATTGTGAGCTCCTAAGGCTGTGCCCCATTAGTGATCCTGCCACTAGGGACTGCTTGCCATCAATTGGATAGCTAAGGACCTGTGCCTATGGGCTTTGGGCTTAAATCCATTTGTGATGCTTCTAAAATCATTCCGAATTGGACTGGTTTATTTCACCTTCTTCTGACTTCTATCAAGCAGATAGACCTGTATGGAAAAGCAAAACCTGTCTGATGAAAACAAAAAAACATTGACACAGGCCCTACAGAGACCATTTACCTGTTTCTATATTGCCACTTCATCTGTAGAATCCTTCAAGAAGGGAGCAGTGACAGAGCAACACCTCGCTGGTTAGTCCGGTGAAGGAGCGACACTTTGCTGGTTAGGCCGGTGAAGAAGTGAGGCATTGCTGGTTAGGCCGGTGAAGAAGTGAGGCATCGCTGGTTAGGCCGGGTAAGGAGCACGGCCTTGCTGGTTAGGTCAGTGAAGGAGTGACGCCTCGCTGGTTAGGCCGGTGAAGGAGCGACACCTCACTGGTTAGGCTGGGTAAGGAGCGACACCTCGCTGGTTAGACCGGGTTAGGAGCGAGGCATCTCTGGTTATGCCTGTGAAGGAGCGTAGCCTCGCTGGCTAGGCCGGTGAAGGAGCAAGGTGTCACTGTTTAGGCCGGGTAAGGAGCGAGGCATCGCTGGTTAGGGCTGTCAAGGAGCGACACCTTGCTGGTTAGGCTAGTGAAGGAGAGACGCCTCGCTGGTTAGGCAAATGAAGGAGCAACACCGTAGTAGCAGGAATACTCTTAATGATCCTGTTGTGTTGTAACTACAGTACTGACATTATGGCTTGCAAGACATGGCTCCACCATGATGCCAGAGGGGCTCACGTGATCGCTACAGGCATCTGGCTGTGGTTACCCGTTTCTACTGCTCAGTTAACAGGCTGGAGCCCGTGATTCATTTGCAGAATAAGAGCAATGGGAAATGCTGGTTTCTTTTTGTGTCGGAGGAAAAAACTGGCAAAAGTATACTAGGCCTCATAAATTAATAGTTTGTCCTCATGTTTGTAGCCAATCAGAGCCTTCCTTTTTAACATATTTTTTTTTTTTTTGCACTGGATAAATGACAGCTTGTGGTTTGATTGCTGCCAGCAACACCAACACTTTACTCGGAAACTTTTGATATCTGAGGACCAGTGTGTGACACTTGATTGTTACTGCTGCTATTGTTGCTATGTGTAAATGTATTGACAGTGGGAATGCAGCTGAATGTATTAGTCGTATGCTAATCTTATTGACTGTTTACATTTCTTGTTTTTGGGGTCAATTATCACTCCGGACACTTGACCTCTATTATACCAGAATGTAATGATTGTAGCAACTGACTATAAGATTGTTTAATAAAGATGACCCAGATATAACCTAAACACCACCTGTAAATGTGTGATTTATTTATTTTCAGGGGTTACTATTAAAACCCAACCCATGCTTCCAACCTCCTGGCAAGCTGCATGTTTTATTTTTATTTTTTCTCTATAGTTGTCTTATTTAGATGTCTTCAGATCTTCTTACAGTGGGTGTCCCTTGGTGTATTAAATGGCAGTGCTGACATCTGTGCCTCTCTCTGCATCATTTGAATGTGGTGAGTGCAGGGAGCAGTGTTGATGCCCCCTGCAGGAGGTGGGCCCATGACTCCCTACACTCTTATGATGTCCTCTCTCTTACATGGTTAGGAATGCTAGGTTCCAATCCCTGCAGAAGGCTGAGGACATCTAATGGTGAAAATGAATTACTGCAAGTGACAGTGGCAAAGAAGAAGTGAGTATTACATCGCCAATAGTTGGCATTTAACCACTTCGTATCCAGGCCAATTCTGACATTTCTCTCCTACATGTAAAATTCATAATTTTTTTGCTAGAAAATTACGTAGAACCCCCAAACATTATATATGTTTTTTTAGCAAAGACCCTAGAGAATACAATGGCGGTTGTTGCAACTTTTTATCTCGCACGGTATTTGCGCAGCAATTTTTCGAACGTGTTTTTTTCAGAAAAAAAAAAAGTTTCATTCTTAAAAAAAAATAAAAAAAACAGTAAAGTTAGCCCAATTTTTTTGCATAATGTGATAGATGAAGATACGCCGAGTAAATAGATACCCAACATGTCACGCTTCAAAATTGCAAGCGTTTGTGGAATGGCGCCAAACTTTGGTATTTAAAAATCCCCATAGGCGACGCTTTAAAATTTTTTACTGGTTACATGTTTTGCGTTACAGAGGAGGTCTAGTGCTAGAATTATTCCTCTCGCTCTAACGTTCGCAGCGATACCTCACGTGTGGTTTGCACACTGTTTTCATATGTGGGCGGGACTTACGTATGCGTTCGCTTCTGTGTACGAGCTCACGGGGACAGGGGCGCTTTCATTTTTTTTTTTTTTTTTTTTATTGTTAATTTTACTTTTATTTTTTTAGTTTGACACTTTTAAATTTTTTTTTTTTTTTTTTTATTACTTTTATTCCTATTACAAGGAATGTAAACATCCCTTGTAATAGAAATATGGCGTGATCGGGCCTATTTACAGTAAGATATGAGGTCAATAAGACTCCATATCTCACCTCTGCGCCGTTATTTTGAATGCAGAGGCCGGGCGTGACGTCATAACATCGCGCCCGACCTCCGAATGGTATTATCCGGGGGCTGGTGGATCCTGTGACCGACTCACCGATGGAGGCAGTAGAAGCACCGGAGAGCGGGGGGGGGGGGGGGGGCGGAGAGTCGTGATTGGAATTCCGGCCAGAAAAAGACAGATGCAAGCTTTTCATCGGAAAATGCGACCGTATGTATGGTCCATCGGAATTTAGCTGACCGAATTCCCGCCAGTCAAAAATTGATAGCATGTTCTCAATTCTCCCAAAGGAAAAACTTTCTATTGGAAATTCCAATCATGTGTATGCAATTCCGACATGCCAAAAATCGCACATGCTCAAATTCAACTACAAGACAGACGCTTTTGGTTACCGGCTATTGAACTTCCTTTTCATAGTCCCGTTGTACGTCACCACGTTATAAACTAACTCAGAATTTGGTGTGACCGTGTGTAGGCAAGACAGCTTGAGCGGAGTTCCATCGGGAAGACCATCAGGGCTTTTTCCGATGAGAATTCCGATCGAGTGTACGCGGCATAAGTGTCACATTCCTCTGCTATCAGCATGAATCACTTCTTTCCTGACACCAGTAGAAAAATGGTGACGGGAGGGATCTCCGGCTGACTGACAGCCTCAACTCTGTTCCTGTGTGCTGTGTGAAGGGGGTGTGTCCCATCCCTCCAATCAGCTCTTAGAGCTCTCCTCATTGAGTTCTGCAGAGTGTAATTTCAGCTCTCTGCCCCCTTTTTTCCTGAACTTTTAGACCAGCTTTAAAATGCAGCACTTTGAATGGATGATTTGCTCCATCTCTGTGTATCTCCCTGAGGCCAGTCACTTCATCGGGCATATGTAAGGGTTTGCAACCACTTTAAAGTGGTTGTTAACCCTTACATATTTCCAGTGAAGTGACTGGCCTCAGGAGATACGCAGAGATAAAATGCATCCTCCTACATAAGTTTTTACCTGTCTGTCTACATCTATCTTTGCCCTACATCCACTCAGTGCAGAATTTTAAAGCTGGTTTGAGAGTTGAGGTTACACACTCCAGAGCTTGGTGAAGAGAGCTGAGTGGAGGGAAAGGACACACCCCTCTTCGCACAGGAACAGAGATGAGGCTGTCAATCAGCTGGAGGTCCTCATGCCTATAGTAGAGGAAGAAAGCGGCAGACAGAAATGACACTTAGTGCTGTGAATTGAGACAAGTACACATTATATAGGCATATGGTTTATTCATATTTCATGTCTAAGGTTTATAACCACTTTAAAATGTGACTGGTTGGTGGCTTGGCCAGGATGTGAAGCTGGGAAGATGCGTTTCACAGAGGCTCCTGACATCCTGCAGCATTATCCTGTATTTAGGAAGCTACCTGCCACCATCCTGTTCAGCAAACCACTGCATTCTACCTGGGGATCTCCTGTGTTGCCCATGCAAGGGAAGAAGTCAGCCGGGAAGAAACAGAATGCTGGGGCATTGCAAATGCACTGGTCCTCCCTGCCAGTCGCAGGCCGGGTGGCCATCTTGCCACCTTGTGCACTGTGCCAATCTACTGTAGCTGTGCAGACAGGAGCGGGGGGATCATAGAGCCAAAGCCTGATGCTAGCCCAGGGCCATCTCCCGCTGCAGATGTGTCAGAGGATCCGGCAAGTAAAGCCTCGCTCATGACCAGAATTGACACTTTAGCCCTGGAATGTGGTCTCATGAGGCAGGACCGGGACAAAGTTTGTGGTCACCTGGGCAGTGCTGGGACCCGCATATCTGATGTGGTGGATACTGCTGCTAGCCATAATAGAACCCTCACAGATTTGCAGTGTCAAGTAAAGATCCTGATGGCGCAGTCTGACGATGCAGAAAATAGGCAAAATAATGTGCAGATAGTGGAGTTGCCTGAGGGCACAGAGGGAGATAATCCTGCCACCTTTACAGAATCTCTCCTCAAGCAAGTACTGAACCTGCACAGGGTCTTGCCTGCCTATCAAGTGGAAAGGGCGCATAGAGTCCCGACTGGTGCTAGAATCCCTGGCGCTCCTGCTCGCTCGTTCATTGTTCGATTCCTTAATTTTCAGGACAGAGATTTCATCCTGGCTGAGGCACGGAGACAACAAACCATGACAACGTGGTGCTGCACTTTTTCTCGGATTTGTCACCGGCACTACAGAAGCACAGGAGATCTTTTGTGGAGGTGAGAGAGAAGCTGCGGGAAAAGGACCTTCAATACAGTATGTTGTATCCCAGCAAGATGAGAGTCCAATATAATGGGTCCACTCAATACTTTGAAACACCTGTCACGGGCATGCACTGGCTGGAGTCCCTTCCTTTATTCTGGGCATGGTGAATTCCCACAAAATGGATGCCAGTGCAGTTTCCTTAGGTTTAATGAGCTCTACCCCCGATGAATAATCACTATTGACCACCTCCTTACTCTGGGGACACCTGCATTGTTGTTTATTTATTTTCCCTTTTTTAGTTGGTGCCACGTACCTATTTTGAGCAATAGCTCTGTTTTATTCCAAGTTTTGGGCGATAAAGCTTCTCTGACACTGTTAACTGGTTACTGTTTGTTGGTCAGGAAGCAAGGATGTTTTTTCCTCAAGGGTCTGTTCCTTTTAGTTTTTGGTTTCAAAGTGCAATTTTTTTCTTATGCCACTTGGTGGGGCTCAGGTCTCAGTCTTCTTTGCCTGTGCTGCTGTCACTGAACCTCATGACTTCCTTGATCTATCTCACTGCTTTGTCATGTTGAACTACCCCTTCATTACAATATGACCAATAACTTGCACATTATCTCCTGGAATGTCAGGGGATTAAACTCAAAGTTTAAAAGATCCACAGTTCTACAATATTTAAAGACCCAAAATCCACACATGGTGCTGCTGCAGGAGACCCACCTTATGGGAAATAGGATTTTATCTTTGAGAAGAAACTAAATTCAACGTGCTTTCCACTCCACCTTTTCTACTTATGCTAGGGGGGTCTCTATTCTTCTGCACAAAAACCTACATTGTTCTGTAAGCCAAGTATTCTCTGATCCTGCTGGGAGATCCGTAGCTGTGGTTCTTGAAATAGATTCCTTGAAATTTGCATTGGTCAATGTATATGTGCCGCCTTTTCAGGCTGCGGTGCTGTACTCCATAATTGACGACAAGCTTGCTTCCCTTTTGCCTCTCAAAGTTCTTATTATGGGGGATTTTAATAGCATACATGACTATTAACTGGACACATCTAACCCATCCAGGGCACATAATCCTGATCTTGCAGTCTGGGCAGAGGCAGCTGAGCTTAGTAAATTATGGAGATGGAAACATCTGGCTATTCGGCAGTATTCATACTTGTCTCATGTATTCCATTCCTCTTCCAGACTAGATATGGTCTTTGCTAACCCTGACCTTCTGTCCTGGGTATCTGATGATAATATCTAGCTGGGGGAATCTCAGACCATACCCCGTTGCAGGTCACTTTGAGTCTACCTTCCTCTGTGGGTACCCGTTCCTGGCAGTTGCAACCAGGCTGGGTGGTGGAGCCCACGGTGGAACGAGAACGACACAATTCACCACCCTTTGGCCAGCTAATATAGACTCCTCCGATGGTGTGGGATCCTTTTAAGGTGGTCATTAATGGTGAATATATTTCAGCCATAAAGCCAGCCAGACTGTCGCAAAACAGTGACACTCAGTTGCAAGATGTGGAACTCACTTGTGCCACAGAACATGCGACTGCTCCTACTCCTGAGACTTTGCGGTCACTCTAGCAGGCGAGAAGGGATTTAAACCTCCATTATTGCAACCAAACTCAATGTAGGGCTCGTAAGCAGGCTGAAACCCTATTTGATGATGGAGATAAGAATGGAAAAATGTTAGCAATTTTGACTGCTAATACCTATATGCCAACTGCAGTGCCCTGTGTATATGGTGCGGATGGTGTTTTGAGATCCTTTGGCAGAGGTAGTGCTTCAGACCTTTTGACTTTTATAAGTCACTCTATTCACCCATACCTCCATATGATAACACGGTATTGTTTGATTTTATGGAGGGGTTGAATCTGGCTGTCCTACCTGATGAAGCTAGGTTATTGCTAGATACACCTTTCACTGGGGAGGAGGTTGCTTCCACTATTGGCTCCTTTCCCAAAAGAAAGTCCCCTGGCCCTGACAGGCTTCCTGTAGAATGGTGCCAGTACTATGCGGAGCAATTGTTGCCGCATTTGCGAACCTTTATATAATGAATGTCTTAGTACAAATTCCTTTCCCCCGTCCTTCCATGAGGCCAATGTAGTGCTTTTCGCTAAACTGGACAAAGATACTCTTCTATGTGCTTCTTATAGACCCATTGTAATCTAATGCATATGGACTTAAAAATTCTTACTAAAATGCTAGCTTCCAGACTCACTAAAGTACTCCATTATTTAGTTTCCCCTGACCAGACCGGCTTCATGACCCATAAGGCCACTGATGTAAATCTCTGGAGAGTATTTACCCATGTTGAATTGCATCCAGAAGGCCCAGACAAATGAGTGTTGGTTTTCCTAGATTTGGAAAAGGTACTAATTAGATTCAGTTGATTGGCGATACATGTAGGCAGTTTTACAACACATGGGCTTTGCTAAGGTTTCTTTTTACACTGGGTCAAGTTATTATATTGTAGCGCACTACTCCCTTGGAAGCTTCTGGGTGTGTTCATACCTTTCTGTTAACTTGCTCCGCTGTTCCACCCCTGCACGAATTCCATAAACAGCAGACAGTCCATGATAACTTTAGAAAAATGTTATTACTTGCTTGAAGGATGTTACATAGCGGTTAGAGAATATGAGTTGCCTCTAACACTCTGGTTCCTATTTCTGTCCCCATGTCCTTTCCTGTAGTGAACTGACCAATGCCCCTCTGAAAGACATTGCAGTTTGTGGATGTTAAAAGCCACAGGCCTCACCTGCCTATCTTGACTCCTGCAATCCTCCCAGCGTCCGTTCAGGAATGTGTCCTTGACGGACAAGCACTGCTGGGTTGCACTCCCTTTGCTCTCTCCCATCGACGGTCCATGATTGCCACAGAAGGTCGATCCCTGTTTACTCTGTCCTCTTTTCAGTTACTTCTTCCTCCGCATGGTTGGGTACATCCCATGCTGGGATGCCCAGTCCACCTCTCCGGACTACATTGTGGCTGCTAGGACCATCCAGCACTGAGGTCTCTGAACCCTCAGGCCTTCAAGCCCACACCTGCTATCCAGCACTGGGGTCTCTGAACCCCCAGGCCTTCAAGCCTGCTCCATGTTCGCTACATCTTTCCTCCTTCCCTGCTTCCGACTCCTCCCATCTCTCTGGAAGCATGTGACCCCCAGCTTATATGCGAGTCCTGCCCCTGCCAATGCAATTTATTGATTGTTCCAGGGCTCTCCATACAAGCTGCCTGCACCCCAGTCCCAAGTCTGGGCAAGCATGTATGCCAAGCTGACTTTGCCCCCGCCTCTTCAGAGGGTGTCTAGGGTCAAGTATTTGGAACTCACCATTACTACGTAACATGAGAACGTGACACCTGTTATATCAATTTTTAAGCAAAAAATTGGTGCCTGGCGGGAACTTGCCTCTCTCCTTGATGGGAAGAGTGAACTTACTCAAAATGAAACTGTTGCCATTATTACTGTTTACAGTACATTGAGAAACTCTCCTGTATGGATCCCCAAATCTGTCTTTTAAATTCATGGTTTGGTATCTGAATTCTTATGGCAAGGTAGAGTAGCTAGATTGAAACTTGGGGTGTTAGAACAGCCATAGAAGGAGGGGGAAATGACCGTGCCTAATTTTTACAAATATTTTCTGGCAGGACAGTTGGTGATGGTTAATAGGTGGCTTACTGGTCCGTATGATGACCCTGAAGTTGCTCTAGAGACGGCGGTGGTGGGTTCTTAGGAAGCACTGGCCCATTTCACCTTTCACTGTAACTGATTATATATCACCTTTGTTTGAAGTTATCCTCTCTGTCCTATTAGCGGCTATGATATGCATCTCATTATCTTTGAAGGAGGGGGGGGGTACACAGTCCTTCTGTGCTAAATGTAGGGTGGGTTTCTTATCTCATATCCCCTAGTTAGAGCGAGTGTTTTTTATTTTATTTTTTTCACATCCTTATATTTTGGTTAAGTATGAAATGAGGGATTGAGGGATTGGTGTAGGTTGAGTTGACAAGCTTCGCAGGCAATATTCATACTGGTGTCTTAATGTAATACACTTTTTTGGTGTGTATAACTTTTCTTTATTTTTGGGATGGCTCACCGTACTGTGGTGTGCGCTCCTTACTGTTTGTATATCATATGTGTTTTTTTCAAAATCAATAAAAAATATTTTCCAAAAAATAAAAAAAAAGGTGTGACTGGTTTGAAAGCAGCATGCTCCAACTGACTCACAACTTCTCTATTGTGCTTGATGTAACTACTCTATTTATAAGCTCCCTAGTAAAAGGTGAAATTTACGCACACATGTAAATGAAACGGAATAGTGGTTTATCCCCCATTCCTTCTATCCACATTATCAATTAGAGTCAAACCGTCTGAAAGAAAACCACTTCTGACTTGCTGCCTTTTTAGGCAACCCATAGTGCTGTAGAAGTCCTTTGTCAAGACTACATCTGGTATTTTTCATGTAGATGTAAATGCAATCTTTTAGGCCTCATAATAGGTTTTAACCACTTCAGGACCGCCGTATTGCCATTGTACGTCAACACAATGGCACAGGCAGGCACAATCACGTAGATGTACGTGCCTGCCTTCCAGCGGGTGGGGGGTCCGATCGGACCCCCTCCCGCTGGATACGGCGGTCCGGTTCACTCCAGGAGCGCTCCGTGATGAGGGGATGGCCGTTGGTTTTCGGCCACCCCCTCTGGATCGCTCCTGGCCAATGAGAAGCTTCCTCCCACTGTGTATTGTTTACACAGGAAGGAGGAAGTGATGTCATTGTCCTCGGGGCGGTCTTTTTGACCGGACTACGAGGAGAAGACTAATAGTAAGTGTGCACCAACACTACACTGACATGTAGGTACACACAGGCACACAAACCCCCCCCGATCCCCCCCCCCCGATCGCCCCCCGATCCCCCCCCTCCCCCCCCCAGTCACAGTGTCACTGATTGCATTGATCATTTCTTTACTGATCAATGCATTCAGTGTCAGTTGTGACAGTAAAAACTGTCAGGACAGTTAGTGTTAGGTCCAGGGTAGCCCACTATCACCCCCCAATAAAGATTTAACCCCCTGATTGCCCCTAGAGTTAACCCTTTCACCCCCTTTTGCCAGTGTCACTAAGCGATCATTTTTCTGATCGCTGCATGTGTCGCTAGGTAGCTAGTTATTTTTTTAGGTTCACCGCCAGGTTTTTATATCGCTAGGTACCCCGATATACTACCCAATAATGGTTTTAACCCCCTGATTGCCGCTAGTTAACCCTTTCACCCCGTTTTGCCAGTGTCACTAAGCGATCGTTTTTCTGATCGCTGCATTAGTGTCGCTAGGTAGCTAGTTATTTTTTTAGGTTCACCGCCAGGTTTTTATAGCGCTAGGTACCCCGATATACTACCCAATAATGGTTTTAACCCCCTGATTGCCGCTAGTTAACCCTTTCACCCCCTTTTGCCAGTGTCACTAAGCGATCATTTTTCTGATCGCTGCATCAGTGTCGCTAGTGTCGCTAGGTAGCTAGTTATTTTTTTTAGGTTCACCGCCAGGTTTTTATAGCGCTAGGTACCCCGATATACTACCCAATAATGGTTTTAACCCCCTGATTGCTGCTAGTTAACCCTTTCACCCCCTTTCACCAGCGATCACAGTATAAGTGTCACTGGTGACGCTGGTTAGCCAGTTAGTTATTTAGGTTCCCCGTCAGGTTTTTATATAGCGCCAGGGACCCCCATATACTACCTAATAAAAATTTGAACCCCCTGATTGCCCCTAGTTAACCCTTTCACCACTGATCACCGTATAAGTGTTACGGGTGACTCTGGTTAGTTTGTTTTTTATAGCATCAGGGCACCCACCATTTATTACCCAATAAAGGTTTAACCCCCCTGATCACCCGGCGGGTGATATCAATTAGGTTTTAGGGTCAGGGTCTGCGTCGCCCCAGGCAGCGCTAGGTTAGTGCCAGTACCGCTAACACCCACACGCAAAGCATACACCTCCCGTAGTGCTATAGAATCTGAACAGATCAATATCTGATCTGATCAGATCTATACTAGCGTCCCCAGCAGTTTAGGGTTCCAAAAAAACGCATTGTTAGCGGGATCAGCCCAGATACCTGCTAGCACCTGCGTTTTGCCCCTCTGCCCAGCCCACCCAAGTGCAGTATCGATCGATCACTGTCACTTACAAAACACTAAACACATAACTGCAGCGATCGCAGAGTCAGGCCTGATCCCTGCCATCGCTAACAGGTTTTTTGGTAGCATTTTATATTCAAATCCGGAAGGCAGTGCTTGGTTTTCGGGGTCCCGTACGTGGCCAGGCTCCCAAAAAGTCCCCCACATGTGGTATCCCCGTACTCGGGAGAAGCAGCAGAATTTATTTTGGGGTGTAATTTGACTTCTGCCCATAGCATGTGTGAGCAATATATCATTTAGTGACAACTTTGTGCAAAAAAAAAAAGTGGACTCAACATGCCTCTCAGTAAATAGCTTGGGGTGTCTACTTTCCAAAATGGGGTCATTTGGGGGGGTTTTGTGCTATTTTTTGGCATTTTATGGCCTTCGAAACTGTGATAGGTAGTGAGGAGTTAAATCAAAAATTTGCACCCTTAGAAATCCTGAAGGTGGTGATTGGTTTTCGGGGTGCCGTGCGCGACTAGACTCCCAAAAAGTCCCACACATGTGGTATCCCCGTACTCAGGAGAAGCAGCAGAATGTATTTTGGGGTGTCATTTCACATATGCCCATAGCATGTGTGAGCAATATATCATTTAGTGACAACTTGGTGCAAAAAAAAAAAAGTTTGTAATATTCCCGCAACTTGTGGCAAAATATAAAATATTCCATGGACTCAACATGCCTCTCAGTAAATAGCTTGGGGTGTCTACTTTCCAAAATGGGGTCATTTTGGGGGGTTTTGTGCTATTTTGGCATTTTATGGCCTTCGAAACTGTGATAGGTAGTGAGGAGTTAAATCAAAAATTTGCACCCTTAGAAATCCTGAAGGTGGTGATTGGTTTTCGGGGTGCCGTGCGCGACTAGACTCCCAAAAAGTCCCACACATGTGGTATCCCCATACTCGGGAGAAGTAGCGGAATATATTTTGGGGTGCAATTCCACATATAACCATGGCATGTGTGAGCAATATATCATTTTAGTGACAACTTTTTGTAAAAAAATTTTTTTTTTTTTTTTTTGTCATTATTCAATCCCTGAGGACAAAAAAAATAAATATTCAATGGGCTCAACATACCCATCAGCAATTTCCTTGGGGTGTCTACTTTCCAAAATGGGGTCATTTGGGGGGGATTTGTACTGCCCTGCCATTTTAGCACCTCAAGAAATGAGATCGGCAGTCATAAATTAAAAGCTGTGTAAATTCCAGAAAATGTACTCTAGTTTGTAGACGCTATAACTTTTGCGCAAACCAAAAAATATACGCTTATTGACATTTTTTTTACTAAAGACATGTGGCTGAATAAATTTTGCCCTCAATGTATGACTAAAATTTAGTTTATTCGATTTTTCTTATAACAAAAAGAAGAAAATATCTTTTTTTTTCAAAATTTTCGCTCTTTTTCCATTTATATCGCAAAAAAAAAAAATCGCAGAGGCAATCAAATACCATCAAAAGAAAGCTCTATTTGTGGGAAGAAAAGGACGCAAATTTCGTTTGGGTGCAATATTGCATGACCGCGCAATTACCAGTTAAAGCAGCGCAGTGCGAAATTGCAAAAAGACCTCTGGTCCTTAAGGTGTTTATTGGTCCGGAGCTGAAGTGGTTAATGTAGTAATGCAATTTTAAGTTATTTTCAATATTTTAAAATAATACCTGGTAATCCTGCCATAATGCATGCATTTACACTTGAGCTGAGCATGAGCATCTGGTCGTTTTACAGGCTTCTTTCTTGAGCGTTTGTACAGGTGTTTTGAGCTTTATTATTTTATTTTTTATTTTTTAAAACCAATGGAAAGCTAGTTGCTTGGGGGGAAAAATAGTTTTTCCAGCCATTCCCATTAAAGCCTATTGGGGCCAAAAATGTTTGACGCTTGTATTTTAAAAGAAGCTTGTGTGCTCATTGGTGAATTTTTTAAGGGATAGGCTCCAGGGCTGTCGTCTTGATGCTGGCTAGACTCACTAGTGAGTCATTAATCAGAAACAAGCATTCAACTTTTTGGACTTAGACTGCCTGCTTGTTGTCTGTAAGTGACTCATTAGGTAGCAAAGCCACGGTCAAGAAGGCAGCTATGGAGTTTGCACCTTTAAAAAAAATCATTTATGGCAGCTTCATATACATATATATATATATATATATATATATATATATACACATTGGAGGGGGTTGGGGGGTGGAGAGATTGGGGCTATGGAGGGAGATGTGTGCAGAGGTGGGGGATGGGAGAAAGTGGTGCAGAGGTCAGAGCCAAGGAGGGGGTATAAATGAGATGTGGACAGTCTGAAAGAGCTGCACACTCCTAAACCCTGAACTCTGTATGCAGCACACTCCTGAACCCTGCACTCTGTATACAGTGCACCCCTAAACTCTGTGCGTAGCGCACCCCTGCGCTCTGTACATAGCTGTTCCTTGAACTCCACATTCCTGGTATTTTTTGCCCCTTTAAGATCCTCCCACTGTTGTAACTTGGCCACACCCATCATTTAATGTAGGTCAGTGGGGTGCTTGAGTTCTTGCATCTACTCTCTGAGGAAAAAAAAAAACCCTGGATAAATTTATATAGTCTTAAAAATACAGCCGGCACTTTAAGGGCAACCATCGTGCTGACGTGGCCCACAATGAAATTGAGTTTGAGTTTGACACCCCTGCACTAGAGGAACCCCAAGATCATTTTCAGGTCTCTGGAAACTCTTACTAAAACCAGTCTATTGGGTTCAATGAGAGAAATTGACCTTACATTGGTAGTAAGTAGGAAGAATCCTGCAATTATCCAGGTACCGTCAAATTGGAGGTCAAACAGCCACAGTAACTTCTGGAGGAACCCTGGTTGAGAATGGCTGCTCTAGAAATATTTACAAATAGGAAGAAACACATCCAAAGATCTTTATTATAATTTATTTGCAGCAAAAAGATTTAAGTGGTAAAAGTTTACAAATAAGCATTAATTTATGAGCATGTCTGGTCGGTTACAAAGACCATAAGATAAATATTTCTCATGAGCATTATATTACAATAAAGCTTTGTATGCTTCTCTTAAAAGGGATTTGATGGGCTGAATGCACAAGTTTCTGATCGTGTAATGCCTGGTAGACACGGTTGGACATTCCGACCACAAAATCCGTCGGATTTTTTCAGACGGATTTTGGCCGAACTTGTCTTGCATACACATGGTCACACAAAGTTGGCAGAAAAAACGATCATTTGGAACGAGATGACGTACAAAACATACAACGGGACTACGTAGAGGCCAATAGCTTTAGTCTCCAAATTTTTTTGAGCATGCGTGGCACTTTGTGCATCGGAATTCTCTACACACGTTGTTAGAAAATTTTAGATTCAGCTCTCCAACTTTTTCCGTCAGAAATTCTGACAGAAAAAGTCTGATGGTGCCCATACACGGTTGGATTTTCCAACAACATAGTCCGATCGGACTATTTCCGTCGAAATTTTCGACTGTGTGTATGGGGCATTAGACTCAGTATAATGCCAGTGAGTATGTAGGATTCTGGGCATTAATAGAATATTTTTCATCTGGTTGTAAAAAGACAGCAAAACAGTGCAGTTTGTTGATTTACATTCAAAGAGAAAGAGACACAGAATGGACATGCTGCATGTAACCAGATTCCACTCTACCTCACACTCTTGGGTATACCTGAAGAGTGCATTGTCTCTCTGAAGTCTCCTTATACATCACTTAAAAAAAATATATATATATATATATATATATATATATATATATATATATATATATATATAATTTTTTTTTTTTTTTTTTTTACAAATATAAAAAAATGGTTTCTTTGGTGAGGTAAAACCCAGCTCCGGGCATAGCAATGTTTTTTTTTTTTTCAGAAGCTCACTGTAAACTCCCTTGAGAGCTCTTGATATGTACCACAAGAGGGTGCACTTTCTGCTTGCATTGGAATGGTGTCTATGACCAACCCCAGTTCTGGTGTTGTGCTTCTGCTGGATAGTCCTCATCGTGCTGCACTTTGTGAGTGGCAGAGCAGAGTCAGGGAGGTGGAGGCACAATACTGGAACTGAGGTTAATGAATACGCAGTGTCCTAATGTAGCTGGAAGAATGGCCCCTCATTGTACATATCAACAGCTCTCAATGGAGCTTAGAGAGCTCCTGAAAAAAATTACAGTTTTTATGCCTTAAATCGGAATTAAAACTGCGATGCATGGCACCTACTGTACTGATTGTCATATTTTTGTGCTGTGATTTGAAAGATTGTGAGAAACAGCCCAGGGAAGTTTTTGTTTTTATTTCTATTTCTATACTAGTTAGGGTTTTTTCTTTTAAATGACCCTTTATTTGTTTTTGTTTTGTCTTTTGTACTGTTTTTTTGTTCTTTTTGGAAAACTCAGACATATATTTTAACAAATAAAGAATTGTAACTAAAGACAAAAATGCTTACCTCTGTTCCAATAGTTCAATGCCCGTGAGGTCCTCCACCGGGATCATCTTCTCTCTAGTTTCTTTCGGGTGCCGTTGCTAGGCCGCCTTGATTGGTCAGCACAGAATGACATCGCTTCTGCGCATGCCAAGGAGTACAGTTATCTGAAACGCAAGCACTGTTCCAGAATGTAAATTGAACTGTGCAGCTTTTTAAAGCGGTTCTGCACCTAAAATAAAAATATTAAAAGCCAGCAGCTACTAATATTGCAGCTGCTGACTTTTAATAAAATCACACTTACCTGTCCCAGGGTCCCGCGATGTCGGCGGCAGATGACGAGTGATCGCTCGTCTTGCTGCTGCCCCCGCCGCCATCCTCTGTCAGGGAATCGGGAAGTGAAGCATTACAGCTTCACTGCCCTGTTCCCTACTGCGCATGCGCGAGTCGCGCTGCGCGTCATTTATGGTCCCCCGCTGTGTCTCTGTGAACTGTGTGTTTCCCAGAACACAACGGGGGGGGGGGGCGGAGCGTCTGCAGGGGTCTGCGGCGGTCTTGCCGCAAGTGGGTGCAGTTACCTGGATTATCCAGGTAACTGCACCCCCCCTCCCCCCTGAAAGGTGCCGATTGTGGCACCGGAGGTGGGGAGGGATCAGATTAGCGGAACTTCCCCTTTAGGGTGAAGAACCCCTTTAAGTTTTAGAATGGAGAAGAGCTAGATAAGACATATCAGGAGAGACTGCAGAAACTTAATATGTTCAGTCTTGAGGAAAGGGAGGATATGATTGAAACCTCTGAATACATGAAGGGGGTGAATAACATTTAGGAGAGCAGTAATTTTAGCATGAAGCTAAGATCAAGAACATGGGGACATGATCTCAAACTAGCAGGTTAAAGTTCATAACTAATCTTAGAAAGTATTATTATGAAACCCCCAGGAGAATCATTCTCCAGGGGCTTCATGTGGGTCCATGATTTTCTTTCCTTCCGCTCCTTCCCATCCTGGGAAGCCATTCAAGAGACGCATAAGACCCTAGCCAGGGTACACTTTCGCTGTTTTCAACTATAACGCTGGATTGTTGCCCTGCGCGGCACGTCCACCTGCCCCTATCAAATAATTTTCTTTGAACATGCATGCCAGCATGCCCCGGGGGCCCCTGTCCTATGCATTTAAACGGACGCCCATCATCAGCATCCCTATCCTACATGTCTCAATGGGAACGGGACCTCCAATCCCCAAAAGATCTAGACTGGAGTAAGGCTTTTAAAACCCGTTGCAAAATGTTTTTTAATACAAATACGCTTGAAGCCACGTATAAAGTTGTTTTCAGGTGGTACTGGGTCCCTGCCCGAGTAACCCTTGCTTACCTCAGGAGTACTGACAGATGCTTTTGTACCTGTGGAGGGGGATGTCCTGCATACCTGGTGGTCCTGCCCGAGACGGGCGGGGTTCTGGTTCAAGTGAAAGGAGGAGGACGAATCGAATGGAAACAGCTGGACACTGAGGGACTACATGTACTTAACCCTGTTGGGGTACAAGGATCTGGGGAGTGGGGACCCGAGTGGGCGAGCACGGAAGTCACTGGATTATCTTGATCAAGCACTAAGGTCACCTTTAACCTGATTCGTTATTTATTTTGATTCACTTTATAGTTCCTGAGAACTGACACACATTGACTGTGCACATTATTTATATATATATATTCTTAGAAAAGTTTTTGTGGTACAAATATTGTTGGTTTTTGTACATTTTTTTTGCACATGTTTTTGCACTTTTGCGCACTTCGCACTTTATGAACTTTGGAGAACAGTTTTTTTTGCACAAAATTTTTTTTTATTGATACATGGACTAATGATGGGTGATGCTCCTCTTTTCTCTCACATGGAGATATATAGTGTGGAATAGTTGCGTGATAGAGAAGCATCTTGATTGAGTACCTCACATTTATTTATTTATTTATTTATTTATTTTTATATATATATATATATATATATATATATATATATATAGTCTGATTTATATATATCTTTTCTTTTGATATTCATATTTACAATTATTTTTTATAATAATTTTTCATTCGTTCAATTCATCTCGATATCCTGTAATTGCCTTATACAATAGCATTGGGAGTGTGCATGTAGAGGAAGGTGTGCCCAATTTGCCTACTTACAGTGCCTTGCAAAAGTATTCGGCCCCCTTGAACTTTTCAAACTTTTGCCACATTTCAGGCTTTAAACATAAAGATATAAAATTTAAATTTTTTGTGAAGAATCACCAACAAGTGGGACACAATTGTGAAGTGGAACGAAATCTA
This sequence comes from Lithobates pipiens, assembly GCF_037356315.1. Taxonomy (NCBI): domain Eukaryota; kingdom Metazoa; phylum Chordata; class Amphibia; order Anura; family Ranidae; genus Lithobates; species Lithobates pipiens. Next base: position 549,170,904 of record NW_027507758.1, on the reverse strand, counting down.
TTGGATATTTTAAACTTTTTTAGCAAATAAAAAACTGAAAAGTGGTGTGTGCAAAATTATTCAGCCCTTTTACTTTCAGTGCAGCAAACTCACTCCAGAAGTTCAGCGAGGATCTCTGAATGATCCAATGTTGTCCTAAATGACTGATGGTGATAAAGAGAATCCACCTGTGTGTAATCAAGTCTCTGTATAAATGCACCTACTCTGTGATAGTCTCAGGGTTCTGTTGAAAGCGCAGAGAGCATCATGAAGACCAAGGAACACACCAGGCAGGTCTGTAATACTGTTGTGGAGAAGTTTAAAGCCAGATTTTGATACAAAAAGATTTCCCAAGCTTTAAACATCCCAAGGAGCACTGTGCAAGCGATCATTTTGAAATGGAAGGAGTATCGGACCACTGCAAATCTACCAAGACCTGGCCGTCCCTCTAAACTTTCAGCTCAGACAAGGAGAAGACTGATCAGAGATGCAGCCAAGAGGCCCATGGTCACTCTGGATGAACTGCAGAGAACTACAGCTGAGGTAGGAGAGTCTGTCCATAGGACAACAATCAGTCGTACACTGCACAAATCTGGCCTTTATGGAAGAGTGGCAAGAAGAAAGCCATTTCTCAAAGATATCCATAAAAAGTCTCGTCTAAAGTTTGCCACAAGCCACCTGGAAGACACACCAAACATGTGGAAGAAGGTGCTCTGGTCAGATGAAACCAAAATCGAACTTTTTGCCCACAATGCAAAACTATATGTTTGGCGTAAAAGCAACACAGCTCATCACCCTCAACACACCATCCCCACTGTCAAACATGGTGGTGGCAGCATCATGGTTTGGGCCTGCTTTTCTTCAGCAGGGACAGGGAAGATGGTTAAAATTGAGGGGAAGATGGATGCAGCCAAATACAGGACCATTCTGGATGAAAACCTGTTGGAGTCTACAAAAGACCTGAAACTGGGACGGAGATTTATCTTCCAACAAGACAATGATCCCAAACATACAGAAAAATCTACAAAGGAATGGTTCACAAATAAACGTATCCAGGTGTTAGAATGGCCAAGTCAAAGTCCAGACCTGAATCCAATCGAGAATCTGTGGAAAGAGCTGAAAACTGCTGTTCACAAACGCTCTCCATCCAACCTCACTGAGCTCGAGCTGTTTTGCAAGGATAAATGGGCAAGAATTTCAGTCTCTCGATGTGCAAAACTGATAGAGACATACCCCAAGCGACTTGCAGATGTAATCGCAGCAAAAGGTGGCTCTACAAAGTATTAACGCAAGGGGGCCGAATAATTTTGCACGCCCCACTTTTCATTTTTTTATTAGTTAAAAAAGTTTCAAAAATCCAATAGATTTTGTTCCACTTCACAATTGTGTCCCACTTGTTGGTGATTCTTCACAGAAAATAAAAATTTTATATCTTTATGTTTGAAGCCTGAAATGTGGCAAAAGATTGAAAAGTTCAAGGGGGCCGAATACTTTCGCAAGGCACTGTAGATTGTATGGTGTGTACTATTATAGGGTAGCGCTTTATGTATACAATCTGATAGCCTTACTGGACATTATAGCCTTAATATAATATATGTAGCATGTTCTCGGCACTAGAGGAGACACCGAGGAATTTTGTCTTTCTTTTGCCTACAGGGTCTCTTCCTCTGATGGTAGAGAGGTTTTCGGAGACCCCTTTAATACTGTTTTAGTCCATATAATTTGGGATAGCGCCCCGGGCCCTGTATTTTCTCTTAAAAATCTTTATGCTTGTTTTTGATTTCTTACGTTGTGTCATAAAACCAATAAATACATTGAAACAGAAAGTATTGTTTTACCAAAAGAGTAGTGAAGCAAGTGAATTTAAACATACAGTTGTGCTCATAAGTTTACATACCCTGGCAGAATTTATGATTTCTTGGCCATTTTTCAGAGAATTTGAATGATAACACAAAAAAGTTTATTTTACTTATGGTTAGTGTTTGGCTGAAGCCATTTATTATCAATCAACTGTGTTTACTTTTTTTTTTTTTTTTTTATCATAATGGCAACAGAAACTACCCAAATAACCCTGATCAAAAGTTTACATAACACCGTTTTTAATGCCGTGTATTATCTTTTAAGATGGTAAAGCTGCCCATTCCTCTTGAAAAAAATCCTCCAGTAAATCCTTGGGCTGTCTTGCATGAACTGCACGTTTTGAGATCTCCCCAGAGGGGATCAATGATATTGAGGTCAGGAGACTGAGATGGCCACTCCAGAACCTTCACTTTATTCTGCTGTAGCCAATGACAGGTCGACTTGGCCTTGTGTTTTGGATCATTGTCATGTTGGAATGTCCAAGTACATCCCATGCGCAGCTTCCTGGCTGATGAATGCAAATGTTCCTCCAGTATTTTTTGATAACATACTGCATTCATCTTGCCAACAATTTTGACCAAATTTCCTGTGTCTTTGTAGCTCTCACATCTCCAAAAGTGATCCAATGCCATACCTTTCATCATAAGCCTTGTTGACGCCTCTCCAAATGTAGCGTTTATGGGTGTGGCTGAAAAGATCAATTTTGGTCACATCGCTCCAAATGACTTTGTGCCAGAAGGTTTGAGGCTTGTCTCTGTGCTGTTCGGCATATTGTAAGTGGGATACTTTGTGGCAGTGGTGTAGTAATGGCTTTCTTCTGGTGACTCGACCATGCAGCCCATCTTTCTTCAAGTGCCTCCTTATTGTGCATCTTGAAACGGCCACACCACATGGTTTTTCGAGAGTCCTGTATTGTACCTGAAGTTATTTGTGGGTTTTTCTTTGCATCCCGGACAATTTTCCTGGAAGTTGTGGCTGAAGTTTTAGTTGGTCTACCTGACCGTGGTTTGGTTTCAACACAACCCCTCATTTTCTACTTCTTGATTACAGTTTTAACACTGCTTATTGGCATTCTCAATTCCTTGGATATCTTTTTATATCCCTTTCATGTTTTATACAGTTCGACTACCTTTTCCCACAGATCTTTTGACAATTCTTTTGCTTTCCCCATGACTCAGAATCCAGAAACGTCAGTGCAGCACTGGATGAAAGATGCAAGGGTCTGTCAGGAGTCCAGAAACTTTTATACACACACACACTAATTACAAGCAAACAGATCACAGGTGAGAATGGTTACCTTTTTAATATCCATTCAAACCCCTTTGTGTCAACTTGTGTGCATGTTATCAGGCCAAAATCACCAGGGTATGTCAACTTATGATCACGGTCATTTGGGTAGTTTCTGTTGAGTTAACACAGTTGATTGATAATAATAAATGGCTTCAGCTAAACAATAACCATGAAAGAAAGAAATGTTTTTTTTTATTCATATTTTCTGGAAAATGGCCAAGAAATCATAAATTCTGCCAGGGTATTTAAACCTATGCGCACAACTGTACTTAGGACAAATCTAGATTTTATACTCTAGACCAGTGTTCTCCAGACTGGATGTGGCCCTTTACTTGCCTTTAACTAGCCCTTGGGGTACTCCACTTCCCACTGCTGCAAAAAAAATATATATTCCTCCCACTGACACTAACAGGGCATCATTGCTGTTATTAACTTCAACAACGGGGCACTATTCATCCCACTGACAACAACGACGGGGCACTATTCCTGCCACCGACACCAAAGATGGGGCACTATTCCTGCCACCGACACCAAAGATGGGGCACTATTCCTGCCACTGACACCAATAATGGGGCACTATTCATCCCACTGACACCAATGATGGGGCACTATTCCTCCCACTGATATCAATGATGGGGCACTATTTGTCCCACTGACACCAACGATGGGGCACTATGCAGCCCACCTACAGCAACGATGGGGCACTATTCCTCCCATGAACACCAACGATGGGGCACTACTCTTCTAATGGACACCCATGAAAATTCCAACTACTAGTGGCAACAGTCCGGCCCCTCTAAAGTCTGAAGGATGGGAGTTTAATAAAAATGAAAATCTTCTCTTTCTATTATTTGTTCGTACACACACACACACTGTATCATATAAATATATATAAAAAAAATTTGGGGGGGGGGGATTTATTTGTATTGTTCATGTTTTTCTTCTTGTCTAATGCCTCACTTTCTGTCCTAGTGAAACATTGTCACCCGGATGTGAGGGCAAATGGGTGTTCAGGTCTTCCTCTACTGTACTTGAAAGCAAGTAAAGCTTTAATTGCTGTCTGTGTCCCCCTGGAGATTTTACCTTCATTTACTGACACATCACTGGGGCAGAAAGTGAAGGGAAATTTCCCCAAGGGAGCCACAGAAAATAGTAAAAACTGACCAGGGTTCTAACCCTTCACCACTTTAACCTAAAACTAAGAACAAAAACGTTTTGGCTGGAGATGCACTTTAATGAAAACAATTCTAATCCTGAAGGGAGCGATTGGGCTGCAACACAAGACAGTTCTTCTTTTACATAAGTTCATTCTTGGCACAGTGATTAGAAGGCAATTTTTCGGGCATTGGCTGGTGTTCACACTTTCTGCAGTGGATGTGACTGTTCCACGCTCCTCAGTCTGACCATGTCTCCAAACTGCTGGATAACCAGGATCTCAGTGATTGGTTGGTTTGGCAGATGGTGGCACGTGTACTGCAGATTCGTCCTTTCTTCTTATAGACATTTATGTAGAACAGAACAGCCAGCTCAGATGACTATAAGAGTGGATCTCCGGGTCCGTAACCTGAATGACATAAACATGTTACTATAGTTTGACTTGAATTTTGTTTGGTGAAAACTAGAGATGCTTTTTGTTATTGGGGGTCAGACTGAATCTGTCCGTATGATAGATCGGCCAAAGAGTGATTGCAGTTTGTTTTACTGGCCTGCAGAAGGTTTGGTGTTTTGGTGATCCCTTTTCTGTGCTATCTTATGTCATTAAAGATACAAGTTTTCACGACCCATTAAAAGAAATTAAATATAACCAATGAGAAAATACTAATATTCATACTGATGCACTGAGTAGTATTGACTATTGTAAAGGGTCAGGCTATACAGATAGTAATCAAGACTTTACAGATAGTCAAGGCTTAGGAGTGTTATTGATGGTTATATTTCAGTGGTCCCGAAGCCTGAAGGAACCTAACTGCTCCCGAAAGTTTGCATCTTTCTTAACCTAAATCTGAACTCCAGCCTTCCCTTTTAGTCTTGTACTGTTGTACATCCACCTAACAGCACTAGGGTCATTGGTTTGAATCCCAACCACAGTACTACATGCCTGGGGTCTGCATTGGGTTTCCTCCCACACTCTAAAGACATGCTGGTAGATTAATTGGCTCCTGTCTATATTTGCCCTAGTATGTGTATAATGGAATGTAAGTTAGAGACCTTAGATTGTATGCTCCTTGAGGGCAGGGACTGATGTGAATGTACAATATATATGTAAAGTGCTGTATAAATTGACATACTATATAATGGGACTACCTGCATGGGGATGCACTGAACACCTACACCTGTGCATTTCCATGTGAGTAAACACAGCCCTGGCATGGGTGTACACTATAGTACACCCTGTGGGAACAAGGCCTAAATATATTCATGCAGACTTATACAGTTTGTGAAAAATAATAGCATTCATTGATTAGATTTAAAGGATAAGTTCACCTTTCTAAACATGTTACACAAGTATTTAGGATGTAAAATGTTCAGCAACCTCTCTGCCGATCTCTTCCTGTGACAAAGGGCAGGGGATCGTCTCCCGGCACCCGCTGTCACAATTTGAAAAGAGTGTGGCTGTACAGTGCTTCCCCCACACAGCCGCGTCATTCATTTACAAAGTTCTGTTAATGAATGAATGAACTACAAGTCCCATCTTCCAGTGCGGCAGATGGCTTGTAGTTTTAATGAGCTGGTGAGAGCTTGTAGATCATCGACCCTTCTTGCTCTCCAGTAACTGCCTGTCCATACAGGAGGTGTGGGCATTTAGCTGTACGGAGAGTCTGCAGGAGCCTGACCTTGTATGATCTGATTGCGGGTACAATGCTCTGCTCTCCTAAGAAAATAAATAAATGCACTTTTTTTAACCTGCAAAAAAATGTGTATTTATTTTTTTTGTTAAGTTTACATTAAAAATATCTGTTAAGTGAAAAGCGAGAATGAAGTACTATTTATTTAATTATTACTAAGCCTCCTTATCTCCTTCTCTAACACTTTGCAAGGAAAATATGTTGAACGTTAGATTCTGCCCTTGTGATTTCTACGTCTCCCCCCCAATTACCTCATTACATCAAGGGCAAGCTCTGTCTCCTTTCTTGTGTCTTCTGTGATTGGGTAGAAGATCAGAATGAATAAACCAAGAACGATAAGCACAGCTGGGACTGCACTAATCAGGAGCTGGAGTGTGAGGACCACACGGTAGGGCTGCTTGCATGCCGCACTGCTGTATCCAGCAAATCTTTCATATGCAAAAACAAGAAAAGCAAAAATAAGAATGTGTGAGAGCTTTACTAAAATGGAGCAAGACAAGAGTGCAACCATTGTAGTCACAAAGTATGTGGAGTTTTCTAAGAGAGAAGCCAAACACTATCTACTTCTATCATCTATTCTGATGATGTATATGTCAGTCAACATGCCTGTGAAGGTTCTCAATTATCCAGGTAATGGTATATCCAGTAGCATTTGTTCACATTCACCTGAACTTATTCTGTAATGTTGAAAATGTTTTGTAGCTTCTTCAAGTCACTTCTGGAGACTAGACTTGAGGAGGAGGCTTGAATAAGCTATGAAATGTGTTACCGTTACCTCACCTGCTCACTGTATCCGTCTCAGGGGTCCGATTGTAGAGTAAATTAAAGAATGTTAGCTCCGACACTTAGTCCTTTGTCCAAAGATTTATTTGAGATAAACATAAAGTTTTGCAATAGAGGGTTAAGGGGAGTTCAGGTACCTTGTAATTGCGGGTTAGAGGTATTTCTTTGATCCAGAGGACAAACAGCTGCCACAGACTGGATCCAGCAATCACCGGATAGGCCTCTCTCACTGACCTAGCAGCCGGTGGGATGCTCAAACAAAGTCTCTGCCACGGACTTGGCAATTTAAATGAAATCATTGTACAATCCCCTGCCAAAGGAAAGCACAACCAGCAACTTGATAGGAGATTAAAGAATTGTCACACAGTACCAGTTTCCTTCAGCCGATCCGGCAATACTGTGTGATAGGTGACCCGAGATGCGTCCTCCAACTAAGTCTCCAGGCTCTTCCAGAGATACCAGCCTTGTTGCTTGGTCCTCTCCTGGAAAAGTCCTCCCCTGGATCCTCCAGTCACTTGGCTTCTCCCCGCAGGCAAGACAGCACAGGACCATCCCTGGATCGGTAGGCCCCAAGACTTTTGGGCCTACCCTTTCAGTTACAAAGCCTCAGGCCAGCCGGCCCGAGACACAGGAACAGGCAGCACACCCCCCAAAGCAGGAGGGCCACAAGGTCAGTGATAACGAACCCCGGAAAAGAGACCCTCAAAAATGGTGTCAGTACCTTAAGTACCCCCACCCAGAATGGACAGTGGGTGAACCACCCCCACTGGGCTATTTCCGAGTAAAAGGGGTATTCAATGCGTTCAGCCTGTTGCATTTCCAACACTTACCGGTGGTGACAGTGACACCTACGGCCAAGTGGGAACTAGCACAACACAGCTGAACTGGTACAGAAACCAGAACTTTGAAATAATTAACCTGATAGATATTATATATATATATATATATATATATATGTAGACATGTAATTGATCCAGCAGCTCCGACAATGGAGGAAATCTATATAGTTACATAGCTAACTATAGTTAGTCTGGTTTAAAAAATACACAAGTCCTATCAATAAAAGGGGGGAAAAACACAGCTGATCCAGAGCAAGGCAAAAAAAACTCCAGCAGAGCATGATCCAATTTGCTCCAGCAGGGGGAGAAAATCATTCCTGATCCCCCAAGAGGCAGTTGAACATAGCCTGGATCAACTTTACCTATAAATGTTAGAATCCATTATATTATGTACATTTAGGGAAGAATCCAGGCTTTTTTTTTTTTTTAAAGCAATCTACTAAGTTGGACAGAACCAGCTTTCGAGGAAGTCTATTCCACATTGAAATGATATATTAACCTAATGAAGAAAAAAATTGCAAAAAATAGAAAAAGGGCTCTGCCAGAATCCAGGCTTGAGGAAGAGGGCTATCTTTGAAATGTTTTGCCCTGCTCTCAGGACCTTTTCCTCTACACAGCTTGTAGCCCTTTTCCTTATTGGTGCACCCAGAATAGGAACGTGCTGCTGTTTTCCAGATCCGTACAGCGGGTCCTGTTCTACAGAAGTGAAAGCCATATCCACAGCTTCCCCAGTCTAGCCACTGGCTTCCCCATGAGTTGCCATCTCGTTTTTATCTAATAAATCTTTTATTGCACAAGATCTGTGCACTCTTTCTCTTCTTTATCGCTACTTCACTTGAATGTGACTACCTACTATTCGATATGTCAGTCAACTCTAATAGCAGTAATTCCGAGTCTAGCTCGGGTTAGGAATTTACTAGCAGGAGCGGTAACCCTGAGCCAGACTTGGGATTGCATCACTGAATGCAGGGGAGGACACAGGGAGAGTTACTTACCTTGTCCCCTGGATCCAGCGATGTCCTCCGCGCTGTGTGATCGAGCTGTCCTCCGCTCGATTCACAGTGACAAATGCCGCCGAGCTCTGTTCCCTGCGACGTTACGGCGCACAGGAGCGGAGAACGGCGGCAAATTCAAAAAAGACACAAAACACACACAGAACTGTAATCTTACAGATTACAGTACTGTATTCAAAAATACACACCCCCTTTGTCCCTAGTGGTCTGTGCAATGCCCTGCATGCACTTTTATATTATAAATACTGTTTTTTCTGCCTGAAATTTGGAGATTGTCCATAGCAACCAAAAAGTGTCCCTTTTTCAGTGTTTTAGGTTTGATTACATTATTGAATAATTTTTATTATTCTTCATTATATTATAAACTTTATCATACCCGGGATGTCTACTAGACTCTGGTTTGAAGAGATTTAAGAGCGTTATTCCTAAGAATTACAGGACTACAAAATAAAAGCCAGATTTCCGTGCAAAATAATTGTACTGCTTTCAGCACCTAATTCCAGACTGAATCATACCGCCAGGGAGGTTAAGGCCTATGTCAAGCTTTGGGCATGTGTTGATGGCATCAGTTTGATATCAGTTGAAGAAGTTTCTGAGATCTTTCAGATTATATTGACAGGTGTACATGATGTGCAATTGACAACCTTCTTGCCTAAATTTGACTTTCTTCAAGGGGTTCTACATTATTATAGACTTGTATGGGAATGCAAAACCTGCTTAAAGCTATTAAAACCCACCAACACCTGTCCTTACTCTTTGAGTATCTATGATATAATCTATAAAAAGTGTGGGTAGATTTTTTTTTTTTTTTACCTCGATAGACTGTCTTTTCTGCCATAACAGGATAGGAAAGATGAGAGCAGTAAGTCATTTATGGGACAGGTGTCTGCGAATGGGGTCAGCCAAGCTTATAATCCATAAAAAAAAGTATTTAATAACACAGCGGTGATGTCTTGGGTGCCCCAGCTCACCTGTATCATATATCACGTCGGATTTAAATGACCGCAATACTGTATAACAATCAGCACTTACTGCAGGCTCAGTGTAGAGATTCCTAAAGCGATCCCAGCGGACAGCTTGGTGAAGAAGACGAATGAAGAGTAGAATATGGCCTCCAGTCCCTTGGCTTGAGGATTCATTAAACGGAAATTATCCACCACATCGGGAAGCATGGACCTCAGGAGATTCAACACAAAAGATAAAGATTTATCACAGAGGAGGAGAAGAAATCATGTTTGCAGCAAGACATGAATGTGTTGGGTTTTACAGTCTATGTGTTTACTGCTCTGACTTTAATGTAAAATGCCAATATGTATGGAGTGTCACCGGACAGGCGCTCCTTACTCTGCCATTGTCACAGCTTGTGACCTTAACCTCACACCCTTCCAGATAAGCTTGGCCTTTTACCACAATGTCACAGCTCCACATAGACACTCTATAAAAACATGTTAGTCCGCCCAAAAGGCATATACCAGTTATAAATGGAATCTGGTCACCATGCAGATTCTCGTTATAAGATATCCCGGACATAATTCTTAAGGCCTGTACACACGATCGGACTTTTTGACAACAAACATGCAAATTAGCTGTTTTGGAGCAACATCCGACCGTGTGTACGCTCCATCGGACAGACTTTTTCCTCGGACTTTTGTTAGCTGTGCGAACGGACAAACTTTTTGACAACATAAGTCCGATGGAGCAAAGTCCGATCGTGTGTACGCAAAAGCATCGGACTTTTGTACAAGGTACAAACACGCATGCTCAGAATCAATGCAAAAGATCAGACAACAATACAGAAGTTGACCAAAGGTGGCGCTGGAGTAATTGAACGTCCTCTTTTGAAGTGTCATCAGTACGTTGAAACGTCACTATGTTCGTGTTTGTTGCCTAAAAAGTCCGTATCGTGTGTAAGCAATACAAACTTGTGGACTACGCCCTTTGTACAAAAGTCCACGGGAAAGTTTGTACAAAGTCTGATCGTGTGTATGAGGCTTTAGATCGATTCCCTTCCACTGCTCTTGCAGTGTTTCCACTCATTCTGTTGCATCTCTATCGTGTTTCCCCAGAAATAAGCCTGGGCCTTATATTCATTTTGGCAACAAAAGACACAGTAGGGCTAATTTTAGGGGTAGGTCTTACCAGGCAATGTGCTGTCTTCTCTCCCCTTCTCTCTCCTTGCCTGACAGGAATCCCCAGTGTGAACTGAGTTAAAATGCTTGTAAAATCCTATAATCCACTCTATTACTGTAGTATGTAATGTACAATGTGTTTCTGTAATATAGTTGTGCCAAATACCTTCGTTATAGCGCCTCTCTGCACTTCTGTGACCCGCCAGCTCTCATCTCCGCAATTATATTACAGAAACACACACATTGTACATTATATACTAGTGTAATAGAGTGGATTATTTTACAAGCATTTTAAACTAGGGCTTATTTTCGGGGCAGGGCTTATATTGCCGCCCTTCTGGAAAATAATGCTAGGTCTTATTTTCAGGGTAGGTTTTATTTTCAGGGGAAACACCGTAATAATTACGGATGAGCAAATCTGTCTGTTTCGATTTGCAGAGGGTTCAGTGAATCCTGTTTGAAATTCAGTGAACTTAGTGGCAAATCCCACTGAATATCCTGTTTGAAAATTCTGTCCATTTTTAAGGCCAATAGCTATTGTCAAAAAAATGGCATGTGAGACTGGGCACTGCCATAGGGGACATGAATTGCTGACACAAAAAATAAATCGCAGCAGGGAGAGGGTCCTTTTCATGTGGCTTTAAAGGTGACATGAAAAATACTCACAATCCTTTAAATTACAGGTTTGGAGATTTACATTGTATTATGGAACGGTAAAATTTTCAGGGATAGTCTCAGGGACAGCGTACTCTGGTAGCAAATATTTGGCTGTGCAGTTTATATTTTTTCTTATACAAATAGCTTAGCTTTCATAGAGCAGCAGCACCCCAATCTGGTTCATTTCAGCTTTAGAAAAAATATTTCTTAGGTAGTACTAGCAGTGCTGCATGTAGTACTAAGCTTTTTTTTTGACTGGCAGAAGTAATGCCACGTACACACGGCTGGAATTTCCGATGGAAATAGTCCAATGGGAGCTTTTCATCTGATTTTCCGACCGTGTGTATGCCCATCGGTGTTTTTCTGACGGTCTTTAGATTGAGAGCCTGTTCTTAATTTTTCCGGCAGCAAACCTTTATATTGGATTTTTCGATCGTGTGTATGCAATTCCGACACGCAAAATTCCGACACATGCTCGGAAACAATTTGACGCATGCTCGGAAGTATTAAAGTTCCCTTTTGTAGTGCCGTTGAACGTGTTGTATGAGGCGATGTTATTGACCATCGGAATTTGGTGTGACCATGTGTAGGCAAGACAGTTTGAGCAAAATTCTGTCAGAATTCCGACGGGAAAACCATCAGAGCTTTTCCCGACAAGAATTCCGATTGTGTGTACAGTCGCAACAGATCCAACAGCCACATGAAGGTGTCTTCTTAAAAATTCAAGTTAACCACTTCTGGACCACCCCATAGCAGATAGGCTGCTACAGTGCGGCCTTCTACGCAAAATAACACACACACACACACATATATATATATATATATATATATATATATATACACACACTCACGTGTGTGATTCTGCACTTCTACCTAGGTGGCGCGTGTGCGCCGTTGGCGGCCCACTTCTGGTGTGATTACTCAGTAGTAGCCAATCTGCGGGTGCTGGGCACTGGATGCCCACCAGCACCCGCCGATCGTAGGGCAGAGACACAGAACAAAGCTCTGCCTATGTAAACAAGGTAGAGCTTCCTTCTGACGGGAGGGAGGAGTGATGGATATTGAATTTTGAATAAAATCCATCACTTCCCTTAGTGAAAGCACTTGACACAGTAAACAAAAACACTGGCTAGCCACACAGACCACCCTAGATGTTTAACCCCTTCCCAGCCAGTGTCATTAGTACAGTGACAGTGCATATTTTTAGCACTGATCACTGCATTAGTGTCACTCGTTCCTATAAAATGTCAAAAGTGTCCGATTGTCCGCTGCAATATCGCAATCTGGCTGATTACTAATATAAAAATAAATTCATTAAAATTCCGGTATATATCCCATGTTTCTACACGCTATAACTTTTGGGCAAACCAATCAATATACGCTTCTTGGAATTTATTTTACCAAAAACGTAGAAGAATACATATTGGCCTAAATTTATGAAGAAATTAGATTTTTTCGATTTTGTTATGGGATATGTTTCATAGGAGAAAGCAAAAATATATATATTTTTTTCACAATTGTCAAATCTTTTGTTAAAAAAAATAAAGCACAAAGATGATCAAATGCCACCAAAAGAAAGCTCTATTTGTGAGAAATAAAGGACATTAATTTTATTTGGGTAGAGCGTTGCATGACCGCACAATTGTCAGTTAAAATATCGCAAAAAATGGCCTGGTTATAAAGGGGGGTAAATCTTCGGCAGGTCAAGGGGTTAAGGTGTTAAGGCATAGCTTATAAATAGGCTAGTAGCACAATAAGGCACCATACAAAACAGTATACAGTAGTACACTAGCTCTTCCTTCAGAGAATTGTCAGCTCTTTCAACAAGACTCTAAAACACAATGAAAAATGGCTGCCATGAGCCCACATAGTATGAGCCCTAACACATACAGAAGCCCCCATCATTGGCATTTCTAAGCTGGCTGCACATTCAAAATTGCTGAAGATACCTTTTCTTCAGCTTTTAATTAGCAGTCTTGTGATATTTTAATCTCTGATCTCTTGGTCTCAGTTGGGCTAGGTCAATAGGTAGGCAGAAGCTGCAGTTGGTTGTCACCTCACTGCCCACTTATAGACTAAGATTTCCAGACTTTCCACTCCCCCCCCCCACACTCCATATTCATGCTGCCCATCCAAATGCTGTCAATAAAGCACTGCTGGGTTGCTGAGTATGCACTGCAGGACAGAGGTGACAACACTGGAACTTTTATGGTACACTGCTTTAGCATAGCTTCCAGTAGCTCCAGAGCAGGAACTAGGGGTGACAACACTATCATTGCTTTGAGAGCTGGAGTTTAGTGTTGTCACCTTCTAACAAAAAGTCAGATGACAAGATCAACAAACAATAAATTATAACATGCAAACACATCATTTAAAACCTGGTGCTCTGTAGGTTTATCATAAAATATAATACTGTTGCAAAATGTTTTTTTATACACAGTAGTGCAATTTTGTTCATCTTTGGATCTATTTTAATATATATGCATTAAACAGCCAAAACACATTTCTGTTCGATGTTTAGAGGTCTTTTTTGGGGCTCGTTCACAATTACTTTGGTCTCTGAAGAGTGATACTCATTCAGATCGCTCTTCAGAGAGCATTTGACAGGTAGTTAGGAGGTACCTCCTTACAACCTGCTTTAACCCCTTGAACCCTGCAGTTGCAGGGCACTTGCAGAGTCCCATCCACTTAAAGTAATGGGATGTGTAATTCTTGGTGTGAAGCAAAGCATTGCAGCCGTGGCATGTGTACATCCCCGGTAACTGCCTCTGCAGATAAAAGGGGAGCAGTTTGGGGGGCAGTAAAAATACCGTTCAGACGCTAGTGGTGACAAGCACCTAATGTATCCCTTCCACGGCTCCTGTCTTCAGTGTATATGGGTTTTCTGGACATATGAAGATGGCTGTTACTAACAAACTACAAGTGACACTCACCATGGCAGGAGTAAAGATGCAGCAATGCTAAATCCAGATGACACAGCGACAAAATAAGCCACAATGAGATTAGGTATAGTGACCAGCATGATGGCAAATGGAATCATCCACTGTAAAGAAAGAGGTATTTTATAAGCAAGTGATACTGTCCCCATCCATCAATGCGCCATATTATAATATTAGTAAAAATCAACTTGCAGCACCCTGGAATATAAGTAATTACTACAAGAGCATCCCTCTATGGCAGTGATTCTCAACCAGGGTTCCTCCAAAGGTTGCTAGGGGTTCCTTCAGCATTGGGAAATGTCTGCATCTCAGATAAGTTCCCACTGACACCATTGATCTTTTTAGCTATCTGTAAGGAGATTATTCTTCTCAATGACCACAAGTGTAAGGACCATTCTTCCCACTGACCATCACACTATTGTATCATGAGTTGTAGACGTCTAATTTTTAGCAGGGGTTCCCCGAGACCGGAGAACTATTTCACGGGTTCCTCTGTGTTGAAAAGGTTGAGAAAGACTGCTCTATGGATATCATAGCTCCATCCAGCCATCTGTCTCATCACAGTTTCCACTCTGCCCCACTAGGGGGAGCAACACTATATAGAAAGAAGATCACTCACTGCATGGAGCCAGAAACACCAGAAGGGGTCAGATATAGTGTAGTATTTAACTAACTTCACAAGCATAATAAAATTAATAAAAATGCATCTAGACGCTCATTAATGTCAAAAACTGTAGTGCCCTTACTCCAATAGCTGCCAACTCCGAGACCGGAAATGGCGGCGTAACATCAGCTCGGCGTCCCGCTCAGACGCGTTTCGTGCCAACACACATCTTCAGGGGATGTGATGCTGTGTTGTTTGACATGTGCTGTTAGCTGCTTTGCCAGCTACGTGAGCTGGTGAGTGTGGGTATTATCTTCAATCACAAGTGGTGATTTCTTTTCTCTCTGGATGGTGGAATTACACTTGGATAGTGGAAACTTCTAAAGGACTGTGGTTACTTACCTGCTTTTGCGTGACTGCTGTTTGTCACTCTCACCTCATAATAACTCTTTGATAATCTTTTAGTAATTAATTAAATACCAGGGCCCAGCAAGTTGATTTTTACTGTGTTTCTGGGGTTTGTATACCTACCTATTTTTAGCTGCTGCCTCGTATTACTATTCCTAGCACTGACTAGTCCATACACAGTTACAATATTATAACGTCATTATACAGTTCTTGTTCTGGTACACTAAAGTAGAATGATAGTCTCCCATTAAGAAAAAATGTTCTGTAGTGTTAAATTATGAGTGCATTTACAGTTTTCCTTTTCTTAGTTCTCCAAAATTCTATGTATACCTGTAAGTCCTGGCAGTGAAGTCCTACTAATGCAGATTCCTGTGATGGGGTGGCAATGATGCTGCACTGCTCCTGAATTCAGAGCAGAGTTGTCACTCTCAGTAGGTTGTGCTGGCTTGCATGACAGTCTAAAGAGAGGATGGTGCAGGGGGCAACATTTGGGACTTGTTCAGACTTTCAGATCTACTTTCATACGTAGATGTATGTAAGTTTCTTATAAAACCATATGTACTGTATGTAACTAATCTCACATTTTCCTCTACTAAAACTTCTAATTAATTAAATATCACTTTTTTGTCATCTGAACCTTTAAATCATCTATAACTCAGGTTACAATGAACACATTGGATGCTCTAGATCAGTAGTTCCTAACCAGGTCCATATGGGGCCCCCTTGGCAAGGAGAGCATTAATCAGAGAAGCAGCCAAGAGGCCCATGGTAACTCTGGAGGAGCTGCAGAGATCCACAGCTCAGGTGGAAAAAATCTGTCCACAGGACAGATATTACTCATGTACTCCACAAATCTGGCCTTTATAGAAGGGTGGCAAGAAGAAATCCATAAGAAGTCCCATTTGCAGTTTGCAAGAAGCAATGTGCGGGACACAGCAAATATGTGGAAGAAGGTGCTCTGGTCAGATGAGTCCAAAATTTAACTTTTTGACCTAAAAGCAAAACACTATGTGTGGTGAAAAACTAACACTACACATCACCCTGAGCACCCCATGTTGTGGGGACGCTTTTCTTCAGCAGGGACAGGAAAGCTGGTTAGAGTTGATGGGAAGATGGATGGAGCCAAATACAGGGCAATCTTATGCCGCGTACACACAATCAGATTGTCCGGCGTACTTAGTCCGCCCGAAACGCATTTCAGTGGACAATTCGATCGTGTGTGGGCTTCAGTGGACTTTTCCAGCGTGAAGTCCGGCGGACTAAGAAAGTATTTTTGCACTCCAATCTTCCCGTCGGACTTGGGTTTCAGCGGACAATACGTTCGTCAGTATGCTAGTACGGTGGACTAAGAATGACGCATGCTCAGAAGCTAGTACGAAAAGGAAGCTATTGGCTACTGGCTATTGAACTTCCTTTTTCTAGTCCCGTCGTACGTGCTGTACGTCATTGCGCAAGCGAACGTCGGACTTTCTGTGTGTCTGTGTGTGGCCAAGTCCGTTCGGTAGAAAGTCCGCCGGATTGTATGTCGGATTGTATGTCGGACTAAGTACGCCAGACAATTCGATCGTGTGTACGCGGCATTAGAAGAAAACCTGTTAGAGTCTGCAAAAGAGACTGGGGCAGAGGCTCAACATCCAGCAGGACAATGACCCTAAACATACAGCCAGAGCTACAATGGAATGGTTTAGATCAGGGTTTCTCAACCAGGGTTTTGTGGAACCCTTGGGTTCCTCTAGAGGTTGCTGGGGGTTCCCTGAGCAATGGTCAATTTATGCCTCTCAGGTAAGTTCTCAAGGACACCATTGATCTTTTTAGTTATCTGTAAGGGGGTAATTCTTCCCAATAACCACAAGTGTAAGGCCGCGTACACACGGGTGGACTGTCTGCCCAACTTAGTCCGCTGAACAGTGTTTCAGCGGACAATCCGCTCGTGTGTGGGCTTCAGCGGACTTTTTCAGCGGACAGTCTGACGAACAAAGTCTTACGGAATTTCCGTAAGACAGTCCGTTCAAACTTGGTTTTGTCCGTCCAAACTTGGTTTCAGCGGACAGTCCGCTCGTGTGTAGGCAAGTTGGACGGACTAAGTATGGCGCATGCTCAGAAAGGGTTTACACGGCCGAAGGTTGCATTGCAGTGTATAGGACGTCGTTTTTCTAGTCCCGTCGTACGTGCTGTACACGTCATCACGCACGCTTTCAGCGGACTGTCTGCTCATCGTGTGTGGTCAAGTCCGTTCATGCTAATTTTGAACGGACTGTCTGTCGGATTGTCTGCCGAACTTAGTTGGGCAGACAATCCGCCCGTGTATGCGGCCTAAGAAGCATTTTTCTCACTGACCATCACACTAATGTATGATGAGTTGTAGATTTTCCATTTTTAGCAGGGGTTCCCCAGGACCGGAGAATTATTTCCAGGGTTCCTCTGGGTTGAAAAGGTTGAGAAAGGCTGGTTTAGATCAAAGCATATTCATGTGTTAGAATGGCCCAGTCACAGTCCAGACCTAAATCCAGCATGTTTCTTGGCAAGACTTGAAAATTGCTGTTCACATACGCTCTCCATCCAATCTGACAGAGCTTGAGCTATTTTGCAAAGAAGAATGGGCAAAAATGTCACTCTGTAGTTGTGCAAAGCTGGTAAAGACAACGCCGAAAAGATTTGTAGCTCTAATTGCAGTGAAAGGTGGTTCTACAAAGTATTGACTCAGGGGGACTGAATACAAATGCACGCCACATTTTTCACATATTTATTTGTAAAAAAAAAATTAAATATATTTATTATTTTCCTTCCACTTTACAGTTATGTGACACTTTATGTTGGTTTATCACATAAAATCCCAATAAAACGGAAAATTCCTATCAAAATACTTACCGTAATTTTCCTTTCCTGATGGACTCCATGGCAGCAACGTGTGGGTTAAGTCCCGCCTCCACTACCCTATAGGACACTACTCCCATAAATCTTTGCTCCCTGCCCATGGCCGTGTTCGATAACTAGCCTACTCCAGCCATTTTGGGAGGGAACTCCTGCTGCCATGGAGTCCATCAGGAAAGGAAAATTACGGTAAGTATTTTGATAGGAATTTTCCGTTTTCCTGACAGACTCCATGGCAGCAACGTGTGGGAAATAACTCGCCAAACACACTCGGGTGGGCAAAAAATGCTGAACAAAAATGTATTTAACACTGTCCACCGACAGCACCTTTAAGCCAAAATCAACAGAAGATAAACTGGCAGGTTCAACACAATAGTGAGCCATAAATGTATGAATGGATGACCAAGAGGCAGCCCTGCAGATAACCTCAGGAGCCACATGACGTGAAGCTGCCCAAGAAGTAGAGAGACTTCTCGTGGAATGCGCCGTAACCGCCTCAGGAGGAGCCAAGCCCTTCTCATTATAAGCCCACTGGATCGCCTGAACCACCCACGTGGAGATGGATCTGACCAAAGCCCTAAGGCCTTTGCTTTTACCATGAAAAAGAACAAAAAGATAATCTGATTGCCGGAAAGAAGCTGTCGCCTCCAGGTATCGTTTCAAGATAACTCCCATGTCAAGAGAATGAAGATCCTGATTCCCAGCCGAATGAAAGGTAGGAAGGGTAATGTCCTGATTTTCGTGAAAGACTGAGGTAACCTTTGGGTTCGAACCCAGCATTGGCACTAGGACCACTCTGTCAGGGAAGAATGTGAGGAAAGGTTCCTTTGACCCTAAAGACTGAATCTCAGAGACTCTTTTTGCTGAGGATATGGCCACCAAAAAAGATGTCATTAGGGACAATTCTTTGACTGAAAGTGTTCTGTCCAGATGAGAGAAGAAGTCGAGAACTAGCGGTAAATCCCACTTGGGGAACCTAGGCTTCCTCTGTGGTCTAAGTCTAATCGCTCCTTTAAAAAATTGCTGAACCAAAGGATGTTTAGCCCAGGATACTCCAGAAAAGGCCGAGATTGCCGAGACTTGCACACGAAGAGCGCTGACAGACAGGGGAATGTCTAGTCCGGACTGTAAGAAACCGAGAACATCCTGAACCGTCAAATCACCACTGGAGCAAGACCTGGAAGACAAGTGACTTGTGAATCTAGACCAAATCCTCTCATATACCTGGTTGGTACTTTTCCTCCTTGCACTCATGAGAGTAGGAATGGCCTCCTTTGGGCAACCCAGAGCCTCTAACCTTCCCCTCTCAAAAACCAGACCCTCAGACATAGATGGGCTGGACAGGGATGGAGCTTCGAGCCCTGGGATAGAAGATCGGGTCTGAGAGGTAAGGGAATCGGATCTCTGACACTGAGGAGCATTAGAAGCGGAAACCATGGCCTGTTGGGCCAATAAGGTATTACAGCTATCACCTCTACTGCTTCTGTTTTGAGTCTCCACAGGAACTGTAGAATAATAGGAGTTGGAGGAAAGGCGTAAGCTTTGTTGAACCACCATCGATCCGTCAGCGCATCCACTCCGTAGGCCTGAGGATCCCGAAACCTGGAATAATACCTCGCCAGTTTCTTGTTGCAAGGGGAAGCAAATAGGTCGACCTCTGGGGAGAACCACAACGTTAGAATCCACCTGAAAACTTCTTCGTGAAGGGACCATTCGTTGTTGTCCAGATTGACCCGAGACAGAAAATCCGCTTGGACGTTCTGCGTTCCTGGAACATAAGTTGCTGTAATGTTGACCAGGTTCTTCTGAGCCCAAGACATGATTGGCTCTACCTCCTGAAGAAGGAACAGACTCTGAGTACCTCCTTGTCTCCTTATATATGCCACTGCTGTAGTGTTGTCTAGTCTGAGTAGGACCGAGGTTCCTAAGACCAGATGACGAAAGGCTAGGAGCGCCTGGAAGGCTGCCCTTAACTCTAGAATATTCGACACCATCCTCCTGGAAGGAAAGTCCCAGGTGCCCTGTGCTACTTCCGTCAAACAGTGGGCGCCCCAGCCCCTGTTGCTGGCATCCGAAGTTATTGTCACCCATGAGATGGGGAGAATGGAATGGCAATTGAATAGGTTCTCCTTCCGAAGCCACCAGAGCAGAGAGATTCTCATTGAAGATGTGATCCGGATAGGTTGCATCTTGTTGCCCAGCCATTGGTGAAGAAACCCCTTTTGGAACGGTCTCATCTTCCATTGGGCCCACTTCACCATTGGAATCGTGGCCACCATGGTGCCAATAATCCTCAGGCACTGAAGAGCCGGAAGATGGGAGGCTGAGAGGGCCGGACAAATTCTGTCTCGAATTACCACTACTTTCTCTTCGGGTAAAGAGATGGTACCCCTCATTGTGTTGAAGAGTGCGCCTAGGAACACCAGAGACTGGGAGGGAATTAACTGACTCTTTTCTAGATTCAGGATCCAACCAAACTCCTGAAGAGTGGAGATAACCTGACCCTTGTGCAGTAACAGACGGTCTCTGTCCTGGGCCAGCAGCAGAAGATCGTCCAAATAGTGGTAAAGACGAATTCCCTTGGTTCTCAATAGAGCCACTACGGCCAACAACACCTTTGAGAACACTCGGGGGGACGTTGAAAGTCCAAACGGGAGACACACGAACTGGAGATGTAGTTTTCCTACTGAAAACCGCAGAAACTGCTGAAAATCTTCTGCCACAGGGACATGAAAGTAAGCGTCCTTTAGGTCTATTGAAATCATCCAGTCTCCTGACTGGACTGACTGTTGTATTGTAGACAAGGTTTCCATCTTGAACCTTTCCTTCTTGATAAAACGATTCAGATGTGTAAGGTCTATAACTGGTCTCCAAGAACCGTTTTTCTTCTGGACCATAAAAAGAGGGGAATAAATTCCTCTCCCTCGTTGATCGTCTGGCACGGGTACGGCAGCGCCTTGAGCCAATAAAGATTTCACGTAGGCCAACAAGATCTGCCTTTTTTCTTCTGTGGCTGGAAATGAAGTGGGAACATACTTTAGTCTTGGGGACCTGCAGAAGGTCCAAGAATGGCCTGAAGAGACCGTTCTGACGGTCCAGAGGTCCTGGATTGAGGCCGCCCAGACATGCCGAAAATGTAGAAGACGAGCCCCCACCTGGCCTATCTGAGCGGGCCCAATCTCAAAAAGATTTGGTTGGTTCCCTCTCTCCTGACGCACTGCTCTTGGCGGATTTCTTGAAGGATGACTGCCTTGATTTCCATGATCTGGAATATTCCCGACCTGGTTTATAGCTACGGGCCTCCCTGGCCTGCTCTTGATACTGCTTTTTGGGAAAAAATCTCCTCTGGCTTTTTAAGCGTCTATCCTGGGGAAGAAACCCCGACTTACCACCAGTGGCCCGGGTTATGGCATTGTCCAATTTATTCCCAAAGAGAGAAGAACCCTCGAAGGGGATACGACACCACACCTGTTTAGATGCTGGATCAGCCAGCCAGGGACGGAGCCAAAGGGCCCGTTTGGCGGTTACAGCTGAAAGCATGACCCGGGACACTAGGCGGATGATGTCAATCGAAGCCTCCCCCAGAAAAGCCGAAGCAAGCCGCAACTCCTGGATAGGAGAGTTTTTAGCGACTTCATCCGAAATGTTTCTGAGAGTATCATCCACACCGTCCGTCCAGACTTCCATGGCTTTGGACATTGCCGCTAAAGCCAATGCTGGCTTGCATGCCATACCAGCAGTGAGGTAGACTCTCTTTAAATCGGAATCAATCCGCCTATCTAAGGCATCCTTGAATGAAACTGTATCCTCCAATGGAAGGGTCACATGTTTTACCAATCTCATCACCGCTGCATCCACGAGTGGAGCGGATTCCAGATACTTGACCTCATCCTCCTTAAAGGGATATAACCTTAGGACTTTTGAGAGCATACTATTCTTTTTCTCAACTTTACTCCATTCATCCGTGATGACCTCACCAAGTTCAGGCAGGAATGGAAAGTTAAGACGCTCCCTTTTAAGTTGCTTGAAATACTTCCTTTGTTTGGAAGGATTAGCCACCTCATCTTCCCAGTTCAAAGCCTCTCTGATGGCCTTCACCAAGGGAGAAAGTAAGGCAAAGTCAAACCCCACACAGGGGCTATCTTCCTCAGATTCACTGTCTGAAGCAGCAGCTGAATGGTGGCTTGTTAAAGAGGACTCCCAGAGCTCTTGAGCATGCGAATCCCTGACTGGTGACTGAGGTGATTCTGACTGAGGCACAGGGGTCTGATTGGCCCCGATCCCCTTGAGGGATTCTTTCACCACTTTTTCCACAAGGGATCTTAGTTGCTGGTCCGTACCCCTTCTCTCACTAGAGGCTTTGGAAAAGCAGAGGTCACACAGGGATTTCCCAATAGGAACTTGCGATCTGCATCCCCAGCAAGTACTAATAACAGAGTGGCTGGAATGAGCCCTGGAGGAGCGAGATCGATCCTCGCTACGGCGCCCAGATCTTGAGGGTGAGCCGTGATGTTTAGACTTAGAATATGAGTGCCGGTGGTAAGACTTAGAAGAATCACTTCCTCTGTGCGTTGAGCTGCGTTGCTGTGCTGATCTAGATGGGCTAAGACAGAGATAGAAGAGACATACAGATAAGGAAAGATAACACACTGACTAATACCGGACCACTCCCCCCCCCCTTACTTCCTCCCCAGACAGTACCTATTATGAGAGGGCTGGCCACATACCGGCGGAGGTGAGTCCATATCTCTAGGGGTTTCCATAAATGCTGCAAAGACATATAAGTAAGGCTGAGGGCATCAAACACACACACGCCCACCCCCTTCTTCCCAGAAGGCCACCTACCTCCACAGCAGAAAACCTGGACAAGGGGAAGTTACGAAATAACCTGCAAGCATTCCCAAAGCTTGCAGGCTATTTTCTAAGTTTAAATAAGGCGCCTAAATGACGTCATCACCGCGCCCTGTGTACCGCTACAGCGCATGCGCGAATAGCGTCATCCCGCCGCCACCGCGCCCGCGCGAACCAAGCCTCGATCCTGTGCCGTACTCGCGCATGCGCAGAACGAACGTACCGACGAAGACCCGGAAGTGAGCGCCGGTCTGGAACGCAGGCTAATCCGACCGTCATGCCTATACCCACATACACAGACACAGAAAACGAACGGAAAATGAAGGAGAAACGGCAAAAAACAAACACAAACTGCTGCCATGGAAAAGAGGAACAATCTTACCGCTCCCACACGATCGTCTCCAGGCCGAAGGTAAGCACAATACATAACGGACTTCTCAGGGCAAAATAGGTCACCTGCTATTTAGCTGGGCTATCCGACCAAATGCGCAGCCTACCTGCCAGTGGCTAGGTTTCTGGCTTCCTCCAGCGCTTATATCCAATGCCCACTCCATACCCCGCTAGTAGCTAGGGCTTAGCGGAGTCATGCGACAATTCCATCCAGTCGCAATTCGGCCAAACCAACAATGGAACCGTGTGGGAGCAATCTTCAGGTAGAAAGACCATAACGTCTGGTCCTACGGAGGAGGACAAAAAAAGAACACGGCCATGGGCAGGGAGCAAAGATTTATGGGAGTAGTGTCCTATAGGGTAGTGGAGGCGGGACTTAACCCACACGTTGCTGCCATGGAGTCTGTCAGGAAAATACATTTACGTTTCTGGTTGTAACATGACAGAATGTGGAAAATTTCAAGGGGTATGAATACTTTTTCAAGGCACTGTAGATGTCCTCAGCTAGCATCATTTAATCTACTTCAACTGGGCCTAGGTTGTCCTGGACCCACCCCAGCCTGTGACTAGACAATGAAAGGAGTAGCAGCATAATGATGAACTCATCTCTCGGTCACTCTGCTTTCTCCTCTTACCAGCATGCTTCTTGTCAGCACATTAACTAAATTGGCTCCTTGTGCTGTTTCTTCCTCTGCACTGCTGTACAAGGACTGCTAATACCAGGTCAAAATCAGGTACCTACACTGCTTGTATTTAAAAAAAATAAATGTAATAATGATTACAGAGCTATAATAATCTGTGTCTTTTATATCTGCCTGGATTTCAGCTTATAATGTGCAGTACCATTGACATAAAGAACAGAGGTGATCATCACACAAAGGGACTTGCACCTGCCCACCAAGCCTAGGGCTCACATTAATTTTATTAAATTAAATTAAACTATGGTAATACTAAAATACTGTACGTAATTCTGTATGCAAATGGAATTACTAAAATTATTATAAATAAAAACATAAATTATTTTTACAAAACAGGTGGAAATCTTTTTTTTTTTTTTATTGGTATTGGGGTGTGATCAAGAGTGGTCCTAGGAGAAAAATATGGTTGGGAAATATAAATACCTTGAAAAATACTTTTCTAGATGGCATCACTTGTTCTGTCCTATGTTAATTGTAAATTCTGTCTTTACATCGATTTTCTGCCATCTAGAGGTCATTAATGATTATGGCAGGCTTTAGTTCATCCAAAAGATGCCTATATAGTTACTTGTGTTAAAGTAGTATTAAAGTCTTGTTTTTTTAATTACCAAACATTTTATACTTACCTGCACTTTGCAGTGGTTTTGCACAGAGCAGCCCGGATCCTCCTCATCTCAGGTCCCACAGCAGCTCTCCTGGCCCCACCCTCCTGCCAGTTGCCCCCACAGAAAGCAGCTTGCTGTGGGGGCACCCAAGCAGGCTCGCTCCCAAGATATGGCTCTGTGTGTCCATTCACACATGGAGCCGTGGCTTGGCCCCACCCCCTCCGTCTCCTGATTGGCTTACTAGCTGTGATTGACGCTCCTGCTGCTGCCAAAACCAATTGGGAGTCCGAGTCCCAAGGCTCTCGTGGACATCACTGGATCGAGAGGGGACTCAGGTAAGTATTGGGAAGACCTGGGGAGGCTGCTGCACACAGAAGGTTTTTTACCTTTATGCATATAATACAACCACTTTAAAGTCTAAGTTCATCTTTGGAACATGTTACACCCAACCCATATTCCAGCTCATCCCCTGTTCATACCCCTCGTCACTACCACTGTGACAGTGGGTGGTAGATTTTCTACCCACACCCACTGTCACATTTTAAAAATGGCACAGCTGTGCAGCGCTCTGCCCGCATAGCCATTTCATTTATTCACAGCAGTTTGTGAATGAATAAACTACAAGTCCCATCTTTCACGTCCCAGACGGCTTGTAATTGTCAATGAACTAGGAGGATGCCGAGAAGCACTCTCCTAGTTCATTAAGGCCGCGTACACACGCGCGGACTGTTCGCCCAACCTTGTTCGGCAAACAGTTTGTCAAACAGTCCGCTCAAAATTTGCATGAGCGGACTTGCCCACACACGAGCGGACTGTTTGACGAACAAGGTTGGGCAAACAGTTCGCTCAACTTTTGAAATGAACGGACTCGCCCACGTAAGGAGGAGGCAAATCCGCCCATTTCGAGCGCGTGCACAGGTAGGCGGGGCCCGCGAAGGAGACGTCGCGGGCTCCGCCGCCTGGAATGGGCTTAAAGGGGAACCCCAACGCCGAAAAAAATCGGCGTGGGGGTTCCCCCCAAGTCCACACCAGACCCTTGTCCGAGCACGCTACCCGGCCGGCCAGGAAAGGGGGGCGAGCGAGCGCGCCCCCCCTCCTGAGCCGTACCAGGCCGCGTGCCCTCAACATGGGGGGGTGCCTTGGGGAAGGGGGGGGCCGCGCGGCCCCCCACCCCAAAGCACCTTGTCCCCATGTTGATGAGGACAAGGGCCTCTTCCCGACAACCCTGGCCGTTGGTTGTCGGGGTCTGCGGGCGGGGGGCTTATCGGAATCCGGGAGCCCCCTTTAAGAAGGGGGCCCCCGGATACCGGCCCCCCACCCTATGTGAATGAGTATGGGGTACAATGTACCCCTACCTATTCACCTGTGAAATAAAGTACAAATAAAAACACAACACAGGGGGAAAAAATATTTTATTGCACAGCCGGGGGTCTTCCGTCTTCGGGGGTCTTCTCGCCGGACTCCTCCGCTATGTGTGTGTAGCTCTTTTGCCAGCGGAGGAGTCCGGCTTTCTTCCTCCCCGCCGCCGGCCTCTTCTCCCGACTTCGGGGGTCTTGTCCCCCTCTTCGGTTCTTCTGCCGGGCCACCGCGCCTGGTCCGGTGGCCCGGTCTTCTGTCGCCGTCTTCCGTTCTTCTGTCGCCGCCTTCGGTTCTTCTGCCGGGCCACCGCGCCTTCTTGTAGCTCTTTTACAGGCGGTGGCCCGGTCTTCTGTCGCCGTCGCCGCCTTCCGTTCGTGTTCTTCTTCTTGTTCTTCTTGTTCTTCTCCAGGCGATGTTGACACGTCGCTCCCTCCGGCCGGAATGCCAGAGCCGCCCTGCGCTGTGACTTATATAGTGACAATGGGGCGGGGTCACATGGTATATGTCACATGGGTTGATGTCACATGGTGACCCCGCCCCCTTACGATGTCATAGTCCCCATGTGACATCAACCCATGTGACCAACCCATGTGACATATACCATGTGACCCCGCCCCATTGTCACTATATAAGTGACCGCACAGCGCGTCCCCGGCATTCCGGCCGGAGAGCTCGTCGAGTCAACATCTCCAGGAGAAGAACAAGAAGAACAAGAAGAAGAACACGAACGGAAGGCGGCGACGGCGACAGAAGACCGGGCCACCGCCTGTAAAAGAGCTACAAGAAGGCGCGGTGGCCCGGCAGAAGAACCGAAGGCGGCGACAGAAGAACGGAAGACGGCGACAGAAGACCGGGCCACCGGACCAGGCGCGGTGGCCCGGCAGAAGAACCGAAGAGGGGGACAAGACCCCCGAAGTCGGGAGAAGAGGCCGGCGGCGGGGAGGAAGAAAGCCGGACTCCTCCGCTGGCAAAAGAGCTACACACACATAGCGGAGGAGTCCGGCGAGAAGACCCCCGAAGACGGAAGACCCCCCGGAGCTGTGCAATAAAATATTTTTTCCCTGTGTTGTGTTTTTTTTTGTACTTTATTTCACAGGTGAATGGGTAGGGGTACATTGTACCCCATACTCATTCACATAGGGTGGGGGGCCGGTATCCGGGGGCCCCCTTCTTAAAGGGGGCTCCCGGATTCCGATAAGCCCCCCGCCCGCAGACCCCGACAACCAACGGCCAGGGTTGTCGGGAAGAGGCCCTTGTCCTCATCAACATGGGGACAAGGTGCTTTGGGGTGGGGGGGCCGCGCGGCCCCCCCCTTCCCCAAGGCACCCCCCATGTTGAGGGCACGCGGCCTGGTACGGCTCAGGAGGGGGGGCGCGCTCGCTCGCCCCCCTTTCCTGGCCGGCCGGGTAGCGTGCTCGGACAAGGGTCTGGTGTGGACTTTGGGGGAACCCCCACGCCGATTTTTTTCGGCGTTGGGGTTCCCCTTTAAGCCCATTCCAGGCGGCGGAGCCCGCGACGTCTCCTTCGCGGGCCCCGCCTACCTGTACACGCGCTCGAAATGGGCGGACTTTTCGAGCGGGAACAGTCCGCTCATTTCGAAAGTACAGCGGACAAGCCCACACACGGGCGGACTGTTCGCTCAAACACAGTTTCAGCGGACAGTTTTTTCGGAATTTCCGAAAGACTTTGTCCGTCCAACTGTCCGCTGAAACTGTCCGCTGAAAGCCCACACACGAGCGGACTGTCCGCCCAAACACTGTTCAGCGGACAAGGTTGGGCGAACAGTCCGCCCGTGTGTACGCGGCCTAACACTTCCTAAAGCTTTCTAACAGAAAATCAGTGAAGGTACAGGCAGAAAGCAATAGGCAGTGTCTGCAGGAGCTTGACATTGCACATACAATCCACTGATTTTTTTTCTGCAAAAATACAAACATTTTTGCCTGAAAGAGACACTAAACTCTGGTTTAAAAAAAAATCTTTTCAAGCATGTATTCATAACTAAAAAAAAGTCCCTTCTATTGCTCTCAGCCTCCTCCAAATTCCTTTACACCCCTTTCACACTGGAGGTGTTTTTCAGGTGCTACAGCACTAAAAATAGCGCCTGAAAAAAACCTCAGCTGCAAGCCCAGTGTGAAAGCGCGAGTGCTTTCACAGTGGGGTACTGCGCTGGCAGGGTGTCAAAAAAGTCCTGCCAGCAGCTTCTTTGCAGTGCTCCTCCACCCCTCCTTCCCATTAAAAAAAATGGGTGTAGCGCTGCTATACCGCTAGAAAAGCGCTGCTGCAGCAGCGTTTTGCGGGCGGATTTAACCTCTTTTCGGCCAAATAGCGCCGCTAAATGATGATAAAGTGGTGCTAAAAATAGCACCGCTTTACCGCTGGCACCTGGGTCAGCTCAGTGTGAAAGGGATCTTATTTGTCTGCTGCGATCTGACTTTCTGTTAGGGGGTTCAGTCTCTGTGGTCTGACCCTCTCATTCTTGCTCCCAAGATGAACTATGGACAATGGGATTCATAGTGTGCATAGAGAAGTATACAGTGCCTTGAAAAAGTATTCATACCCCTTGATTTGTTACAACCAAAAACTTACATGTATTTTATTGGGATTTTTTTTTTTTGATAGACCAACACAAAGTGGCACATAATTGTAAAGTGGAAGGAAAATGATAAATGGTTTTCAAAATTGTTTTAAATATCTGACAAGTGTGGAGTGCATTTGTATTCAGCTCCCTTTACTCCAATACCCCCAACTAAAATGTAGTGGAACCAAATGCCTTCAGAAGTCATCTAACTAGTAACTAGAGTCCACCTGTGTATAATTTAATCTCAGGTTTGTTAGAGAACATTAGTGAACAAACAGCATCATGAAGGCCAAGGAACACACCAGACAGGTCAGAGATAAAGTTGTGGAGAAGTTTAAAGCAGGGTTAAGTTATAAAAAAAATTTCCAAGCTTTAAACATCTTACAGAGCACTGTTCAATCCATCACCTGAAAATGAAAAGAGTATGGCACAACTGCAAACATACCAAGACATGCCGTCCACCTAATCTGGCAGGTCGGACAAGGAGAGCATTAATCGGAGAAGCAGCCAAGAGGCCCATGGTAACTCTGGAGGAGCTGCAGAGATCCACAGCTCAGGTGAGAGAATCTGTCCACAGGACAAATATTAGTTGTTCACTCCACAAATCTGGCCTTTATGGAAAGAGTGGCAAGAAGAAAGCCATTGTTGAAAGAAAGCCATAAGAAGTCCAATTTGCAGTTTGCGAGAAGCCATGTGGGGACACAGCAAACATGTGGAAGAAGGTGCTCTGGACAGATGAGACCAAAATTGAACTTTTTGAACACACCATCTCCACCGTGAAACATGGTGGTGGCAGCATCATGTTGTGGGAATGTTTTTCTTCAGCAGGAACAGGGAAGCTGGTCAGAGTTGGTGGGAAGATGGATGGAGTCAAATACAGGGCAACCTTAGAAGAAAATCTGTTTCTGTGAAAGACTTGAGACTGGGGTGGAGGTTCACCTTCCAGCAGTAAAATGACCCTAAACATACAGCCAGAGCTACAATGGAATGGTTTAGACCGAAGCATATTCATGTATTGGAATGGCCCAATCAAAGTCCAGACCTAAATTTAATTGAGAATCTGTGACAAGACTTGAAAATTCCTGTTTACAGACACTCTCCAGCCAATCTGACAGAGCTTGAGCTATTTTGCAAAGAAGAATAGGCAAAAAATTTACTCTCTAGCTGTGCAAAGCTGGTAGAGACAGCCCCAAAAAGACTTGCAGCTGTAATTGCTGCGAAAGGTGGTTCTACAAAGTATTGACTCAGTTTCTGTAAAAAAAAAATTTGAAAACCATTTATCATTTCCTTCCACTTTGTGTTGGTCTATTACTTAAAATCCCAATAAAATACATTTAAGTTTTGGTTGTAACATGAAAAAATTTGGAACATTTCAAGGGGTTATGAATACTTTTTCAAGGCACTGTACATGACTGCAAGTATGTACACTGCTCATGACAAAAAAAATGAAGTTTGGTAGAAAAAGAGAGGTTTGGGAGTTCACTGGGAGGCAGAAATACACAATAAGAGACAATTTCATGAAAAAAAAAAAAAAAGATTACAAGGCCATTAAGTAGTAGATGTATATGGAT
This sequence comes from Lithobates pipiens, assembly GCF_037356315.1. Taxonomy (NCBI): domain Eukaryota; kingdom Metazoa; phylum Chordata; class Amphibia; order Anura; family Ranidae; genus Lithobates; species Lithobates pipiens. The sequence goes on along the minus strand of NW_027507758.1, from coordinate 549,140,634 downwards.
TATTTTTGGAGAATAGTGATATTGTTTAGTGTCAGTTTAAGCAGTTTAATGCGCTTTGCTTTCCTTCTCTTCAAGCTGAATTCCAGGCAGGCAGCTAAACACAACTAAAATACATGTGCTAAATTCTTTTACCTGTAAGATGATTTGACATTCCGGTTGGCCATTCTGGCGATTCATATATCTTCTTTGCCACACTGTTAATGATGCTGATTCATTGTCCAATGAGCAGGCTGGAGGTGGATAGGTAATATATGAAGCTGCACTGCCATATCTGGGATCCTTAGGAATTATATGAACTTGGGAAATGCAGCACATAGCATGCCATGCCAAATGATTGATGTGACCAAAATATTGGTGTCTACTTACTAACAGTGACAATCTGACAAGCCATTGGATCTGCATGACAGCCAAGAAAATAGCATTTTTCCCACTGTGTAATTATCAAGCACACATTTATGTTTTGAGCCAACAAGTAGCTATGAAGAGTCACATACACAAGAGTAATACTAGTGACGTGGTCCATCTTCAGAATAATATGTCACAATGGTCAAAGCAGTGCTTAGATCTCTGGTGCTGGGGGCCAACAGGTTCCTCTGGCTACCATGATAATGGTTAGCATTAACTGGTCATCTGATCACAGATAACACTGTTTCATTTTCCATATGGTATCACAAGTCATCATTGCAGCATATATCACCTGGCCCATCTCACTAACTGTTCTTTGGGGAGCCAGTAATAGTTTTGCTTTTCAACCATAAAAACCACCCAAATGTCCACCTTTCATGTCCCCTCTCACCATACTGCCTTCATATTTCAGTGTTTCTGAATGAAGTTCGAAATGATTTAACAAAACATTCACTTATAAACCCTAATTCTAACCCTAAAATATACCAAATATGCACAGAATACACAAGCACCAAATTAAGACTCGCTCGGAACTTACTGAAATTCCAAAAGCTGCTTTTTTCTTGCCAAATCGTTGAAGAAACCATTGCCAAAAGGGGATGCTCACTACAGCGGAGATCTGCAGAGAATGAAAGGTTATCATATACTAAACATGAAGATAACAAGGGCCAGTGTGCCAGAATTGTCCCTACTGACTGTCCCTGTATTATGTAAACTTTGTATATTTCCTACAGGACTTAAATTAAATGGTTTTGATCTCGTTGAGCATGTTCAGATAGTGAGACCTATGTATTTAACAGATAGCAATACACTGGCAGACCAATCTTGTTCTTGTTTTTTGTGTAGGCTCAGATGGCCATTGTGGGACCAGCTCTCTGGGCACCATGCCTGATACACTTAGCAGCTTTTTTCCTGGTGAATCTCTAGGAGGTAGGTTGCTGGGTCTCTTCTCATCTCTCTTCAACTGCTCACCTTGGGACTGGCATGCGGAATGCATTAGCTATAGCCAATTACACACATACTAGGCACAGTTTACACAGGAGTCAAGTAAACACATACAAACTCCAAGCAGAAAGTGTCCTTGCCAAGATCCGAACCAATGACCCCAGTGCTGCAAAGCATAAGTGTTAGCCACCAAGCCTCCACAGTCAGGTTCTACATACACTAAGTATTGGGGTGCCTGCCTTTACATGCACATGAAGTTTAATGGCATCTCAGTCTAAAGCCTCGTACACACAATGGGATTTTCCAGAGATAAAACCTCAGACTTTTGTCCAAAGGTGTGTGGATTTTGTCTTGCATACAAATGGCAAGGAATTTTCGGCCAACAAACACAAACGTAGTGACGTACTACTTGGTTTTTCAGCTCTTTAGCGCCACCCTGTGGGCTCCTTAGAATACATACTACAGGACTATAAAGAGGCCAGTAGCCAATAGCTTTCGTCTCGTAATTTATTCCGAGCACGCGTGGCACTTTGTCCGTTGGAATTGTCTACACACAATCGGAATTTATACGATCTGATTTTGTGGTTGGAAAATTTTAGATCCAGCTCTCAAACTTTGTGTGATGGAAAAAGTCAGATGGAGCCCACATACGATCGGATTTTTTGACAACACGATTTGATCACACATTTTCCGTCGGAAAGTCCGACTGTGTGTACAGGGCAAAAGACTGGGATGCCATTAAAGTCCATGCGCGTGTAAAGGCAGGTGTCCTAATACTTTTGGTAACATAGAGTAGGTACAAGGCTTGCAAAGTAAACTAAAGCTGTATTTTACATGTTGTTACCCAATTAAAAGATTTACATCTACTCACAGGAGACTATGTAATATGGGACCTAAAAACCGGTCTGAATTGTAAAACAAGTCACACAAGCAGTGACATCACTTGCGGTTTAACAAATAGTGAGGAATCTGATTTAAACAGAATGGATGTATACATTTCAGAAACATCTGTCAATTTACAAAAAAAAGTAATTATTGTGCTATAGATAGAGTTCTTCCTACCATGACACAAGGTGAGAATTTTGCAGCAGGTGGTATCATCTGGGGACGTGAAATAAGATTCTCATCGCTTTTCCTGCCACCTGTCTCTGGATCAGCACATTATTTCCCCAGAGTCTACACGGGCAGGTGTGTCAGGGCCAGGACTATTGGTGGGGGTAAGAAACTGGCACCTTGCATTGTCTATATAACACATCCTTCTTGGGAATATATACAGCATTCCCTTCTGAGAAGGAGAAAACAAGCTGTACGGGATCATGTAGAAAAAACATCAAGGGATCCCCTCTTCCATACTCCATATGTACCTGATGTGCTTTACTTTAAAGGGTCCCTGTCCCTTTGCAGGATACATTTTATTTAAAATCAGTTATAAATTATATTTTCCAAGAGATAGATAGATAGATAGATAGATAGATAGATAGATAGATAGATAGATAGGTAGATAGATAGATAGATAGATAGATAGATAGATAGATAGATAGATAGATAGATAGATAGATAGATAGATAGATAGATAGGTAGATAGATAGATAGATAGATAGATAGATAGATAGATAGATAGATAGATAGATAGATAGATAGATAGATAGAGCGATAGAGCGATAGATAGTTAGTGGTGTACCTAACATATTTTGAACCCAGGGTGAATCACCCATTCCAAACCATTCAATAAAATAATTTAATTTCATCAAAATTACTAAACTATGCAGAGATACTGAATTTAGCATATCAACCTGACTGATGTTCAAGATGCTACATGGTTATCAACATAAAAATTTAAATAGATGGGGGGGGGGGGGGGTGTTTGGGCGCACCGAAGAAAAAAAATGCATTGGGTTGATTTACTAAAACTGGAGAGTGCAAAATCTGGTGCAGCTGTGCTTCAATTAGGCCCCTTTTGCACGGGCACCTCCATGTAGCGAATTCCTCTTGCCCAGCGGGTATCGCTCGGATGACAGGTCAGTGTCCACTCAGCTATGCAGAGCGTACACTGACACAGTCCCACTTCTCCTCTATGGGGAAATTGGATGGAAACTAACTGCCTGTCCGCTTCCATCCGATCCACCGGCTGGATGGAAAATAGGACCATCATCCATCTGTTTCTTGTGGGCATGATCAGATGGCGATGGGTGTCAGTGGACACAGCCGCCACTTTATAGAGGAGTCTGTAGGGTTCAATCAGGTCCGCCTGAAAAAAAAACCGACAGGCGGACCTGATTGGAAAGCCCACATGTAAGGGGCCTTAAGCTTTGACAACAAAAACTGGAAGCGGATTGGTTTCTATGCAGAGCTGCAGCAGATTTTGCATGCTCCAGTTTTAGTAAATTAACCCCATTGTGCATTGTCTGCCAAGCACCTGGAAGCATGGCCAACATGGGTGTTGTGGCATATTGCTTGTAGTGTGGGAGTAAAATGAGACCCAGCATTGGTGTTACTGGCACAAAAACAGTACCGGGAAAAGTAACCATAATAATCCCCCTTCATTGGTGGTCAGTGGTGGTAACATTAACCCCACAGTATTGGTGCTCAGAGCCAGGCTGTAAAAATAATGAGGCAGAAATAGCAAGTCAAATTAGTCATGAAACTAAACAGTATTAAACAAATCATGCTCACTTCAGACATCTTCAAAATGGTGTGTCAGTTATGGAGGCACTACTCAAGATGATCATGCGAGCACCCCTTGAATTGCAATACCCAGTGTGGGCCACACCCCATAGGTATGCCATAGATAGATAGATAGATAGATAGATAGATAGATAGATAGATAGATAGATAGATAGATAGATAGATAGATAGATAGAATTCTGTTCCCTTACTCACCAGGATGGTCAGTACCAGATTCTGGAAGTGTTTTCGCAGGTTCTCTGCAGCATGTGTGCAAAAAAGGACAAAATTGCTCTGCTGAAGCTGATAAATTTAAAAACAGAATACACATTGAGAAATCCCTGTATCTAGACAGTCTTTCTCCTTTACAGGGGAAACGTCATGGCCTAATTATTAAAAATCAAAGATTTCCATAGACATGGCATTCTGAATATATTAGTGAAAACGTACACTCAATAAACACGCACGCTGATATAGCAGACAATGCATGTCCCTGCACTGCGTGGACACTCCCTGGGCTGTAGAGCAGACATGATTTGCTTCAAAAATCCAGCTTGGTTTTGGTAATGGAGAGAGTAACTGAAGCTTACACCATAAGATAAATGTCTCATAGTTTGAAGACTATCTCATAAAGGTTTTGTGATATTGTTGTACAAAGCTTTAAGGCTTTTGGGTGTAAAATGGGTGGACCTGTAGGGCTAGGGCCTTTTTACAGCATTGTGGGTTTCTTCTATGTATCCACCTCTTTAATGTTTGTCTCCATGTTGTGTCCCTATCAGTGCCTATATCAGTCACCAAGGCCGACCTGCCTTATTAATGATGCCCAGATTATGTTTCCCTCTCTCTCTTAACCCCCTTCCTTTTGTTTCTTATGTACTGACATTGTTTAACGATTCAAGCATGGCAAAGATTGTTTGCCTCTGCTGTTTACAGAAAAACCAGATTCTATAAAAACGATTGAAACAAAATCCAGCTTGATCAATCAGTCCTTACCTTAAAAGTGGATGTAAACTCTCGCATATACCCAGCCTCAGATGATACACAGGGATGAAACAAATCTCCCTACATATGTTTTACATGTTTATCTGCTGTCTTCAACTTTATATATTCTTTAGAAAGTTCAGATCCTGTTAGGATATTTTCTCTTGCTGGTTAGCACTGCAGTGAAGTCTGGGCATACAGCCAAGACAGCTGATTGCAGGAAAGGCACACATCCCCTTTCCTCATAGGTAGAGACTTTTAGAACTGTTTCTTTAATAGTTCATCACTCTGCTAGAGCAGAGTACAGAGCAGGAGAAAGCTACAGGACATAGTGCTTTGAAGAGAGATAATAAAACACTGCAGATATATGTGCCCAGCTCAAATTTAATGAATCAGGCTTACATCCACTGTAAGGTCAGCCTGCCAGGAGGTGTGCTGTACCCCTTACAAAGAAGGAGTGCCTGAAGCCCCCCCCCCCCCCACCCCCACCCCTGAAATGCATTAGATTTCTTTTTATTATTATTATATAAAATGCTGTTTCAGACTTTCTAAATATTGGTGTGGTACTCCTTCTGCTTTCTGTATATGATAACCACTTTCATAAACCTACAAGATGGTAGTAAGTTCCTCTCAAGTCACTACATATTTCCATTTTGCTCCTGGCTTAGTAAATCTTCCCTGCATGGTATATTTATTTGTCACTGCGCAGTGCAGGGTTGGATTTACTAAACCAGATCTATTCATCAGTGGTTATAACCAGCCAAAAGAAGAGAGGTAGGTCACAGAAGAGATTTCCAATGCATATGCTGGAACTTTTTATTAGGACTTCAGATGTAAATAGGATTTTACATTGCTGGTGCCCCCATCACATTGCGTCCAATGCTCCACCCTTTCTCAGCCTGTTCTATCCCTACCAGGATGCCACAAAACAGCCATTACCTGAACACCAGCTGAAATAAGCAGGAAGGAAAATGTCAGGAAAAGGTACGGACCATGCTGCATCGACTGTCTGAAACCGCTACAAAAAGGCATAATCATGCCAGGCTGGAATGCATAGGGATCTGTAAAATACACATCACCTGATTATAACCTGAAATAGCTGGTGGTCATTATAAAAGCTGGGGTAGAATTATTTGAAATAATAAAAAAAAAAAATAGTTACCATCTTTCTCTTTGATCCCCAGAAAGAGTACCGCAGTGCAGAACAAATAGATACAGCCAATGGCTCCCGCAGCAATCATGTAGACGTTCCTCTAGACAAAAATATCACAAAACGTCAGGATGGAAATCAGAGAACGAATATGAAGTTTTTGTTGGTTGCCACTTTGTATGAGCTGTAACAATGCTGCACATGGCAGGTTCCTCCCTGGTCACATACTGTCCTAAATCTTATGCCACCTACACACGACCGGACTTTTCGACAGACTTTGCAGCTGAGGTCCGCCGGACTTTCAAATGAACGGACTTGGCCACACGCGATCACTCCAAAAGTCAGACGGATTCGAACGTGATGACATAGAATAAGGAAGTTCATAGCCAGTAGCCAATAGCTGCCCTAGCGTCGGTTTTAGTCCGTCGGACTAGCACACAGACGAACGGATTGTCTGCTAAAAGCCGAGTCCGGCGGACAAATTTGAAGCCAGTCCTATTTCTAGGTCCGCCGGACTTTTGGGAAGAAAAAGTCTGCTGGAGCCCACACACGATTGAATTGTCCGACGGACTCTGGTCCACCGAACCAAGTCCGCCGGAAAGTCTGATCGTGTGTACACGGCATTAGTACTGCTAGATGCACCGTCCAGCCCCATCCAGCTGCATCAGCTGTCAGTCTCTCATAGACTTTTTACAGGCTACTTGCAAGGGGCTGGACAGTGCACCTGTTCCATTCGCCAGCACCTAAATCCCAGAGTTTCGTGCACTGTGGATAAATGCCCAGTGTGCATGGAGCCTTAGAAATCAGATCTTTGCAGATGAGGGTAGACATGTATTTTTATGGGGCAGGGCCTTCTAGTACATGTAACTATATGGCTATTTTTTTTACCAAAACCCACAGGAACATGAGAGGCCTGGGAGGAATCAGTAGGTCTTGGTCTTGTTCCCTGTATTGACCCTCACTGTGGCTTCCTGTGCATGTAAAACCAGTACAAGTATAAAGGGCAACAGGTATGACCAGAACAGAATGACATAGACAGCAACAAAAATAAAATTGTATCTCCTCACCACTAACTTTTTTGTGTGTGTCTGTGTTACTATTGGAGAGATTTCCCATCACTCCCCATTCCCCTGATCCCTGGGGGGAATTAGCTGAAACCAGACCACTCTCTACTCTGTGACTCAACCAACCATCGGAACACAGTCCTGGCATTGTTCAACGGTGAACATTAAGGGAAGCAGACTGCGTTGAGCTGTTGGCACCCAACCACCCATATGTAACACCCTGTTACATGCTTATATGTAAGAAAAGGTATGGTCCTTTCATCTGCACAGAAGGGCAGTTGTAGGTAACCTGAAATTGTAAAAAAACTCCTTACTAACCCTCAATTTAAACATTTAAACACCTGGAAAGTGCCTATTTACATACCTCTTCCTGCCAATGTTTCATGGAACCAGAAAACCCTCAAAAGTAGGAGGGTCACTCTCCCCAGCCTGCTTTGAAGATCAGTTTGGTAGGACATTTCTGACAGATGATACAACTAAAAAAACAAATCAATCAAATTATTCTAGACTTACAGCATGAATCTGGTAGTCTGGTGTCCCCGGGATGAAAAATGTGATGTTCTCCATAGAGTCCGTGTCATTCACGGTGAAGTTCATGGTACCATTAATTACATTGCAGTGATGGGCAGTGTGAGCGCTGGCAACGATCTGCCCCTGCAGAGCCGCTCCAATGAGAGTTCCAAGTACCTCCACCGTCATCCCTACAAGGCAAAACATTATCTGACCACATCATCCATGGTTTTCAGGGAAATAAATGATTTGTCATAAGAATAAATTATGAATAATGTTATGATGTGTAAATATATATACACACTTTTTTTTTTAGTAAATGTAAATAGCTCTATGAAAGAATCTTTCAAGAGCTACTTATCTGAGCATTTCATTGATGACCCCATGAGCTGGAAGATAATATACACCAACACCCTTTTCTAGTCCGCATTCTAAATCGTAACATAAAGAATGGCCAGCTTAGCATAAAACTACTTCTTTATCTTTTTTTTCATCCCAGTTTCCGCTTGCTTCTTTTTCATTTTTTCTTTATTGTTTCTTTATTGCTCTCCTTTTCTATACTGCCCTTTTTTGTATTTAGGCCGAAGTTCTACTTTGAGGAGACTGTACCACATTGCCCTGAACAGTTATTGTCTCTTGCTAGCCCCCATTCAGACCCACTTATACTCACCTTTTTTCCAGGTATAGGGTAACTTGCATTCCCAAGATACAGTGCCCAGGCCTAAATGACCAACCTCCAGGCCTCTACATTGTCACACATGATAGGGGATAAGATCAACAACTCTTTATAAGTTTTGACTCCCAGCTCCGACACAGGAATGGTGCGGTGAAGGAGTGCAAGGAAGTATACTGAGTGTTAGATGTGAGCTAGCAAGAGAATATGGAATTTTTCCATAAATGTGCAAAATGTGCATCTCTTTAAGTTTTAAGGAATATAAATACTTATGTGGTGGATTGTTAGCCATGTACTACACTTGCCAGATGTATTTTTGTTACCTTGCAATAACTTACTATGCTCCTACCGTACCTAACCCATTGATTTAATATTGCATGCCAACGCAAGTATAAGAAAGCCATACTTGCTCCAGTAGCACACTCTTTATTGCAAGTTGAGGTACAAATAGTTGGGCTCCTCTGTAGGTAGAAGAGCATTGGTTAAATAGTTTTTTGACTGTGCAGTGCTGCAATGGCTGTGGCTCTGTTACCTCCCCGTGGCTTCTAGAACTCTCTGGGTAGTTCTGAAAATTAGAGGAGTGGAGTGGAGGAATAGAGGTTGCATTTTTTTTGGAGTTCCCACCAATCCCTTAGAAGGTGAGGCTAAGTAGGCAGGGGAATAACCCATAAATACTTACGGGTCTGGCAGTCTTCGGTCCAGTTGTCTGGAGGGGACCACTGTGCTGGGGGGCTGTGTCCCTGGGCAGGAGGAAGGCCAGGAGAAACAGAGAGAGAGGAAGGAGAGAAGGAGCAGCTGGAATCCTTACACCCTTTACTAGTCTTAGCTAGGCTTAAATCAAGTCCAGGCCTGTACAGCAGTGTGCCTCTACAGCAGCCACTTGGATTCCAGGATTCACTTAAAGGGACTCAGTGGGTAACTTCCACTTCTACCTACCCAAACCTGTATAGAGAGGATAGTAAGGCTGCAATACTGCAACAAGTCTAGGTCAAGGGGACAGCTGAGTGCCAGCTCAAAGCAGCCAAAAACAGCCCAATTTCTGTAGCTTGGGACAGCAGTAGCCAGGTGCTTTGGTATTCCTGTAAGGACCTGCATCTTCAGTTTTGGAACTTTACATATTGCAAGTTTAGCTGCACCATCACTCCCAATTCTGGGTATCAGTTGCAACCCATCATCCCTATCCAGGCTATTCCCTAAATAAACAAAAACAAAACAAAACCCCTAGACTTTTTATTGAGGACCCCGCCTCGGTGTCTCTGCCAAACTTTGCTTTCTGACCTCCAAATCCTTCCAGCAGACCGATCGCTAATATCAACCCTTTACCCCAAACATCGTATACAGACAAGAGGCTAAAGTTAAAACCAAAAAAATAACTGTTTATTGAACAGTAATACAGGTTTTTATACACTTCAAAAATAGGGGAAGTCACCACATGAACAATAAAAACAAATATTACACATTAGGGTAAATATCCCACAATTGTTAGGTAACGAGGTAGTATTAACACCAGAATAATCACATCTCCAGGAGGATTAGCAAACAGACAGAAACAATAGGTTACTCAATTAACAATGGAAATTCACACCTAGGAGGCACACAGTGGGGAAATTACACAATGGAAAGACACTTAACAGTAAAAACATAAGTTTACATACCCTGGCAGGATTTATGGTTTCTTAGCCAGTTTTCAGAGAATATGAATGATAACACAAAAACTTTTCTTTAAATCATGGTTAGTGTTTTTTGCTAAAGCCATTTATTATCAGTCAACTGTGATTACTCTTTTTAAATCATAATGAGACATCAGAAACTACCCAAATGACCCTGATCAAAAGTTTACATACCCCAGTTCTTAATACAGTGTATTGACCCCCTTTAACATCAATGACAGCTTGTGGTCTTTATGGTATTTGTGGATGACGCTTTTTATCTTCTCATATGATAAAGCTACCCATTCCGCTTGGTAAAAAGCCTCCAGTTCCTGTAAATTCTTGGGCTGTCTTGCATGAACTGCACGTTTGAGATCTACCCAGAACAGGGCAGTGTGTCCCTCAGACTTCCTCCTCTTCCTGTGTCGATGCACACAGAGAGGAGGGGGAGATGGCTTCGGTCTGCTCCGTGAGACAGGGAGATAGTCAGCGAGGGAGAGACTCAGATGAGTGTAGGGGGTACAGACTGTGCAGTGTTAGCGGTGCCGCTGCCCACAAGTGTCACCCCTCCAGGTGTCGCCCGCACCCGCCGCTCCCCCTAACAACGCCACTGATTCTATACCCCAACAAAACACAGAGGCCCCAAATCTTTATCCAGGCCCCCTAGTTCTTAGACATGTTTCAGGAAGACATGGACTTGATACCAAAATAAAACTACTCCAAAGGTCCCCCAGACACACACCTCCCAAAGAATAGAGCCCCCTCAAATGCCATGGCCCATGGTCAGTAGGCAAGAGGCTACCTGGCAGTCCCCTCTAAAAGCCCCTATCCCGGTTGGGTCTGTCACATTAAGCCCGTGAAGAAAGCGTGGAAAATTCCTGTTGCCTGGCTGTGTGGGGGAAATACCCAAAAATCCAGCGGCTCTTATGGGAGTAATGCCCCGTACACACAATCGGACTATCCGGTGGACTTTCCGAACGAGCGGACTTGCCCACACACGAACTGACTTTTGGAGGAGGTCCACCGGACTTTCCAAATTAATGGACTTGCCCACACATGGACTAAAGTCTGTTAATTTTGAACGTGACTTTAGGTACGACGGGACTAGCGAAGGAAGTCAATGTCGCCACTTTCATTGGTGAGATTGACACCTTGCGAGCCCCGTTGCCTGGTATGGGTTTTAAGGGTAACCCCAACGCCAAAAAACGGCGTGGGGTCCCCCCAAAGCCCATACCAGACCCTTATCCAAGCACACAGCCCGGCCGGTCAGAAAAGGGGTGGGGATGAGCGAGCGCCCCCCTCCTGAACCATACAAGGCTGCATGCCCTCAACATGGGGGGTGGGTGCTTTGGAGCCCCCCCACCTCAAAGCACCCCTTCTGCCTATATAAGTCGCTGCACAACATGTCTCCGGCATTACAGCGGGAGAGAGCGTTGTGTCAACATCAGAAGAAGAGAAGAAGAAGAAGACGGCAATGACGACGGCGAGAAGGCCCCCGAAGTCGGAAGAAGGCCCCCGGAGCTGCCTAATAAACTACTTTAAAAACCTGTGTTGTGTATTTTTTTATTGACACTTTTTCCCCCCAGGTGAATGGGTAGGGGTACGATGTACCCCATACTCATTCACATAGGGTGGGGGGCCGGGATATGGGGGCTCCCTTATTAAAAGGGGCTCCCGGATTCCGATAAGCCTCCCCGCCTCTAGACCCCAAAAACCAACGTCTAGGGTTGTCGGGAAGAGGCCCTTGTCCTCATCAACAAAGCACCCCCCCCATGTTGAGGGCATGCGGCCTGGTACGGTTCAGGGGGGGCACTCGCTCATCCCCTCCCCCTTTCCTGACCGGCTGGCTGTGTGCTCGGATAAGGGTCTGGTATGGACTTTAGGGGGACCCCCACGCCGTTTTTCGGCGTAGGGGTTACCCTTAAATCCCATACCAGGTGATGGGGCTCGCAAGGTGTCAATCTCGCCGAAGAAAGCGGCGACATTGACTTCCTTCACTAGTCCCATCGTACCTGAAGTCACGTTGAAAATGAATGGACTTTAGTCCGTGTGTGAGCAAGTCTATTCATTTGGAAAGTCCGGCGAACTAGCACACAGATGAGCGGATTGTCCACCGGAAAGCCAAGTCCGTGGGAAGAAAAAGTCCACCGGAGCCCACACACGGTCGAATTGTCGACTCTGGCCCGCTGGATAGTCCGATCGTGTGTACGCGGCATAAGTAATACATTCCTTTTTTTTCGACCCAGTGCACCACAAAATACGTGGGTTGTGGGGCTCTGCACTGGAAATTTGTTGTCACCTAGTGTACTTGTGTGTTAGGGTGCCACTCTAAACACAGGGCTGTGCATTATGGTAATTCACAGTAAAATGTGTGTTTTACCACATATTACTGCAAAACAATATAATGAAGCCAGTCTTAAAGGTCAGCTGCCCCTTAGACTGATACCTCAGTGAGTTCCGTGTCGGAACGAACAACCGATTAAGTATTTACATGTAAGAAAAAAATGTATTGGTTGCTGTGGTCAACACAGAGTCCATGTTTTAGACAATTTTATACTGTACAGGAGACCCAGTATAACCTGTACTTACTGTACGCAGTGGCTGAATCTCTCTCTGATTGCTTTGCACTAAGAAACATGGTCAGGGTGGTGTATGGGACATGGTAGATCTAAAGGACACAAAAAAAAATGATTAGATAGAGTATGAAGTAAAGTAGTATTAAGATTCTAATCGGGATCCAAAGCTAATCCAAACCAAATTCCACAATTAAAATTCAGTCAAACTTTTTGAAGTTTGATCACATTGGTGATTGTGAAATTTGGTACTCACCCACAATGCCCTGTGCACCTTTGACTCTGGTCAGCAGCCTGACAGCTGCCAGTAAGCTTTCCCTACAGATCAGTAACACCTAAAACTATCTTTATTTGTTTGGCTTTCCATCCAATAAAGTACGTTTTCCTTTTAGATTTTGACACGTGTCAAGCACTAGTAGTCCTTTTTTAAATGGAAAAAGTGTCAGACCCAAAATATGTTTTTCTTTTTTGGCAGACATTTGCTTGAAGCACCAACTGGCCTAAATCCAATCAGAAGCCCCAAGGAAGTGACTTAGAAAAATAAAAAATATATATTAATTAATGAATTATAAAAAAAAAAAACAGAACTACAGCCCTCAGGTGTGGCAATGTACAATTTGGCCAGTAGCACCACTGATTGACACCAGGTTGACAGCAGCACTAACAGGCCTAAGTGCAAGTCGCAGGAAGCTGTTTTGCCTAAAAATTTGAGCTACAGCCCTCAGGTAAGGGGAGGGGGTTGGCTACAAATTAACCAGTGGCACCACAGTTTGAAGGCAACATATTTTTCACCTTCTAAGCCAAACACATCAAAATGCAAATGTTGTTTATGCTGTCCCTAAAGAACTGTGGTGGTTACAGATTTAAGGGCTTATTTATACATTGATCGCACTCTCAAGAGCGATCTGCAGTGGATCGCATTTCAGCAGGCAATTGGCAGGCAGTGAGGAGGCTATATCTCACCTCTTTACTACCTGTTTTAACTCCTAAAAGTCTGCACGACCGCATGGTTGCATTGTGGCCCCATTCAGTTGAATGGGTCACGTTCAGGGGCAGTGGCAGCTCGTCCATGCAGGGCACAGAGGCGCCACCCGCCTAAACCATGCACCCGGCCCCTAATCTACATGCAGGGTTCCAGACGCATGGATTCCAATAGGGTTTTTTTTTTTTAAGCACGTGTTTAGAGTCTAAGGCTTCAATTGGCTTCAAAAAAGGGTGGGCTCAGGGCGCAGCACACTCTGCCCAAAGCCCATCCAGTTGTGTAACAATAGCAAATTTGTATTAGTTGCTGTCTTCCTAATTCTCCTCCCGGCCAGTCAGGAAGGTGGTCCTGAAACCCCGTTGGCCAGGGAGTCTCAGGACCCACTTCCTGTTCAGCTGGGAGGAGAAGCATTGCAGTCCTAGTGCTCTCTGTACCTTTGCTGGAAGAGGGGGTTCTCCGCGATCTGCCTCTGCAGCTCCACAGTCTGTCCAGGAACCAGGACGGGGAAGTGGATGTGATCCCAGTGTGATCGGCAGCCCCTCTGTCCAAGGCGGTGAAGGAAGGAGGTGAGATGGAGACCAGAATCTTCTCTGGGAAACGTCTCCTCTGCACTGCTTTCAGATCTGTTTGGCCCCACCTCTTCTTTCCCCCTGCTTCCTAAGGTAAGGATGGCTTGTTGTTGATCACCGCCTTCCTGTCCGTCTCCTTCAGGGGGGGAGTGGGGGGTGGTTTGGGGGTGGCGTTAGTTTACCGACCCCTCCAAAATATTGAGCACCAGCTGCCACTGTTCAGGGGCCAGTTTCTTACAGGGGTATAATTCTTGCTGCTGCAAAGTATTGCAGCCACAGCAAGTATGCAACCCCATCTGGCTGCCTATGCAGCTTAAGGGGCCAGTAAAATCAACTCAGCCACCTTATTTTCCCACCCCCCCAACTGTAAGTGTAAACTTTGCCTAGGTCGTACCCTTAACTTGTAATTGAAAACATTTGGGTATTTTCTATGTTGCCCTCAAAGCTGTATGAAGAGGCCCTCCAACCCTTGTCCCGCTGTACCATTTCTTAATTATTTTCTTCATTAGCAAAGGTCCCTTACAGCTTTGGAGGGTGGGGGGATTCCCATGCCATTTGGGTGGCTCTAGCTTGTCAAAAGTAACATTCAAATATGGTCCCTTACTGACTTTGGTACAAATCAAATTTTAAATTCAAATTTGTTTAATTTTTTTTTTCTTTTATTCAAAAAATTGGCTTTGAATAGAATTTAGGCATATTCACTCATCACTAGAAGTAAAAGGCATCACTATCAGGGAAGGTGAAGATCAGTGTCTAATTAAAGGGTCATCTACAAAAATTCAGCCATCACTTTACATGGATCCAATGATTGACAAAGATTGAAGAGCTGTAGAGTCCAGTGAGCCAGTGAGGACTATTTAGTCAGTAAAGAATCGTTCTTGTATCTCCAATAAACCATATTCTTCCTTTCATTGTTACAATGAACTATGTAGGAATGAAGAAGACGGGCAACAAGATCTAAACTAATGTTCCTGCATACAATTTGATAAATAAACATTAAAGTATAACAAAAAGCAACAATTTTTGATTTGTTTTAGATAGAGTGGAGGGGAATTAGAACACTTGTCATTTAATATTACTGTCTGTGCCTCTGTAAGGGAGATTCACCCTCTTTATTTGTCCTGTTTACCAATGTCACTGAAAGTGAAAGAAAAATCTTTCAATGGGGACACTAGTTCTGGTGACCCGGGGCTCCCCAAGAAATTCCCTTAAATAGGTTGTAAACACTTTAAAAAAAATAAAACTGTAAGACAAAGGCATAATGAGCTAGTATGCATCACATACTAGCTCATTATGAAAATACTTACTTTAGAAGGAAGCCTTTCAGTGGCACACGCACACCGCTGAGATGGCTGACATTTTCCCTGGAGTTTCTTCCGGGGTTCGCAGGCTCCAGCGCTGTGAGCGGCCAAAGCCGCAATTAAGTCACTACCGCACATGCGCACAGGAGCCGCCGTTCATGGCACAGGGCTCAGAAGGAATGGCACCCATGGCCGCTCCTTCAGAGCGCATTCGCCACTGGCTACATGTAATGTAAATATCTCCTAAACGGCACATGTTTAGGAGATATTTACACTACCTATAGGTAAGCCTTACTATAGGCTTACCTATAGGTAAATGTCAGCAGAGGAAGTTTACTTCCTCTTCAAATTTACAGGGATTTCCTCTTACTTCCTGTATTAGCTTTTGGATAGGAAGTGAAGGGAAATCTCCCCAATGGGACAAAGATGGCAAAAATAAAACTTACAGGGGTTATAACCCTCCTTTACCAAAAAAATAAAGATTTTTCCTATACAGTAATAAATTGAAAAAAAAGAGAGTATCCCCAAGTGGACTTTAAAGGCATTTATATCTATTCAGAAAAGATTTAGACATATTTAGAAATATTTAGAAATTAGAATTAGAAATGGAAAAATTGATTTATCTAACAAAATATACTAAAAACATATTAATAAATACAATAAGTAAATTGTTATGGAATGTGTACAAATCTGTATGAAAAACACCAAATGGATTACAGCACACGGTACAGTGTGATCCTTTACCCGGAATTTATCTGAAGGATCACACTGTACCGTGTGCTGTAATCCTTTTGGTGTTTTTCATACAGATTTGTACACATTCCATAACAATTTATTTATTGTCTTAATATGTTTTTAGTATATTTTGTTAAATAAATAAATTTTTTACATTTCTAAATAAGTCTAAATATTTTATGAATAGATATAAATGTCTTTAAAGTCCACTTGGGGATAGTCTCTTTTTCAGTTTATTACTGATAATGATGTGGTATTATATCTATGAGAAATCAGTCACTGACCGCTATCTTTCATTACCTATACAGTAGTTCTACTTTAAACCTGCAGCCAAGCTGCATACTCCAAAACACAGATGACCAGACTTGTTAATGTAGAGAAAACTGAATAGACTGATCTAAGTATATGACCGGATAAGCCGTCACTATGATGTCACTCACCGTGCTGAGGGCCTGAAATGAACAAAAGAAGATTAAATACCACAGGACTCTTCCGGTCACAAATGGCGGGACGAACCACAAGAAGAAATAGGACACGACCAGGAACGGCATACTCCCCAGCATCCTGAAACATAGACATCCGAGATTATTAGATCTCCAGCAAATCCAGAAATAAACAATCCCTTTCAAGTATACGATGTACACTGCAAGGATTTTAGAGCTGAACCCCCAAGCAAATATTACAGCAGTATTAAATCCAAAAATAACTTACACGGTACAGTGCTAAAAAAAAAACTTTTTCACAAATGCAAAAGCATTAATATATAATACTTTCCAGGCACAAAATTTATATAAATTATAATATATTATAATATGAAGAAAGAAAGGAAGAATAAAGTCCACCAAGAGAGTCCTTGAAAATATTAACTTGAAAATGCTCAGGGAATCATGTGTGGAAGAGAAAGTCCCATCACCTTCAATCGATAACACTGCCTCTTACCATAACAATTTGACCCTCCCACAGGATTGGGTAAATAACACATTTTAAGTTCTCACTTAGCGTTTCTTTAGATTTCTTTATTTTGTACTTAACCACTAGATGGCACTGCTTCCAGGTGCCGTTTTTTTTTTAGCTATTTGCTAATAGCTATTTTTTAAAATATGGGCTGTATGTTTTTTTGTTTACAAACGATTTTTATTTGGTACATAGGGGAAGTATACAGAGAGTAAGCATAGATATAACATAATAAATGCAATGTATGTCAAGTTAAGCATAAAAAATCACCATAGATACAAAATTCGTACAAAATTCAGTGCATATATATTGCAATAGTTTGTGATTTAATTTGGCATAGTGTTGGGCTAGAGCCGCAACAGTGCAGTAAGTCTTGGACAGTCATGTATAGGAGACAAAATTTCAGGGGGGATTAAAAAAGGAGGTAGAATGGTTAAACCAGGGATCCCATTTCTTACTATATAAATGTGTGGTATTCTGTGTGATATGGAATATCTTTTCCATCAGATTGATGTTGTTAATTCTGTTTTTAAGATGATCCAAGGGGATGGAATGGGATTTCCAATGGAAAGCAATTAGCCAATGAATTGTGACACATATTGTATGAATCAATCTCATATTGTAGGTGGAAAGAGAGGGGATAGGGGCATATAGGAGACAATTCTGTAAGGCTAGTTTTATATTATTATTTGAGATCACTGAGGCAAAATTCTCTAACTGTTTCCATATATATGTGATTTTGAAACAGTCCCAGAAGATGTGTGAGAATGAGCCTGGGGAGTTACAGCCTCTGAAGCATGTACGAGGTGTTGTGGGGTATATTGAATGTAATTTGACTGGGGTATAGTACCATCTGGTAAATAATTTTAGTGCGGTCTCTTTGACTGTGATTGATCTCGTGCATTTGTGTAAATTGCTAATACAAATGTCCCAATCGTGAGATGAGAGCAAGAGATTTATTTCCTGTTCCCATTTGATCATGTATGGGAGTTTGGTTATTTCAGTGTGATTGAGAAGCTTAAGATATATTTCTGAAATCAGACCGGATTTTCTTGGTGCTTTAAGACAGATATTTTCAAAAAACGAGGGGGGAGGGGGATTTGTTGTTTGGAAATACGTATTGAAGAAATGTCTAATCTGCAAGTATCCACAAAATTCTGTATTTAGAATCTGATGTTTCAATTTAAGAGATGCAAATGAGGAGAAATTGTTGTTTTCTATAAAATTCGTAAGGGAGGTCAGATTATGGTTGATCCACCATGACAAGTCCACCACATCATTGTTGTTCTGTGGGAATCTTGGATCTCCTACAAAGGAGGCATGGGGTGGAGATCTAGAAATAAGATTTAATTTTTTATTGTGTAATTTCCATAATTGGAGTGTGAGACTATTTGGTTGAGAGCATCAATAGTGTTTATTGGGACTTTGTTGCCCCAGGGAATGCCAGAGATAGATAGTGGTTTGATAGACTTGTTCAAATCTGACCCATGGTATTTTAGAGTTGTAAATATGCCATTGGGCCATTTGAGCCCATCTTGCAGACAGATAGTATAACCAAAAGTCCGGGAGGCCTAATCCTCCATTTCTCTGTGGTTTGTTTAATACCAGTCTGGGTAAGCGTGGGTGAGAGTCTAGCCATACATATTTATTAATAATTGTCTGAAATCTTGAGATCATTATTTTATTTAGTCTGATTGGTTGTGCTCTAAATAGATATAAAATTTTTGGTAGAATGGTCATTTTAACTGCTGTGATTCTGCGTAAGAATGAAATTTTAAATGATTTCCACATTTCGAGGGTTGATCTTAATTTATTAATTAAAGGTATATAATTTTTGGAATATAAATCATTGATGTTAGGGGTAAGGAAGATGCCCAGGTAGGGGAGTGATTCTAATAACCAGGAAAAATCAAATGTAGAGCGTAGGGTATCTAATTGAGATGATGGGATAATAATCGGCATACCTACAGATTTAGAAACGTTTACTGTCAGCCCTGATAAAGACGCAAAGGTGTTTAGTGTTTGTAACAGGTTCGGTAGGGCGATATTTGGTTGTGTAAGGAAGAGGATCATGTCGTCTGCGTACATACTTAATTTATATGTGTTGTTGTTTGCAGTATAGCCTTTAAGGTCAGGGTTTAGTAGAATAGCTGTTGCTAAGGGTTCTATCGCTAAAGCGAAAAGTAATGGGGAGAGGGGGCAGCCTTGTCGAGTGCCTCTTCCGATATTGAAGAAATCTGAATTACAACCTGGTAGTCTTATTCTGGTAGATGGGTTATGGTATAGTGCATGGAATGCATGTGTAAGGGCCGTATGTTTTATGTGTTATTTACCATTTGATTTAAGGAATTCTTTAGGAGCCCTCCTCAAACTTTTGACCCCAAAGTGCACATTTTATGGGATTAACTTTGCTTTGGTTATATTGCCCCTTTTGGTTCTTGTGAGATATTTCCTGCAATAGGATGCTCCTTCTGGTCCCTGCAGCACATTTGCCTCTGCCAGGAGAGAGGTTTTTTCCTGGTCTTTCAAATGCAGTCACTGGGTGGGCCCTGTCCTGTCCTATGTCCTATGTAATGCATAATGCCGGATTATTAATGACGAAATACGTAGGATGTAATACCCAGATGTAGGTTGGAAACATCAGTGGTATTTATGACATGCTGGTTTTATCTATGTGTAGTGGCGGCTCCTGAAGAGCACGCACAATATGTGTTTTTTCAAAGTTAAACTTTGCCTAAACGGCAGTTTGGTTTAGGTATAATTGTCTAAATTGGACTTCAGCATCAGTCTGACTGGACTGTGAGATGTTCAGCCTGGCCACAGGGGGTGCTATCTCTTGTGGCAGGCATGGAACTATGGTCTGGTCAGGTGTTTAAGTTACTCTCTCTCTGAGCCAGGTCAGTGGGAGTGGTGCTCTCGCTGTCTCCTCTGGGAGAGGGTATTTAAGATGCAGACGTCACGTGGTTCAGGGTTCCGGTCCAGTATGATGTGCTGACTTCATGGTCCTGGTCCTCCTGACCAGGCCCCAGGAAGGCTATGGCCTGGGGTGCAGATCCACCCAACTTTAATGCCTCGGGGCTGGCTAGCCCTAGGCAAGGAAACTAAAGGAGGATTCTGAGGTGGTTGGGTGCCGTCTCCGGTTCGGGCGAGACCCAGTGTACTGCAAGCATTCCAGGGGAGGACTATTTAGAAGAACACCACGTACGGGTTGGTTTTCTTAACAAGAGCCTGGAAGGGCTGAAGTAATCAAGAGAATCCGGTCTTGTGGATATCACCAAGCAGGCTGAAAGATCCAGGTATCCTACAAGTGTTTCAAGCTTAGTTTCCCTACGTGTTCTACAACAACGTCTGTGACAGAGACATTATTTTGTACGTTCTACAACAACGTCTGTGGCAGAGACTTGTTCCTGAGTAAGCACCTTGTTGGCTGCTAGGCCTTGTGATAGAGGGACTGTCCAACCTGAGTGATCATCCAGCTGCGAATGGCTATTCTCTGGGTGCAGTCAAAGTAAAGGTTTTTTTACTTTGACACTAAGAGTACCTGAACTTCCTTTCCAACCCTCTGATCCCAAGTTGAAAGACTGTTCAATTGACTGAGTTTTGCAAATAAAATCCATTCAAGTGAATCTGTTGTCAGTCTCGAGTTACTGGGCTATTTACCACGGGACATCCCCTGGGTGTGCCACAAGGAGAACAGAAGGTAACGGTAATCCCAAAAATAACCAGCAGCTCCTTTAGTGCTACATATGTAATACATAATGCCAGATTATTAATGACGAAATACGTAGGGTGGAGTCACAACGTATGACATCATTGCGCACCAGGATTTAGGTTGGAAACATCAGTGGTATTTATGACATGCTGGTTTTATCTTTGCGAGTGTTTTACTGCTATTAATTAATAGTGTTATGGATTTTCCTACACTATGAGAAGCTTCCTTTTGTTTTGTTTTTTAATCATCTTGGGGGTGCTTTGATCTTTACATTGGATGGGATTGTGATTCTGAGAGAGTGGTGTTGTGGGAAGAAGCTAGCTGGTCATCTACACCAGAGGATCCCTTTGCTAAATGAGGATTTAACCACTTAAGGACCGGAAGGATTTACCCCTTAATGACCAGACCATTTTTTGCAATACGGCACTGCGTCGCTTTAACTGACAATTGCGCGGTCATGCAATGCTGTACCCAAAGAAAATTGTCATCCAAAAAAAATATTTAAAAAAATGTATTCCTCAGTTTAGGCCAATATGTATTCTTCTACATATTTTTGGTATAAAAAAAAAAATTGCAATAAACGTATATTGATTGGTTTGTGCAAAAGTTATAGTGTCTACAAAATAGGGGATAGATTTATGGCATTTTTATTCTTTATTTTTTTTTACTAGTAATGGAGGCGATCTGTGATTTTTAGCGGGACTGCGACATTGCAGCAGACAGATCGGATAAAAAAGTGAAGAACTGTGAATACTTTCTGGATGCACAGTATACAAAAAAGTTTTGGCTTTCATTTCTATTTTAAACTGAATAGGTTGTTTTACAAGGCGATTGTTTACAATCACTTTAACCACTTCAGCCCGGAAGGTTTTACCCCCTTCCTGACCAGAGCACTTTTTACAATTTGGCACTTTGTTGTTTTAACTGGTAATTGCGCGGTCATGCAGTGCTGAACCCAAACAAAATTTGCGTCCTTTTTCCCCACAAATAGAGCTTTCTTTTGGTGCTATTTGATCACCTCTGTGGTTTTTATTTTTTGCGCTATAAACAAAAAAAGAGCGATCATTTTGAAAAAAAATTAAAATATTTTTTTTCTTTTTGCTACAATAAATATCCCCCAAATTAAAAAAAAAAAAAAAAAACTAATTTCCTCATCAGTTTAGGCCAAAATATATTCTTCTACATATTTTTGGTAAAAAAATAAATAAAAATCGTAATAAGCATATATTAATTGGTTTACTAGCAATGGCGGTGATCTGCAATTTGTAGCTGTACTGCAACATTGCGACAGATCGGACACAGGGCTGGATTAATATAGGGGCTATTGGAGCTGCAGCTCCAGGCCCCTTTCTCAAGATAGGCTCATTTGCCCACTTCGAGGAGTCACAGAGACCCCACATTTGGGGAGTAGGTAGCTAAAGACACACTCCAGCACTGGTTAAAATGTGGGGCTGCTATCATCTATGGTTCCTGAGATACAGGGCTGTTTGTGCAGCCTGTCAGAAGCTACATACAGAGCGGCAGTATAAATACAAGCTGGAACACTCTGCAGCAGACGGAGAGGATGACCTCACAGTGCTTATAATAATTATTTGTATATTACTTATGATAATTAACCCCTTGTCACCCAGGCCCATTCTGAGACTTCTCTCCTACATGTAAAAATCATCATTTTTTTATGCTAGAAAATTACTCAGAACCCTCAAGCATTATATATTGTTTTAGGAGACACCCTATGGAATGAAATGGGGGTCTTTGCAACTTTTTATGTTACACGATATTTGCGCAGCAATTTTTAAAACTTTTTTTTTTTCATTCATTAAAAAAACACTAAAGTTAGCACGATTTTTTGTTGTGTACTAAGCGATGCTTTACATTTTTTTACAGGTTACATGTTTAGAGTTACAGAGGAGGTCTACTGCTAGAATTATTGCTCTCGCTCTAACGATCGTGGCATATGTAACCTTTGTGTATCTGGCTCTGATACTAACCAGTGCCTACCCAGGGACTGACTAGTATCTCTCCCCAGCCTGTCCCCACACACCCTCTCACCTGCTGACCTGTGAATGGGGTAATCACTCCCGCAGTGTTATTGTGTTCTGCCAGTGAATACAATGATTAGTGTTGCTAACTATAGCTGGCAGCACTGATTGTTTTGGGGAAAACCTGACAGGCTGGTTGTACTCAAGTTGGTTAATAGGTTGACTTGTGTAAAACCAGCTAGCCCATACATAGATCAACTATGGCTGGTCTCTGCTTAATTGGTGTAATTTCAATCCATGTATGGCCTGCTTAACCACTACATGGTCCCTAAACATCCTTCCACAAACCTTTACATTTTTTCTTCCCAGATTACTTCATCCTCCTCTCCTATACATAGTGCCCGCTGTCATACTCTCCACACTTCTCTCCTATACATAGTGCCCACTGTCATACTCTCCACACTTCTCTCCTGTACATACTGCTCACTGTCATACCCTCCACACTTCTCTCCTATACATAATGCCTGCTGTCATATCCTACACACTTCTCTCCTGTACATAGTGCCCACTGTCATACACGTCTCTCCTGTACATAGTGCCCACTGTTGTACCCTCCACACTCCTCTCCTATACATAGTGCCCACCGTCATACCCTCCACACTCCTCTCCTGTACATACTACTCACTGTCATACCCTCCATACTCCTCTCCTATACATAGTGCCCACTGTCATACCTCCAACACTTCTCTCCCATGCATAGTGCCCACTGTCCTACCCTCCACACTCCTCTCCTGTACATACTACTCACTGTCATACCCTCCATACTCCTCTCCTATACATAGTGCCTACTGTCATACCCTCCACACTCCTCTCCTGTACATACTACTCACTGTCATACCCTCCATACTCCTCTCCTATACATAGTGCCCACTGTCATACCCTCCACACTTCTCTCCTATACATAGTGCCCACTGTCATACCCTCCACACTTCTCTCCTATACATAGTGCCCACTGTCATACCCTCCACACTCCTCTCCTGTACATACTACTCACTGTCATACCCTCCATACTCCTCTCCTATACATAGTGCCCACCGTCATACCCTCCCTCCACCCTCTGCACTCCTGTACATATTGCCCACTGTAATACCCTCCACACTTTTCTCTTATACATAGTGCCCAATGTCATACCCTCTACACTCCTCTGCTGTGCATACTGCCCACTGTCATACCCTTCACACTCCTCTCCTGTACATAGTGCCTTCTGCCATACCCTCTGCACTCCTCTCATGTACATAGTGCCCACTGTTAGACCCTCCACATTCCTCTCCCTCACCTGCACATACTTCCCACTTTTATACCATCCATACTCTTCCCCTATGCCTCTTACCCACAAAAACTGTTCTTTAAAATTATACTGAATATCCTCAATATTACCAGCTCTAGAATGGGAACACTTTTGTTAGTTCAACTAAAGGAAATCTCACAGTCCTCATATTTGTTCTGCCCCATTATTAGTACTTATTTAATTTTGTAATTACTATTGTGATGTATAGAGGAACATGGGGATGTCAGCTACTCTAAATACAGCACTTGTAAAAAAAGAAGCATCCCTGAAAATATTTTTTAAATGTTGACAACTATGTACTTAGGCACTGCCAAAGGGCCACAGGGTCAGTAGGGGGCCCCATGAGAGGCTCCTGTGATATTAAAGCGGTAGTAAAATTTTCTAACATTACTACTTTTTAGAGGCCCTGGGGTAGGTTATGCCATAATGTACAAGTATGCACAGCATATTAGCACATTAGGGTACACTTACCCCAGTGCCCTCCAGTGCTGTTCTGTGATCAATCCGGCGGGGCCCGGGCACTTCCATCTTCACCCGGTCTTCCTTCTGGGTTCTGTGCCTTCGGTCACTTGCCTTGGCCAGGCTGCGTTGATGTCATTCCCACGCATGCTCATGCGTATCCTCTTTCTCTCATTCCCCCCTTTCTCTCTCATCCTCCCTCCCTTACCCCTCACACCACTTTTATCCCCTTTCTCTCTCTCTCTCTCTCTCTCTTTTTCTCTCCCTCATCCTCCCTCTCTCTCTTTAATTTAATTTGTTATAACAAAAAATAGTTTGCATTTTTATTTATTTATTGTTTATTAAAGGCCCCACCAAAATCCTCAGCACCAGGCCCATGATGTTCTTAATCTGGCCCTGATCGGACACCTCTGACACATTTTTGGGACCACTGACATTTATACAGTGATCAGAGCTATAAAAATGCACTGATTACTGTGTAAATGTCACTGGTAGGGTAGGGGTTAACACTAGGGGGCGATCAAGGGGTTAAATGTGTGTTCCCTCTCTGTGTTCTAACTGTATGGGGATAGGACTGAGTAGGAGAGGAGACATATCGCTGTTCCTACTTACTAGGAACACACAACGTCTCCTCTGACAGCACAGGGATTTGTGTGTTTACACACACAAATCCTCGTGCTAGCGCTCGTGCATGCGAACGCGCGTGGCCAGCGGCAATCACGACCTCACACGTCGGGTCCCCCGTCGTGCAGCAGGCACGCGTGCCCTCTGGCGACTCTTAAAGGAAACCCCGTATGGGTACAGGGTTTCACGCAGGGCTGCCATTCTGCCCCCGTAAATAGACGTGAGACGGTCAGGAACCAGTTAAAGCCAAACTCCAGCTAAGACCTTATAAGCCGTTCCAGCAAACAGTTATTTCCTTTTGGGGGTAAGGATTTTACATAAATAAAAGCTGACCATTATAAGCACCCCTGTCAGTGCTAAATGGTTCGTCTCAACCCTCTGACATTTCTGCTGGACAGCTTGGTTTGTTAAAGAACATTAAAAAAGTACCAGACTTACTAGCAAGATCACGAGGCAAAAATAAAGAGAAAAATAAATAAAATGAATGCAACCACCACATCTAAGAATTGGTAAGCTGCAATAGATTACATTTTTGCCTCAAAAAACTTAGCCACGCTCTTGAATTTCTGTGGTGTAAGACTAAATCACAGCAAGATTTCAGCCAATATAAATCTGCCCTCCAAAAATACTATTCCTGCCTCTACACTGCCAAACAGACTTACTTTATCACTCTCATTAACACCCTCTCACGCAGTCCTCGTCAACTCTTTTCTACCTTTACTACTCTATATCGTCCTCCATTACCTCCACCCACTAACTTACTCACTGCCCAGGAGATTGCTGATCACTTCAAAATAAGATCTCGACTCTACAGATGTCTCCCTCACTTTACAATCCTCGTCGTCCTGCACAATCAATACTTCCCTCTTTTAACCCAGCTAGTCACTAAACTCTTTCTAACGCCCACCTAACCTCCTGGCCACTAGACCCTGTTCCTTCTCAAATACTATGGTCACCATCTGACTCTATCCTACAGTCTTTAACTCATATCTTCAACCTCTCATGCTACTGGCATCTTCCTCAACCCTCTAAAACATGCGCTAGTCACTCCCATACCAAAAAAGGCCTCACCAGACCCCACCAATCTTAACAACCTAAGACCCATCTCTTTACTCCCTTTTGCCTCCAATCTCCTTGAACGTTTAGTCTACAACCAACTGTGCGACCACCCCATTGAGAATAACCCTCTTGATCCCCTTCAGTCTGGATTTCGCCCCCCGGCACTCCACAGAAACTGCCCTCCTAAAACTCAAACGACTTACTAACAGCCAAAACCAACGGTCATTATTCCGTACTCTTGGACCTCGCTGCCTTTGATACAGTTGACTACCCCCTCCTCCTCAAAAAAATAAATTTGCTTGGTCTCCATGGCTGCACTCTGTTGGTTCAAATCTTGCTCCCCTCATTGCACCTTTTTTGACACAACTCCACTTCCTCCTCTCCAACTCCTTATCGTTGGGGGTCCCCCACGGTTCTGTCCTTGGACCTCTACTATTTTCGATCTACACATCCTCCCTGGGTCAGCTGATAGCCTCCAATGGCTTCCACTACCATTTATATGCTGATGACACCCAAATCTATCTCTCTGCCCCTCAGCTCACCCCATCAATCTCCTCACGCATCATTGATTTACTAACAGACATATCAGTCTGGATGTCAAACCACCCCTGACTTCTCTGTCAAGATCAATGGCACATCTATCAGTCCGTCCCCACATGCTAGGGGTAACCTTAGACCTGTCCTTTCAGGCCCACATACAAGCCCTGTCCAAATCATGCCGCCTTAGCCTCCGCAACATTTCCAGAATACGCTCCTTTTTAACTAATGACACCACCAAGCTTCTAATTCACTCCCTGGTAATCTCTCGCCTCGACTACTGCAACTCCCTCCTCATTGGATTACCTTCACATAGACTATCCCCCCTTCAGTCCATAATGAACGCCACTGCAAGACTCATTCACCTTACCAACCATTCAGTGTCCTCCACCCCTCTCTACCAATCCCTCCACTGGCTTCCCCTCACCCAACAAATACAATTCAAAGTACTAATAATAATTTACAAAGCCATCCATAACTTCCTCCACCTACATCACTAACCTAGTCCCAAAATACCAACCAAGTCGCTCTTGTCGGTTCTCCCTCCTGCTCTCTAGCTCTCTTGTCACCTCCTCCCATGCTCGCCTCCAGGATTTCTCCAGAGCTTCTCCCATCTTTTGGAACTCCCTACCCCTATCTGTCCGACTGTCCCCTAATCTATCCATCTTTAGATGATCCCTGAAAACCCTTCCCTTTAAAGAAGCTTATCCTGCTTCTAACTAACACTGTTTTACTTCCTCCATCAGCTCATCCCCCCAACAGCTATTACCTTTTGTATCAATTGACCCTCCGTTCTTAAACTGTAAGCTCTAATGAGCAGGGCCCTCTGATTACTCTTGTACCAAATTGTAATGTAACTGTAACGTCTGCCTTTATTTTGTTAAGCGCTGTGCAAACTGTTGGCGCTATATAAAGCCTGTATAATAATAAATAATACATGTTGTGTGTGTTTAGCACCTCTTTAATGAATACAGAGAAGCATTAATGTATGTCTTTTCTACAAGCCAGCCTGGAGCTCGCCTTTAACTTCCTGACCCGGGATAAGGCAGTCAAGAGGTGAATTTAACCCTTCCTCGCACTACCAAAGCTAAGAAAAGTTTTGAGCTTTTAGGAACAGATGAGTGACAATATTACAATTTTTTTTTTAAATCCTGATTATTTTGCAAAGAATGAACTGCAAAACGAATCCTCTCCAAAGGACAAAGGGACAATGCAGGTCAACAGTTCGTTGGAACAATGAGGAACCTTTGAGTGAGGTTCTGTGATGCTCTGTGGCATAATGGGCTGTGCAGGGAGGAGGGTGTTTACATGGCCTGAAAGTGCAGCGATAATGAAAACAGCCCGTTCTAGCAGTGTCTGCCTAAGCTCAGTGTTCTGACCTCCCCAGCTGCCAGCAAGGAAGTTGCATAAGACGTATCCACTAAGAATAGAGTAATGTGCAAAGCTTAGTATCCACTAATAGACCAATTAATCAACCAACCAATCATAAATCATTCCTCATTTGGCTGCCTTAAGTAAATTGATGAACTACAACATTCTGCATACAACTGTTTCTTTTGGGACTACCTAGGTCAACAGTCAGAAATGAATATGTTCAATTTACACTTGGCAGAACACATCCTTATCTATTGAAAGGCCCTCGATTTTGATCAAGTCAAGTGGACCCTAGCACCTTGTTCTGTTGTTCCCAGAAAGGGCATTGTTTAACAAGGCTGCTGTACCTCCCAGAAGCTACATGAAAGCCTTGCTGACTAATTATCTTGCATTCAACTAAAGTGGACATGCACTACTCACAACTACTCTTTCTCCCTCTCCTTTTCAAAAAAATTGCAAAACAAAAGTTTAATTTTTTTTCTATAAATACCTCTTTTCTACCCACTTCCAAATTTCTGCCTAGGTAAGAATGATGTGGCCCCCCAGGCTTCTTTGGCCTCCTGGGATACTCATGTCACCCATCCCAGGAGGCTTTGGGTGAGAATCAAATGGACATGCACTGCTGCATAGAGCCGTCTGTATCTTCTTGGTTCTTGTAGTCTACTGATGACAGGCCTGCACATCATCAGGGGCTGGCATTCACCTCATAAGGGGCAGGCTGCAAAACCCAGGAAGAGACACGCCTTCCCAACAGTGCAGGACTGGGTGAGTACAGGGAAGCGGTGGACCATTACAGGATCATTTTTGATTCGCTGGGTGTTTGAGTGTGCTTATTGAGCATAACCCAGCAAACCATATATTAGGGGAGTGGAAAATGAACAAAACAGAGTGTGAAGCTTATTTTTAAATACTCAGATTGAAGGGAAAGTAAAGTATATATTTACTAAGCATATATGAAACAATGCTGGGACCAGATCTTCTGGCAATCAAGGTGAAGATGTCAAAGTGCACCCCTACCAAGCTGCAGCTTGCACGTCTGTACATATAATGTCTGAGTTCGAACAGGGTTCAGAGTTTCCAACCTTAGAAATATCACCTTTTGGTTTCTAAAAAAACTGATCAGGATGGAGGGGATGTTGTAACCCTGTCACTATACAAAAGTTGCTTAGCAAACATAAACCTGTAAAAGAAGGTTGTAAATACCCAGCTTTCCCACTGTCTGCAGCACTAACACCTCTCCAATTGCCTTGTGAAATTGGCCTCTGAACTCTGTTGGGAATCCAACACTTCCAACTGTGCTGATCTCCTGGGTCCTTCACAGCTCCCACTGGTTTCTGCTGTTGACCTCAATGTAATTGCAATAGACAGCAGTGACAAGGAGGTCAGCAACAGCAACCAGTGAGTGCCATGGGGGAGTCAGGAGAGAGACATTCCCGGAACTGTTGGTTTCTCAGAAGACTTCCGGAGACAATTTCACAAAATCATGATTGACAAGGATTTGCATCGCTGGATGGTGTCACTAGTTGTATGAACATGAGCGGCCACTAAAATCCAAACAACCAGCCTGGGCAGGAAGCTGTCATGCTTAGTAGTGGTAGTAATACCACTGCTAAATGTTTCACTACCCACTGCAGCTGGAGATTTGGCTTGGCCAAACACCCATTTAGTTTGTCAGTTCACCAAACCTCCGAACAAGAAAACTGGGAGCTCATCCCCCCTCATGACTAAATCATGCAGTGACTTTGTCCCTCTACAAAAATTACCCAACAAAGGTATACCTGTAATTAAAGATAGCAAATATTAATCTTTCCCACTCTCTGTGCTGCCGAATCCATGACAGTTGAATGGGCCTGGTGGGGACAAGTCGTGAGTGTCAGAATGCTGGTGGCTGCCAGCTCCCCCACAACCAGGGTCCCTAAGCAGGAAGTTGCCACATTTAGTAACAATAGAATTACCCCTGCTAAATGCATCACTTCCTGCTGCAGCCAGAGGTTTGGCTTAGCCGAAAACCTATTTAGTTTAGGTTGCACATTGTACCTCCCAGTCAACCCAAGTCTACATATTAGTGGTTACATAGTTACATAGTTAGTCTGGTTGAAAAAACACACAAGTCCATCTAGTTCAACCAATAAAAAGAAAAGGAAAAAAAATCATACAATCCTATATACACAATCCTTTACCCATAGCTGATCCAGAGGAAGGCAAAACATGCCAGCAAAGCATGAACCGATTTTCTACAGCAGGGGGAAAAAATCCTTCCCGATCCTCTGAGAGGCAATCGGATATTCCATGGATCAACTTTACCAATAAATGTTTGTACCCAGTTATATTATGTGTATATAGTAAAATTGTAAATACAGGTTTAGCAATGTCTGAAGGCAAGGTTCATCCCTTACCATGGCATCAATCGGCCAATTCTTGTCCATCTACTTTTA
This sequence comes from Lithobates pipiens, assembly GCF_037356315.1. Taxonomy (NCBI): domain Eukaryota; kingdom Metazoa; phylum Chordata; class Amphibia; order Anura; family Ranidae; genus Lithobates; species Lithobates pipiens. Next base: position 549,109,949 of record NW_027507758.1, on the reverse strand, counting down.
TTAATGCAATATCCGGCAATGGGGTCTGTGATTCCACCCCAGATTTTCCCAATGCAGAGAACCAGGGAGGCTTCAAAAGGCGTAATCTGTAAAACAAACAGGAATTAACTGTGTAACGAAAAGAAAAGTAACCTATTGGAGTGTATCTCTTAACCAATATGGCTATAGTGGACTGATAGCTGAGTCATCTGCTCTGCCTGCCTGCAACCATGGTAGACCAAGGAGGACACCAACATGGTCAAGACTTGAAGGGGCCTTTCCACAGACTGTCCACCAATGTAAAGGGGTTTTCATTAGGGGGTCTTTTCGGTGACCACCAGAATTAAAAGGGACTTTTATAAGGAGGGCATTATCACTGACCATTAATTTGAAAGGGGTAAAATTAGAGGTGTCACCAGCACCGACCAGTAAGGAGAATAAACACAGGCATCATATGGGAAGGGGAGAGAGGTTCCAAAACCGCAAATAGTGCAGTTTTGTTTATTGAGTAAGAACAAATTTGAAAAAAACATAGATAATGCACTCACAGGCCGTGTACACACGGGCGGACTGTTCGTCCAACTTTGTCCGCTGAACAGTGTTTCAGCGGAGAGTCCGCTCGTGTGTGGGCTTCAGCGGACAGTTTCAGCGGACAGTCTGACGAACAAAGTTTTTCGGAATTTCCGTAAGACTGTCCGCTGAAACTTGGTTTGAGCGGACAGTCCGCTCATGTGTAGGCTTGTTCGTCAAACTAAGTTCCGTGCATGCTCAGAAAGGATTTACACGCCGAAGGTTGCATTGCAGTGTATAGGACTTAGAATCTCTCGTCCCGTCATACGTGCCCTTCACGTCATCGCGCACGTTTTCAGCGGACTGTTCGTTCGTCGTGTGTGGTCAAGTCCGTTCATGCTAATTTTGAACGGACTGTTTGTCAAACTGTTTGACGAACCTAGTTGGGCGGACAGTCCGCCCGTGTGTACGCGGCCACAGAGTGTCCAGAAAGACAGGCATGTAAGAAGTGCTGGGTGTCAGCTTGAAGGATTCAGGTTTGTGCAGTGGCCGCCATGAAGCAGCCTCCTCTGGCAAGATGCTGGGAACCTCTCGGTGACAGAAGCTATCAGAGCAGGCATTATATGAGCTGCTATCATTATTAGTAAAGGAGACAGTCATTGGGGGGGGGGGGGGGGGGGGTAACATGCTGGTGATGCAGAGTATGCGAGCAGAACAGATATAAAACACTGAATGGAGGGGCTTTAATATAACTAATAAAAGGGCACCCTTATAATGGAAGAAATAATAGACAAACTTATATGTAGACATGGCACATAAGTCGTTTTGGGAATGCACGACAGCCTAATGGAACCCCACTCTCCCCCTATGGTGTTTATGGCAGGTTTTGTACACCTGTATTCTGTTCACTTCTACACATCCTATTCCAAGAACATTTGGTACGACCTCCCAAGGTGTTTACAACCCTAACTATAAAAACCAAATAGGTACACATTGGTTGCCACCTGTAGTAAACCATGTGAATGAGTGTAAAAGTTCTGTAAATAAAAAGTTTTCTTGTCATTTCAAAAGGCTTATCAATATTTATTGTCAGCCTGCTGCCTACTTTTCATTTGTGTACATGGCTTGTATAGACACCATAAAATAAAGTAAACCCACACACATTTTTTTCAATCTCCCAAAAGCTACATAACACAGACACAATCAGGTGAACAAACAAACCAGCTTGTGTAAAGCTACACTCCAATCAGGATTTGGATTTGCTTTTAATCGATGCTGACCCGAAGGACGCAGCATAACTGACATTCATTTTCTGCAGCTGGCTGCCTAACCACATTCCTGGGGATGTTGGATTTCAACTTCTGAATGTCTTTAAATTTAAACCTGAAAAGAATACATGTCAAGTATTTCCAATTCTCCAGTTTGTGTACCGATAAGGCCTTATGCACTGGACGCAGACTCTTCTAGAAGCCTTTCCTCCTGGCAGCAGCGTTTTGGCAGAAAAAAATCCTGACGCAAAAAACTTGTAAAAATATCTAAAGCTTTTACAAGCTTTTAGGTGCGTTTACAGGTGTCAGGAGCTTCGGTGTTAATTCATTTTACTAGCAAGAATAATAATTTATTCTGGCAATTGAAATGAATTAACACTCAAGTGCTAACCGCGGCTAGCGTTTAGGTGTTTTTAGCAGCGCCAATCGTTTTTTCTGCCAAAACTCTTCTGCTCCTGGATGCACTGGTAATGTTTTTCTTTTTCCAGCCTCTAAAAGCCTGCTATATGCCTACCCCAGATAGCAAGCAATTGTGCTGAAAGTTTGAAAATGACTTGCTAAGCTATTGCTAGACTTGCCAGGCCTCACAAGTTTGTAGCACAATTGCAGCAACTCCACATTGCATGACTCCAGATTAATTTTCTTTGCAAACTATCTGCAAGTCTGCTGCAAGTTCTGGTTCAGTTATGTTGTGCAATAGTCATCCCACCACAGGGGTCACTGTGGCTGAATCTTCATGCTGTAAACTTGCAGAGCTCTTGCTGTAGACTCACCACTTCAACATTTCTCTTGCTTGAGACTTGTCACGCAAATTTTCTACACATTGGAAAAGTGTCAAGTAGAACTTGTTCTTCAAGTGCTCTGCAAGTGTACAACTTGCCAGTGAAAATGTGCAGCAAGTTAACAGACTTACAATTCAACACTGCCACACATTTGTGGCAACTTATTCTTGCTATCTGGGATGTATGCATGGACACATAGTAGACATGGGCGCCGTCAATAAATTTGTTTCATTCTGTTCCGTTCCGGTTCGTATTAGAATTAATTCGTACTTCGTATTTCGTGTCTGAAAATCAATTTCAATTTGTTCGAAATATGAATTGTCGTTAGGTTCGCTAACTTGTACGAACGTTCTTTACAATGAATTTCAAGGAAAAAATATATACCTCAATATGACAATATGTCCAAATTTCGTTACTACGGAAACAACATGTGACTTGGTTGACCAATCAGTGGTTTTCTTCTGCTGCTAGGCCTACAGGGCAGGTCCGATCATGTGACTTCCCTTTGTGGGTTAGTTAGTGTAGTGGAGCAGATCACACAATTATTTGTCTGTGCATCTGAGCGAATATCTTTGCAATCCTTAGTTTTTTTTATCTGTTGTAGTTTCCGAGTGTATCATCTCTTAGTGTTTAGTTTCTGGTTTTATTCGTTTTTTTGGTTGGTTTTGAGAGATCTTTTTTTTTTTTTTTTCTCATTTCTTCTTTCATTTAGTTAATATTTTGTTATTTTCTGTTGGTATAATATTTTTTTTGTACATTTGGTAATTTTGGTGTTAGTTTGCTGCAATCAAAATCATATATTTTTTTTTTGTCTACATTTTTCTAACTTTTCAAGGAAAAATGAGCAACAAACAAGGCCAAAAAAGCAGTAAGAGTGCTGCTGGGAGAGGGAGAGCTATGAGCCGTGTACATGAGCAGCAGGTGGGACGTTCTGTCTCTGCGCCCTCTGAGCTCAGCTCACCTCCCATAAAGCTGAGGCGAATGGGAGTGAAGACTGCTGGTGGTAAAGAGCCTGGCAAACAGCAGACATTTGCATGTCGCCAGCTGTTCCAGGATTTACCTCCTAGAATCAGCAGCACAATTCATAGCAAAAGTGGCGCTACCACCTCTGCTACTGCTGCTGGTAGCATGCTGCCCATTGGTACCTTTTATGGAAGAGGGCAGGCCAAAGGGGTTCCCAGTGCACATACATTTGTGCAGCCAAAGCTGGAGATCCTGGCCATGCAGCAGGAAACATGTCAGGAGGCCGAGGCTCATGATGATGTCACCACCACCATTGCTGCCAGTGCCATCACCACCAGCACTACAGGGAGCTTGGCAGTGGTCAGCAAGGAGACAGAGTTTACTGCTTCTAATGATCACTGTTCCCTTGGCAACGTGAAAGAGGTGGAAGCAGGCTTTCCTGACATTGTTGTAGACAAATTTAATTTCTAGCCCTCTACCCATTTTGGCACCACCGACAGCCCAGAAAGTATCTCCCCTCAGTCCCCACTACTTTTTTCTCCTGAAAAGACCCCTGCCCAAGTGCTTTCTAAGCCTCCAGCATCAGAATGGGCCAATGCAACCATTAGACCTCAATCCATCACAGAACCCAAAATACCTGAGATTTTCAGGTCTCTTCCTCCTGCTCCTGCCGAACCTCAGAAAGAGAGTGTGACCACTGCAGTGGAAGGGATTCCATCAGGCAGTGTCCGAGGTGGTGGCTGCCGTTCCAGCATTTGGCAGCATTTTAAAAGAATTGGTGTCGGTCAGAAGGCCAAATGCAATCACTGTGGCAGGGAGGTCATAGGGCATCTCAGTAATAGTGGCATGAACCAGCACATGCGTGCGCACCACCATGCAGTGCTGTTAGGGGAGAAAAGTATTATGGCCACTCCTCCAAACACCAAAATGGGAACCAATAGTGGCACCGTCACAGCCACCATGAGTGCCAGCACCACCAGCCAGTATAAGGCAGAAAAGAATGCTGTTACCATCCCGCATCCAATCCATACCAGCCAGGCCACCCTGGAAGATTTTGGTGGCTTTCAGAGTAAGGGTATGTTTCGGGCGTAGGTGCATAAAATAACATGCCTGATTGGCCAGCTCATTGCAGTTGGAGGAGCACCTTTCAACATGGTGGAAGGTGAGCCCTTCAAGCAATTTATGCAGGCTGTTGCACCACAGTACCGTGTGCCATCATGTAAGACCTTCAGCCAAACTGTGGTGCCAGCCTTATACAGGTCTTGTGTCGGGCGCTCAAGGAGGAGATTGGAAGGGCAGGTGGACAGGCAGTGCACCTGACCACTGACCTGTGAAGTGCGTTTAGTGCCCAGCATGCCTTCCTATCCCTGACAGCACATTGGTGGCAGGCCAAGGTGTCCCATGATGTAGTTCAAACATCTGGATCCTCGTCAGCAGTTGACAAACATGGGCACTGTTCCTTCCTCCTGCACGCTGAGGTGCTTGATGAAAAGCACACAGCGCAAAACATCCTGCAAGCCCTGCAGGAAATGTTGTTGCAGTGGTTTGGACAGGCAGACAGCAACTACCATATTGGCTATGTTGTCACTGATGGAGGCAGCAACATGGTCAAGGCTGTAAGGGATGGCAGCTTTGTGGGTGTGCGCTGCTCAGCCCACCTTCTCCACCAGGTGGTAACTGACAGTTTTCGGTTGCTGGAGACCATTTCTGGCGGCGATGGAAGGCTGTCCAAAGTGGTGGACTCTTGTCGGAAGATGGCTGGCCACTTCCATAGGAGTGTGAGGGACAGCCACCTCCTCAGGGTGGAACAGAGGAAGGCAGGCCTTCCAGAACACTGCCTAAAACAGGATGTGGGGACTAGGTGGAATTCAACCCTAGCAATGCTGGAATGCATCCTTGAGCAGCAGAAGGCTCTCCATGCCATGGCCTGTGATCATAACATTGGCATAGAGCAGTGTTTCTCAATTCCAGTCCTCATGGCCCAGTAACAGGTCACGTTTTCAGGATTTCCCTCAGATGAAACAGCTGGGGTAATTACTAAGGCAGTGAAACTGATAAAATCACCTGTGCAAAATAATGGAAAGCCTGAAAACATGACCTGTTAGTGGGCTATGAGGACTGGAATTGAGAAACACTGGCATAGAGAGACCTTTAGGCAGGGAGGACTGGGCCATAATTGGGCAGATTGTGGCAGTCCTCAAACCTTTCCTCTCTGTCACAGAACACCTAAGCCGCGAGGATGCCAGCATTGGTCATGAGCTCCCACTCTTCAACCACCTTCAGAGCAAATTGGAGCAGTTCAAGTCGGCTGAGGAACCTTTGCCTGGTGGTGGCCCTCAACCTGATGTGTTGGCTCTGCTAAACACATTTCTGATGGAGTTGGCAAGGCGCACGCAGGAGTTGACCGCCTCTTGCCCAAAACTGATGCTGGCTGCCATGTGTGACCCTCGCATCAAGGGCAAAATGGCTGTGCAGTGTAGTGCTCTGACAACATGGCGGGACAGACTAATCGACAGGGTGCATCAGAGGGAAAGGCAGATGGTAAGGCTGGGAGAAGAGGAAGAGGAGGAAGAAGATATTGAAGACCCCCTCTCCCATGCATCATCTAGTGAAGTGAGCAGAGCTCCTGCCAGCGGAGCATCTTCTGTCTTGGCTGAGGCACTTGACACCCTAATGGAAACCTCCAGCATAGTGCACCCCAAGAAACCCATATCAGCAAAGGAGGTTGTCATGTCCTATTTGTCAGCCCCATCAGTGCACCCCACCACAGATCCAATGTTTTTTTGGCAGGAGAAGAGCGAGGAGTGGCCTGCCCTCGCAGATATTGCCAAGGAGCTACTATTCTGCCCTCCGACAAGTGTCCAGAGTGAGCGGGTGTTTTCTGTGACGGAAAACATCCTGTCACCCCAAAGATCCCAGCTGTCCCCCCAGCTAATGGAGCAGTTAGCATTTTTGAAAATCAATTTGCCAAAGCTGGGGTACTCCTCCCTCACTCTGAACATTCCTTTAACTGACTGTCTGCAGCAGAGATGGCCATTTGGTCTTAGTAGTTGGTCCCTGTCCCTCCACACAATCCCTCCCCTCGCTTTTCATCTACCCCTATTTGATTGTGACATCATCTGGGATGGACGAGAAGAGAGGAGGTTCCACCAGGAAGGAGCGGAGAGAGAACTTATTACACACGCTTCCTGCGCTACTCTGCATGCTGGCTGGTAAACGCTGTGCCCTGATGTTCCCCAATGTGCCCTGATGTTCCCCAACGTGCCCCAATGTGCTCCAATATGCCCTGATGTGCCCCAATGTGCCCTGATGTTCCCCGATGTGTCCCAATGTGCTCCAATATGCCCTGATGTGCCCCGATGTGCCCCAATGTGCTCCAATGTGCCCTGATGTTCCCCAATGTGTCCCAATGTGCTCCAATATGCCCTGATGTGCCCCAATGTATCCTGATGTGCTCCAATGTGCCCTGATGTGCCCCCACCATTCTTCTCATTTACACATATGACTGCTAGAACAAATAAAAAGACATTTAGGGAAATTGATCAAAATTGGAGCGAACAGAATCTGGAGCAGTTGCCCATGGCAACCAATTAGCTTCTCTTCAGTTCGTTCCGTTAAGATTTGAAAATGAAAGAGAGAAGCGGATTGTCTGCCATGTACCACTGGTCCAGTTTTCGCCTGCTCCAGTTTCGATAGATCACCCCACACTGTTTGGGGTCACCGTGGATGTGCGGAGAGCACATGCTTGGTAACACCAAACAATTTCCAGTGACCCCGTATAGTGCGGGGGATCAAAACTGGAGCAGCTGTGCATGGCAGCCATGTGCTCATTATGAGGGGCTCCCACCATCCCTGTGCTGTGCTGACTTCCTCCTGGGGCTGTACCCCTGCTGTGCTCAGTATGTCAGCACAGCACAGGAATGGTGGAAACCCCTCATAATGAGCACAGCAGAGGTACATCCCCAGGAGGAAGTCAGCATAGCACAGGGATGGTGGGAGCCCCTCATGCGACGACAACTGACCCGAAATTCGTAAACAAAAGTTCGTATTGCGTACAAAATTCGGACGCATGGAAATTCGTATTTTGGATTCTCCCGAACGTACGAATTTAGGGAAATTCGTACGAATTTGAGATTCGTACGGAACAAAACGCACATGTCTAACACATAGGCTAACATGCAGGGGAGTTTACAGGCAGGGAAAAAAATGCCTGCCTCTCCTAGAAGCAGCTGCAAAAAAGTCCAGTGTGCATGAGACCATAATGTACAATCAGATTGTAACGTGTGTGGCTAGCTAGAACACAGGTACGGTTGGCAGCTAGAACTGAACTCCAAGCAGATACAAAGACCACCATTTAATACTGCTATGTATTCATAATCATTAATATGGTTACATGTATTTAAATATAGCTGGTATAAGTAAATGGATCCTGTCCTTATATTAGCTTAAATAACTGGGCAGATGCTGTTCCAGGTTGATCCACACTTGCCTGCTGAAAAACTGAGTGCAAATCCAGCTTGTCACTGCCAAATGGCTGAAATTAACCACTTGCCGACTGCCCGCCGTCTTTACACATCGGTAATTTTAAGAGGAATATCGTTGTTATGGCAGCAGCTACCCGCCATAACCCTGGTATCCTCTGCTTCAGCGGGCGGTCAGGTTTCAGATAAAAGTGGTCTCTGTGGTGGATTTGCCGCAAGATCACTTTTATCTGTGGCAGGAGAGGGGCCCCCCGCGCTCCGGAGCCGTCGGTAATGGCGGAGGCGATTGGATCCTTCTTGGTCTGTGGTATGGACCTGAGGGGATGATGGCCCTTGCTCGGCTCCATACCATTGCAGGGCGGAAGTGACGTCAAAGTGTCACTTCCACCCATATCTCTTAAAAGGCAATTTATTTATTTTTTTTTCAAACAACATTTTTTTTTATTGCATATTAGTGTAAATATGAGATCTGAGGACTTTTTGACCCCAGCTCTCATATTTAAGAGGTCCTGCCATGCTTTTTTTCTATTACAGGGGATGTTTACATTCCTTGTAATAGGAATAAAAGTGACACATTTTTTTTTTAAAGAACAGTATAAAAAAATAGAATAAAAAGTAAAATAAATAAGGAAAACATTTTTTTAATGTGCCCTGTCCCACCGAGCGCACGTGCAGAAGTGAACGCATGTGTGAGCAGCGCCTGCATATGAAAATGGTGTTCAAACCACACATTTGAGGTATCACCGCGATCATTGTGCATCTTTGGCTCAGTGTCCTTGGCTGAAACGGGGAACAGGGATGCACAGCGCTCCTGTGCGATCCGCAGCGTGCTATAGTGTGAACCCAGGCAAAAGCTCCATTCACATCTGAGCGTATCGATTTAATGGTATTTTCCGGCCTTTTTTTTTTTAAGCTTTTTTGCAGCTTTTTACAAGAGTTTTATAACCATATTACAAGCTTTTTACAGCTTCATGTGTTTTTGTTTAGCCAATAGAAAGCACTAGGGGAAGGAGCTGGAGGGATAATTAGGGGCGGAGCAGAAAACTCTCGTAAAACGCTCAGGTCTGGTGTTTTCTATTGAAGTCTTTGGGGCCAAAAACGCCTGTAATCTGTCAGAAAGAAGCTCAAGTACTTTTTTGAGCGACATGCATTTTGATTCAGGTGATAGAACACTCAGATGTGAACAGGGGCCATTGAAATGAATGGGATGAAAATCGCTCAGGTGTGCAATCATCCAATTATTTAGTATCCTTAATCACTTAAGGACCGGAAGGATTTACCCCGCTTCCTGACCAGGCCATTTTTTAGCGATATGGCACTGTGTTACTTCAGCTGACAACTGCATGGTTGTGCGATGCTGTACCCAAATACAATTTATGTCCTTTTTTTCCCACAAATAGAGCTTTCTTTTGGTGGTATTTGATCACCCCTGTGTTTTGTTTTGTTTTGTTTTTGCTATAAAGAAAAAAAGACCGTAAATTTTGAAAAAAAAAACAATATTTTTTATTTTCTGCTAAAAAACATTGCCAATATTTTTTAAAAAAAGAAATCGAATTTCTTCATCAATTTAGGCCAATTTATATTCTGCTACATATTTTTTGGTTAAAAACAAAAACAAAACAATAAGCGTATATTGATTGGTTTGCCAAAAGTTATAGCATATACAAAATAGGGAATAGATTTATGGCATTTTTATTTATTTATTTTTACTAGTAATGGCAGTGATCAGTGTTTTTTAGTGGAACTGTGACATTGTGGCGGATAGATTGGAAACCTGACATTTCTGACACTTTTTTTTGGGAACCAGTGACATTATTACCATGATTGGTGCTACAAATAGGCACTGACATTGTACTAATGGCTATGAGTAAGCGCTAGTCAGCGTGAAACGCGTCAGCGATTTTGTTTTATATTTTTCCCTTTGCTGCTGCTATTTGTGTGATGTGAGGTTTTTCATTTTGAAGAAATAAAGGCACTTTTTACTTTTCATCTGATTCGGAGTGTGGCTGTCCAGAGTTTGTTCATCCTTCATCTACAATTGTACTAATGGCACTGGCAAAACTAATGCACATGTCTACTGTCTACTGTCTACGGCTCCCCTCACTTCGTGGTCTCACGGGAGAAATGAGCCATAGGTTCCTGCTGCCGTCAGTCATACTCCTGTGAGGAGGGAGCAGGGGGCGTGGCTTAGGAGTGCGCATGCATGGGTACCTGCTTACCACCTGGGTTGTTAATAGGGCACCACAGAAAATTCAGTAGTACTGGTACGGGACTTCCAAAAGAGCAGAAGAGGGTGCTATCTGTGCAATATCATTGCACAGAGCAGTTAAGTATAACCTGTGTGGATCTGTCAGGCATGCATGTGTGGATCCCACGGCATGCTGAACAAAACTATAAATCTTTTGGCAGGTAAAACTGCTCACCCACTCTATTCGTATTTAATTGTGTGATTATCTGTTTCAGCGTAGTATTCTTTTTTAGTGTTAAAAAAATATATTTTTATGATACTGCAGATACTTTCTGAAAACCTATTTAATTTTGTGAGTCGGGTTTTTGTGGCAAAACTCTCATGCCTAAGATCAGTGCCAGGACAAGGTCTTATAGCGCCCAGGGCAAACATACCAAACTGCGTCCCCTCCCCCCCATGAGCATTATGTGTCAGCAAAAATCCCCCCCCCCAAAAAAAAATTACACATTTGAGCACTAATCTGCATGCTTATATCCCCTAAGCATAAATTTATCCTCCTCCCACTACAAATCTGCCCCCCCCCCCCGTTGAAATCCCCACTGCCAGCACAAATTCTCTTTCTTTCACCAAATCTGCAACCCCCCTCCCCCAAAACACCCATCCTAATACAAATCCTCTACCCCCAAATGTCCCTTACAAGCACAAATCCTCTCCCCCCACTTCTATTCCTCCCTCCTAGCACAAATTCACCCCCAAGTTTCCCCTCCTATCACAAATCTTCCTCAATCATCCCTACTAGCACAAATCCCCCCCCCCCCCCCAAAAAAAAAGAAAATATGTCTCTTCCTAGCACAATTTCCCCTCCCCTTATACCATATCATATCATCTAGCACAAAACCCCCCAAATCCTCCTTCCTAGCACAAATCCTCTTCCCCCACCCCCCCCCCCCTCCCAACACAAATCCCCCAAATCATTATTCCTAGAACCCCCTCCTAATTTCCCCTTCTATTCTTATACTCTGCCACCCTCCAACTTCCCCCTCCCAACACAAATCCCCCACCTCACATGATACAACAGTGCCCAGGGCAGCCATCCCTTCTGCCCACCCCTGTCCCAGCCCTGCCCAAGATAATAGAGCCAAGAAATCTGAAACCATTGTACCATCTATAGCAACCAATTCGTTGTAATTTTTCTTCATAAGTGAACATTTGATAATACAATAACCAAGAAGCAATTATGGAGATGGCAGATAGATCAGGATGCTTCAGGCAAAAGTTCACTGTTAATTTGACATTTCAAAATTCAATATAAAACTTAAAGCATGCCAGAAACACCACTTACCTGTGCTACATCCAACAGGTAGATCTGCAGGAAGAAAGCAGACGCACTCCCTGCTACTTGATTAGGAGCTCCTCCTATAGCGTAGCAGCACTTGCGGAACACAGACAGTTTCTGTTGTCTCAACTGCAAGAATAAAGGAAAGAAACCCCTGAAGAGAGTTCTGTGTGGACATTGACCTTAAAGAGAAACTATAATGTTTTTTGCAGATTTATTTTGTCAAGACAAAATTAAAAAATAAAATAGCAAATCCCTGAATTACATTCACATTTCCTTCTGTTTTATACATTGAAACTTGCTGCAAGTACAGAAAAAATAATGATGTGTCAGAAATATAGTGTGCTCTTCCCTTCCTCTTTGACATGCTTTGAATTCTCAAGCATGTGGTGTCAGCCCTGCCTACCTCATTTTAAATATATTACAAAGAATACATACCTCTCCTTATCACCCCCCCCCCCCCCCTGCCCATTTCCATCACCCTGTGTACAGGCTGAGAAGTTTATGAGCTCATAAAATTTCTTATAAAATAAACAGGTATTTTTTGCACTTATGAAACAGATATAGCAAAACAATGTCAGTGGAATCTTTAGGAGCCCAAAAGGGCGCAAATAGTGGACACAAGTTCATTGTAAGGATTTACATACACGTGAAGTTAATTTTTTAGTTGATGAAGTGATATGTAATATAATTTGTCTTATTTTTAGAAAATAATTTTATTCTGATAGTGGGTGTTTCACTGTGGACCTATTGTAGGTCACAAAATCCATACCACCACATCAAATGTTCACTACAACTGATTCTCCACGGTCATCATCATATTCCATATATATATGGTCTAATAAATGAATTACAACATGGTAATCTGTGGAAAACAATTCTCATTGGTCGACGCGTTTCCCATAACTGCTTCATCAGGACGAAAGAGGAAAAGTTGCAGTGGTATGTGGATAGATAAATATATCATTTAGCATTCCATGTACGAAAATATTTGCACATTTTAATTCAATATATATATGGTCCGCACCTCTGAAATACCGATGTAACTCACGCGCAGAAGCCTCTCTGGGCGGGCATCGAGACACTGAGGAGTGAACCAAAAGGTAAAGCCAACCACAGTAGTCTATACAAGCCAAAATTAAATTTGAGACATATTTTAGGAACGACAACTATATGAAGGTTCCATGTTGATGGGGACAAGGGCCTCTTTCCGAAAACCCTAGGCGGTGGTTGTGGGCGTCCGCGGGCAGGGGGCTTATCGGAATCTGAAAGTCCCCTTTAACAAAGGGGCCACTAGATCCCGCCCCCTCCTCCTATGTGAATGAGTATGAAGTACTTTGTACCACTACCCATTTACCCAAAAAAAGAAGTGTAGTATTACTAAAAACAAAGAGACGGTTTTTGCCAAGTCCTTTATTAATTCAAGAATGTCCCCAGTCATAGCTCCAAAGTGTCTTCTTCCTCCGGTCTTCCCTCCCCACTGTCTTCTTCCTCTGGTCTTCTCTCCCCACTGTCTTCTTCCTCGGGTCTTCTCCGCCCGCTGTCTTCTTCCTCCAGTCTTCCCTCCCCACTGTCTTCTTCCTCTGGTCTTCTCTCCCCCGCTGTCTTCTTCCTTCAGTCTTCTCCCCCCGCTGTCTTCTTTTCTTCCTCTAGTCTTCTCCTCCACTGTCTTCTTCTTCCCCCAGTCTTCTCCCCCTACTGTCTTCTTTCTCCAGTCTTCTCCCCCCACTGACTTCTTCCTCCGGTCTTCTCTCCTCCGCTGTCTTCTTCCTTCAGTCTTCTCCCCCCGCTGTCTTCTTTTCTTCCTCTAGTCTTCTCCTCCACTGTCTTCTTCTTCCCCGGTCTTCTCCCCCTACTGTCTTCTTTCTCCAGTCTTCTCCCCCCACTGTCTTCTTCCTCCGGTCTTCTCCCCCCCGCTGTCTTCTTCCTTCAGTCTTCTCCCCCCGCTGTCTTCTTTTCTTCCTCTAGTCTTCTCCACTGTCTTCTTCTTCCCCCGGTCTTCTACCCCTACTGTCTTCTTTCTCCAGTCTTCTCCCCCCCTGCTGTCTTCTTTCTCCAGTCTTCTCCCCCCTGCCATCTTCTTTCTCCAGTCTTCACTCCCCGCTGTCTTCTTTCTCCAATCTTCACTCCCCACAGTCTTCTTTCTACAGTCTTCACTCCCCACAGTCTTCTTTCTCCAGTCTTCTCCCCCCGCTGTCTTCTTTCTTCAGTCTTCTCCCCCCGCTGTCTACTTTCTACAATCTTCTCAACCCACTGTCTTCTTCCCCTGGTCCTCTCCCCCGCTGTCTCCTCCATTCACCGAATTCTTCTTCTTCATCCTCCTCCGCCATCAACCCACTCAAAATAAAAAAAACTATGCTGCTCTGAGGCTGGCTCCCACGGTTATGTAAGGTGACTGCCAGTTCCTTTATAGCTATGGAGCATGGCCATCTGGTGACGTCATGTGGAAACCCCACCCCCTTGTGATGTCACTGCCCAGGGCATGATGGGGCAGTGATTTCACAAGAGGCGGGGTTTATGCATGATGTCACCGGATGGCCAAGCCCCAGCTATATGTGAACTGGCAGACACCATCGCTGACATATCTGCGGGAGCCAGCCTCGGAGCAGTATCGTTTTTTAATTTTGAGCAGGTTGGTGGTGGTGGAGGAAGAAGAAGAAAAAGAAATTGGCAAAGAGAGAAGACAGCGGTTGAGAAGGCCAGAGGAAGAAGACAGCGGGTGGAGAAGACCGGAGGAAAAAGACAGCGGGTGGAGAAGACCAGAGGAAGAAGACAGCATCGGAGGAAGAAGACAGTGGGTGGAGAAGACCGGAGGAAAAAGACAGCATCAGAGGAAAAAGACACTTTAGAGCTACGACGGGGGACATTCTTCTTTTTTTGAGTGAATAGGTAGGGGTACAATGTACAAATGCACCCAGCCCTCCCATGTTGCGGGTATGTGACCTGGTATGGTTAAGGGGGGCTCGTCCTCCCGCTTTCCTGTCCTGCTGGGCTGCGTGCTCGGATAAGGGTCTGGTATTTTGGGCAGACCCCACGCTGTTTTATTTTATTCTTTTGGCGTTGGGTTCCCCTCAAATCCATACCAGACCGAAGGATCTGATATGATCTTGGGGGGGGACCCCACGCCATTTCTTTTTTCAATTTTGGCATGGGGTTTCCCCTCAAAATACATACCAGACTCAAAGGGACAAATTTCTTTTTTAAACAGCGTGGGGTTCCCCTTTAAGATCCTCAGATCACAAGTCAGTCACATGCCACACATCATATCAGTTAAGATGATGATCCCGACTTCCATTCAAATCAATTAAAATCATGACCAAGTCGGTCCAAAGTAGTACAGAAAAAAAAAAGCCAGACCGACACAAGTCGGACAAGTTAAGATGGCTCTCATAGAGGGCCATTGATTTTGACATGTCATGCGACATGTTGGATCAGTGTGAACCAGCCCAAAGCCCAGGAACCATATAAAGCCCACTGCAACCTTGAAAAAACACCAAAAATAACCAAAATGTCATCTTCCACATCATTGGCTCCAAAGCATTTCACCAAAATTTTGATGAAATTACAAATCATTTGAAATGCTCGGTTCAATTTTTTTCTAATTTTAGGTTATCAGTGTTTTCCCCATCCACATCTCTTTCTCTTCATAATTGTAGAGGTAAAATATCAGCCACACATGGATTGCGTTGTTTTCAGTGACATAGCTGACTCATAGATTTGCATTGTATGAAGTAGCAGTTAGCCCCCATTCACATTCTCATTTTTTGGTGTATTGACTTTTTCAATGGGATCACCATTAAGACGAACATAACACATGTTTTTTTCTGCATGCACTTATTGAAATTAAAGCGGTAATAAACCCAAAATCAATGTAATATATTGCAGCTTACTAATCCTTTGATGTGGTGGCTGCATTTGTTTAAGTTTTTAGGCTTGTTTCCCTCTGTTTTCACCTGGTGATCTGGCCAGCAATACACCTCCTGTATTGGAGTGCCCCCGCTCTGGATGAAGGAACAACAGAGACACCTTTAGACAGCAGCAGTGTTATGCCGCGTACACACGATCACACATTCCGACAAGAAAATCCATGGGATTTTTTGCAACAGATGTTGGCTCAAACTTGTCTTGCATACACAAGGTCACCCAATGTTGTCAGAAATTCTGAACGTCAAGAATGCGGTAACGTACGACGAGCCGAGAAAATTGAAGTCCAATAGCAAGTGCGGCTCTTCTACTTGATTCTGAGCATGCGTGAAACTTTGTGTGTCAGAATTGTGTACACACAATTGGAATTTCCGACAATGGATTTTGTTGTTGGAAAATTTGAGATCCAGATCTCCAATTTTGTGTGTCGGAAATTCTGATGGAAAATGTCTGATGGAGCCTACACACGGTTGGAATTACCAACAAGCTCCCATCGAACATTTTCTATTTGAAAATCCGACCGTGTGTACAAGGCATTAGTATGGGGAGAGGGAGTGTTATGCCACGTACACACGACCGGACTTTTCGACGGACTAGGTCCGACGGTCTTCCCGACGGACTTTCGGTGGACTTCCGACGGACTTTCCAAACGAACACACTTGGCCACACACAATCACACCAAAGTCCGACGGATTTGAACGTGATGACGTACGACCGGACTAGAATAAGGAAGTTCATAGCCAGTAGCCAATAGCTGTCCTCGTGTCGGTTTTCGTCCATCGGACTAGCATACAGATGAACAGATTTTTCGACCGGACTCGAGTCAGTCAGAAAAATCTGAAACGTTCTAAATCTAAAGTCTGCCAGATTTTTCGACAGCAAAGGTCCGATGAAGCCCACACACGATCGAATTGTCCATCGGATTCGTTCTGTCTGACCTTTGCTGTCGAAAAGTCTGGCAGTGTGTACGCGGCATTAGATGCTCTAGCAGAATTGGAGACACTAACAAATTGAAGCCAGACTCCAGCTAGCACTTAATAAGCTTTTTTTTTAGATAAAGGTTTTAAAAAAATAGCAAAAGCTGACCATTGTAAGCACCCGTCAGTGGTAAATGCTTTGGTTCAGCCCTCTAACTGCTACGTCTGCACAACAGCTTGTTCTGTTGAAAAACAACAGACTTACCAGATCACCAAGTGAAAATAAAAGAAAGAAAGCTTATAAAAGAAGACTAATGCAGACATCACATCTAAGGCAAGCCATACACCATTCAAATCTTGGTAGGAATTTTTGTTTGGGCAGGTTGAATGTACCAAGTTGATTGATCAATCAAGTTGGGTACAACCAGCATGTTGGATTTTACCTGTGATTATCTCTAGCGGCTGCTATAGCCACTAGCAATAATCACTGTCTTCTCCCAACGGTTTCCCCCACCAGGAGAAGACAATGGCCCGGCAGGAGGGATCCGGCATAAACACTGTCTGTGTTGATGGGGGAATCAAGAACATTTCTTTCCTGTAACCTGTTGTTGCAGGAAAGAAAATTTGCTCTATGTATGGTAGGCCTAAGAAAATCTAAAAAATGTTTTTGGGTTTAATACCGATTGAATAGGACTAAATCAGCGGTTACATACGGTTGTGGGATGGATGAGCAACCCTGGACTTAGACAGATGCATCCAGGCTGGGGCTTAACACAGCTTTATGAAATGGCGTTTGTTAGAAGTGCCTGCAGAGACCCTGAGTGACTGGCAACCTTTTCTAGTTCCAGGTTCATTTTCAGTCATACACAAGAAATAGAAGCAGGAAATTGCAACATTGTACTTTTGAAGCATTGGATACATGTATCACATATTTTTAGCATCATTTCTTTCTTAGATACAAAATCTAACATTATGATTCTACATGGACACAGCAGGCCATTCGTGAGAGGAATTTTACTCTAAAGCCGCGTACACACGATCGGATTTTCCGACGGGAAATGTGCAATTGTCATCGGATTTTCCATGGACAAATGTTGGATGGCAGGTTTTAACATTTTGCGTGGACAAATGTCTGTTGTAGTATTTTCCCGAGCGTGTGTACACAAGTCCGTCAGACAAAAGTCCAAAGTACAAACACGCATGCTCAGAAGCAAGAATGAGCCAGAAGCAGTCGGTCTTGTAAACTAGCATTCGTAATGGAGAATTAACATTTGTGACGTGGCAAATTATGAAATCTCGAAATGCAGCGCACATTCTCTTCTTCTTTAATGGGATAATAATGAAGCTGCTTTGCTGGTGAAACTGATGGAGTTATTGCAAAATTTCAAAGGCTTTTTTTTCTAGTGATATCAAGAATAATATTATTATGCTTTTTTTTTTTTTTTTTTTTTTTGGGGGGGCAAGTTACCACAACACCATTATCCCATAGTTTTTAAGATCAAAGATACAACTATGTTGGTCCCTTGTCAATTTTACATTGTATTTTTTTTTTTAATGTAACTGCCTACTCCCAAACTGTCATTTGAAGTAAAACACATAGCCAAGTATTATTCTCCACAATTTTTTTATTGTGCATTAAAAAAAGGAAACAAATAAAATTAGACATGCTATCCACCAATAGAACTTATCCAAAAAGTGCATTCTATGCATTCAAAAATACAGAAAATATAACAAATCAAATCATTATTATTCAGCCAAAAAATAAAATAAAAGTCTCATGCATGTGTCCTGCTTCTTAATATAGGGGCTCAACAATGGCAAGAGTTGATGAAAGCAGGGGTCCGTCATCCAGAGATAATTCCAAAAATCATCTGGATTATTCTCCTGGAGCTCTCGCAGCAAAGGCATATGACATAATTGGTCACGATTAATAAAGCAACCAATTTTTGGTCCAAGAAATCCTCCTCCTCCTGTTCCTGGACTAGACTTGGGTCAAAGTAATAACTCCAAGGCCAATAATAAATAACACATTATCTCCTCCAATTGCGCAACATTTCTGGTTGATGAGAGGCCATTCAGAAATTAACTGAAAAGCACGAAATGAAAACCACAAACACTCAACACTCACCAAACGTCTACTAACAAGAAATTAGCAGAAGGAACCCAAAGGGTGGCGCTAAAGAGCTAGAAAAGCCAACAATTCCTTGCCATTTGTATCCAAGACAAAATCCAGGCACACGCACAGCGCCTAGAGGCGATTCAGTTCGCATTGTGCGCTATACAAGTATTTCATTCATTCATTCATTCACGCCTTCGGACAAAATTCAGAGGTTTTGTCTGTGGAAAATCCATGTTATACAGTGTCAGGGCCTGGACCTCTGCTGTCTGACAGTAGCTCTTCTCGCTAAGCCACCTGGAATGCTGGACAGCTCCCTGCCTGATTGCATAGACTAGTGTTTCTCAACCTTTTTTCAGTAAAGGCGCCCTATAAAAATTATGGACAATCTCGAGGCACCCCATTCTAAAATGTAAAAACTATTCTAATATAGTTTTAAATATTGCAGCAACATCCACAAGTCCAAGTAAGACACCCAACGTTAGAGGTGATTTATTCTTCCAAAGCAAATACACTTTTGCAAACTGGCACTGACTAGTACAGTGCTTTGAAAAAGTATTCATACCCCTTGAAATTTTCCGCATTTTGTCATGTTACAACCAAAAAGGTAAATTTTATTGTGATTTTATGTGATAGAACAACACAAAGGGGCACATAATTGTGGAAGGCAAATGATAAATGGTTTTCAATTTTTTTTTTACAAATAAATATGTGAAAAGTGTGGCATGTATTCAGCCCCTTTACTCTGATACCCCTAACTAAAATCTGGTGGAACCAATCGCCTTCAGAAATCACCTAATTAGTTAATAGAGTTCACCTGTGTGTAATTTAATCTCAATATATATACAACTGTTCTGTGAAGACCTCAGAGGTTTGTTGGAGAACCTTAGTGAACAAATAGCATCATGAAGGCCAAGGAACACACCAGACAGGTCAGGAATAAAATTGTGCAAAAGTTTAAAGCAGGGTTAGGTTATAAAAAAATCTCCCAAGCTTTGAACATCTCACAGAGCGCTGTTCAATCCATCATCCGAAAATGGAAAGAATATGGCACAACTGCAAACCTAACAGGCTGGGCAAGGAGAGCAATAATCAGAGAAGCAGCCAAGGGGCCCATGGTAACTCTGAAGGAGCTGCAGAAATCCAAAGTTCAGGTGGGAGAATCTGTCCACAGGACAACTATCAGCCGTGCACTCCACAAATCTGGTCTATATGGAAGAGTGGTAAGAAGAAAGCCATTGTTGAAGAAAGCCATAAGAAGCCATGTGGGGGACACAGCAAACATGTGGAACCAAATAAACTTGTCTAACAGACACTTATAAGTTAGCATTAGGGGCCACAGATACCAGGGTGCCGTGGCGTGGCTCTGTGGCTTACGCCTTTTCAAATGCGTGCAGACTAAACCCCTGCTTTTAACACATACTGTTATGCTGCGTACACACGGTCAGATTTTCCAACAGAAAATGTTTGATGGGAGCTTTTTGATGGAAATTCTGACCATGTATAGGCTCCATCGGACATTTTCCATCGGAATTTCTGACACACAAAATTTGAGATCTGGATCTCAAAGGTATTGGCTTTGCACCACGTCTCACCAAGACCAAAGTTCAGTTCTGTGTATTGAAAGGCAACTTTGCCATTATTTCCAACTGCCGACAGCCATAGAGAAAACTTAGCCTACTTTACATGCTGTTATCTTCACATACCAAAAATAAAAAACCTTTACAAGGCATGTCTTGCTTTTATGCTGATGTAGCGCCCCTACCATTTTGGTAGATGCTTAGTGGTGCTTTTGATAGTGTAGGATGTAGGAATAGGTAAATTTAACCAGGGTCATGTCTTTTTGCTGGGCCTGGTTGTGGATTTGGGGTTGGGAGTGTCAGAGTAGAAGGGGTTGTGGCCGCCTACACTTGGGCTCAGGGATACCTCCTCTGCTTGGGAGTGGACTCTGCTGGCAAGAGAGGATGGGTGATCTGGGTGGCAGGAAACCCCATTAATTTTTGTGGTCTGGAAGGAGGTCTCTCATAAAAGGGGGGTCACATGTTCTCGGGAGATTTTTCAGGAAGGGGCTCGAGGTCCAGAGGTTTCCGGACCGGAGGCCCAGGGGTTCAGAGATCCGAAGGATAGCTGGATAGCTGGAGGTGACTCTAGGGAGGCCGAGGTCGGGTCCCCTGGAGTGGAAGAAGAATACTGGGAACAACCTTCTGTGAGTAGAACATGGACTGTTGTTGGGAGAGTGCAAAGGGAGTGCCAACCCAGTGGAGCTATTCAGAAATGTATGCTGTGTATCAAAGGACCACAGTATGAAACACTTCTTGGGGGTTAGTGAAGGAGGTTGGACACTACAAGTCACTGAAATAGGCGGTGAGGCCTAGGACTTTGAGTTTCAACTTCCACAGCATTATTCAGAGTGATGCTCAGCTGCCCATAGTGAGAGTGTGCTACAGAAATCAAATAAGGATCGCTGACAGGAGAATCTAATCCACAAAGCTACGGCTATGATTAGACATTTCCCTTTTCATTGCAAATATGGCATTTAACAGGGTATCTCATATCCTTCATTTTACTGCCCTACAGTGTGTCCCAAATAAAGCAATTTAAAAAGTTCAGAGTGTGAAGTGCTACTTGTATGGAATCACATGGGAGGATTAGGATCGGAGCCGGCTGGCATAAGGTAAATGAACAAAATCAGCAGCCCCCAAGGGGGTAGTGCGCTACACTTCATTACTGAATATAAAAAAAAATAATTTGCAAACTTCAGACATGATTATTATTATTATACAGGTTTTATATAGCGCCAACTGTTTGCTCAGCGCTTTACGACATGATGAACTTAAATAGGTATAGTCTGCAAAAATATGCTAAAGGATAACTTAAAGGCAACACTTTTGTTTTAAGCCCCATACACACTATCAGATTTTCTGCTGATGTTTGTCTTCAGATTTACCAAAACCATATAATAATACGAGGTCAAACCTTAGGAGTTTCAATGTGTATGCAATCAGGCAGGCCCTTATACTACATGGTTTTGGTAAATCTGAAGACAAAAATCAGCAGAAATTCTGATCATGTGTATGGGGCTTTAGAGATAGTGGAGAGGAGTTATAAGCCCTGTCAGGTATTTATTTCTGTCTGTGGCTCCGTTAGATGTGCAAAGGTAGATTCACCCTCTCTATTTACCATTATCACTGAGAGTGAAAGTTAAAGTGTCACTAAACCCACATCATAAATAACTATCAATAAATGTTCATACTGACTCACTATGAGATTTGTTTTCTGTATTCTGCTAAAGACCTGGTTGTTGCTGCTGCTCTCTATCCCTACCTTCTGTTCAGGTCCCCAATTCAGCTAGGGATTTTTCAGCTGTGGTGGCAACTCTGTACATGCTCAGTTTTCAGTCAGTTTCTATGCTGAGCATTTCCTCCCTATCACATCTGAGCAGCCCATGTGACTATAGAGTCACACATGTGGGCTTATATATTTACAGTGGTAACTGACGGCCCACTCCCTCCCTCCTTCTCCATGCCCACTAACCAGCTAAACACAATAGGGGCAGGATATTACATGAAGATTCATGGAGGCTTTACCTCCCTCTTATTCTAAGACACAGGCTGGAGGGGCATGACACAGCTTGACAGCCTGTGACTGGAAGAAATCCGATCCCACACCATGTTACTGTATTTCCACAAAATAATAAACATGTGATTTCAAATATATATTTCTATCGGTATTCCAAATGCTGTTTTTTTTCTTTTGCACACGTGACCAGCATCAGAGGACTAGATGATCCTACTGCTTATGTTTCCCTGCAGACAGGCTTGGGAAGAGCTGGGTTATGTGACAGCCATATAACGATTCTGTCGGTCGGTCTTGTACTTATCCCATCTAGGTTGCAGGGGAGGGTTGTGGCTCCTGTGTCCTCAACCACCTCCTCTCTTCTCTCCTCCTGTGGCTCTGGTGTCTTCCAGCACATTGGAGCTGTGGCTCCTCCTCTCTGTCTCCTTCTGCGGCTCCAGTGTCCTCCAGCACGGCGTGATGGCGGGCAGCGGCTCCGGTGTCCTCTACCTCTCCTCGTCCTAGGTGTCCAATAGGATCACCTGACGTTTTGGATAACTGGGAAATGTGTCTGAAAACCCGCTTGCTAATGGACAGGGAGGAGATTAAGTTTGAAAATAGTGAATATCCATTCGCTATTGACACACAACCCTGTGGGTTCGGGGCGCAGTGCTCTGTGCCCTGAGCACACCCTTTTTTTAAGCCTATTGGAGCCTTAGGCTCTATTCATGTGGTTTAAACCCCCCCCCCCCATTGAAATCCATAGTCTGGTGCCCTGTATGTAGATCAGGGTGGCGGATGCATGAATAGGGGGCACAGCGCCAGTGCGTCCCTAATGGATGGGCCACTACTAAGCATCACTGGTGTCATTGGGAGAAGTTGTACCCTATCATTGATGTCACTGGGAGGAATTTTGCCCCTTCATTGGGGTCGGGGGGAGGGGGGGGTATGCATCAGTGGATGAAATAGTGCCTTAGGGGCCTGATAAATTTGAGCAAAGGGCAGCAGTTTGGAGATCACTGCTTTAATCCATTAAAGCTCACTTTAGCTCCTGTTTGGAAATGTTATATACAGATCTTAATAGAAGTGCTGATTGTCACTTTAAGCAAGCTGCTAGCAGGCTTCCGCAGGTTTTTAACAAGATTCAAGTAGTGCTAAAGCCTGCTAGAAACCTCTTTAAAGTGGCAGTCAGCACTTCCATTAATATTTGTATTCAGCATTCACAAACTGAAGTTGAATGATACTTTAGAAGCTTCACCAAAGCTTTCTGAAGCTCTGCAAGTTCTTTGAAAAAGCTTGCTGCTCACACTGCTCTTATACAAGCTGAAGCCCGTATAATACATGCCGTTGTCACCAGAACAGGTATGACCATTGAAAGATTTATACTAACATTTCAGATTTTCTATTATCCTGGTAACAGTGGACAACGAGAGGAATAGAGATAATCGATGTCCCAGCGGGGACACAGACAGCAATAAAAATCTATCAGGTTCTCTGTCTTCTCTTTCCAAAACCAAAGAAAAAAGTTTTGGCTGGAGATACTTTTATGACACATGTGGCCTCATACTTCATATGTGGTTTTCTATAAACTGTTGGTGCAGCTGGAAATTGTCCTGTGTAGTGCTCATACAGTTTATCGGTCGTCCCCATGAAGATCTAAGTGGTTAAATAACAGAAATAGACAAGCAGGATCCTTCAGTGTGCCAGGCTGCAGCTGTCAGATAAGAGAAGAGCTGGAGTTATCGGCAGCAGTGCATTTCCCAGAATCCTCGGCTGTGGGTCTTACTAAGCAAACTCACATCCGTCCTGCACACTTTCCATCCACCACTCTGAAATGTTACACTGTCAACAAAACTGTGCAAGTTGTCATTTTCCTGAAATGCTAAACAAGGGGCATTACAAAGCCTGGCACCATATAAGGGGTATGAACCTGGAAAGTGACAGGACCGCTGTCAGGGAGCAAAATGGCAATGACCTACCCACTGAGCTACCTACAGTATGTCATTTATTTTCAAAATTCCTCTTTTTATATTAACAGTCAACTATGCTTTCTGCAAATGCACAATGCGCTTGCAGTTCAATTATTTGTTAATGTCACCCCAAATGCAGGCAGCAGTCATGCATTTTGCCATGTGTTTTCCGTGTGACAAAACGTGGAAAAAAAACACAGAAATGCGCAATGCAAAATGCATTTGGCTCATGTCCAAATTTGGTGCATGAGCTTCTTTAGCTTGTTTTTGAGTAGATGAATGCCCATTCAAATGAATAGTGCCGCTCCAAAACAGATAGATAAAAAGTGCATTTCATATGCAACTATATAGATCAGACCAAAATGAGGGACAAATGAGGAGGAATGAGGGACAGAGGGACTTTGTTCCAAATCAGGGACCGTCCCTCGAAATCAGGGACAGTTAGGAGCTATGCATCTGGCAGAATGGAGAATCGCCTTGTTTACAGTTCTCCGTTCTGCCTCTGCTCACCACGATCGTGGGTCACCTGCGGGCATCAAGTCCGCGGGCACGCTCCCGCTATCCTCCATGCACGGACCAACGTACAGGTACGTTGGTTCGCACAGGAGAGCCGACCTGCCGCAGTATATCTGCATGAGCTGGTCGTCTAATGGTTAAGGGCATTTTTCCAGCACTAAGCCTTTCATCCAATTTCTAAATTACTGCATTTGTAAATTTCAAAAGCCAATATAAAGGAATAGTAGTGGTAAAAAAAAAACACTTGTGGGTTTAACAAATCTTGTTTTGTTTTTTCTAAAATTCTCCTTTAAGGGGGTGTGTCCTATGCCTGCATACTTTTGCTGATAGGTGTCCCTCATTCCCATCTCAAAAAGTTGGGAGGTATGCAGATGACATGACAGAGATCTTCTATTCCCAGTGATCTCTGTCATGTTGTAGTGAGCCCATCCTCCATACAGTTAGAACACGCTGAGGGAACGCACTTAACCCCTTGATTACCCCCTAGTGTTAACCCCTTCCCTGCCAGTGTCATTTTTACATTGATCAGTGCATTTTTATAGCACTGATCAATGTTATAATGTCACTGGTCCCCAAAAAGTGTAATTTTAGGTTTAGATTTGTCCGCCGCAATGTCGCAATATCGCCACCATTACCAGTAAAAACAATGAAAAATAACTAAAAGTCCCTAAATCTATCCCGTAGTTTGTAGACGCTTGCACAAACCGATCAGTTTTTTCCTCTTTTGCAATTTTCTTTAACAAAAATATGTAGAAGAATATATATCAGCTGATGAATACTTTTTTTTGGATATATATTATAGCAAAAATTTTTAAAAAATTGTCATTTATTTTTTTTGAATATGTATTATTGCAGAAATGTAAAAAAAAAATGTTGTTTATTTTTTTGTTTATAGCCCAAAAAAAAACAAAAAACTGCAGAGGTGATCACATACCACCAAAAGAAAGCTCTATTTGTGGGTAAAAAGGGTCAATTTTGTTTTGGAACAGCGTCGCACGACAATTTTCAGCTAAAGCGACGCAGTGCCGTATCGCAAAAAATGGCCTGGTCATTAAAGTGGTTGTAAACACTTACAGACCACTTTGACCTACAGGTAAACTTAGATTGCGGCTTACCTGTAGGTCCAAGAAATATCTCCTAATCCCCCTACTCCTCCCATCAGGGTTTACTTCCTATTTAAGGGGGCAAATCCTTCCGGGGCAGAAGTGGTTAAAAAAATGCACCAAAATTGCAGCACGGCGGCATCATTCAAGTTTAAACGGGGCCTTAGGGCTCATTCAGACGTGCAGTTAGGAGATAGTGAAAGCAGTTGGTTGAGCTGCAGTTTTACCACCACCCACCTGAACATGGTGTGGCTGTGTTGCTCTGCATGGCAAATGTTTAACAGCGATGTCACATTTGGCAACCTATTCAAGTGAGTGGGGCTGCACCACAACCACCCTGCCACTGCACACAATGCCTGCGGTTGCAGTGCAGTGGGTCTGCATTTTCTGAGCTAAAACAGGCCTCCTCATCACCTGTAAAAGCAATGCAGTGAGGTCTGCAAATCACTTTTTAGAGGGTCAGCAAGGGCTGGCACGTGTATGAATGAGTCCTTATTTATATTTTTTGTGAACTATACCTACTACTATCACCTACTAGCAGAACTGTTCTGATCTCAGTGTACAGCCTGCAAACAATGTTGTCTCCATTTTTGGATCTGGGGGGGGGGGGGGGGGGGGCTACCAACATTCACTTAAGCCATTTATGGCTCTCTTTTCAGCTCATGGGTTGAATGAAAGAAAATCAATGGATTTCATTCTCTTATCCTGGATGGAGGAATCTCCACCACTACCGGTATGGTATTCAACACTTGGGGCCCCTGCAGCTGCCTGTATACAATAACACTGCCAAACAGTGACTGCATCTGATAGGATGGTACATCTGGCAGGATGCAGTCAGGGCCGGTTCACACCATGCCCGTGCATAAATCGCACAAGAACATGCATTTCAGACCGCATGCAAAACACACATCATTTGCAGCGGGTGTCAATAGAAAGTTAAGGAAGACCCCAAAGCAGGTTGCAAATGCAGTGCATTTGCCCACACCTGTCCGCACCGCATCGCATTGTACTTTTGTACTAGGCAATCCAGTTACAGTGCATTTTAAAGAGTGCGTGCACTACTTAAGGTGCAGTGTGATTTTAGTCCATTCAAAAGCATGTTCCCGTGCGCAGTGTCGGGACATGGCCAACTAGAGCCCAGGGCGAACATGCCAAACTGCGCCCCCCCCCCCATGATGTATGAGCATTATGTAACAGCAAAAATCCCCCCCAACCCCAAAAATCGAGCGATAATTGGCATGCTTAGCTCAAATCCTCTAAATCCACACATGCTCCCAACATAATTCCCCTCCCCCCCACAAAAATTCCTCTTCCTAGAATAAACCCTCTACCCCTCAAATTTCCCCTCTGAGCACTAACCCCCCCCCCCCCCCCCCCCCGCCCCTTCCCCACACTCCCAGCATGAATTACCCTTATCCAAATTTCCCCTCTTAGCACGAATTCCCCCCAATCATCCCTAATATTACAAATCCCTCTCCCCAAAAAAGTCCCCTCCTAGCACAAATCACCCTCCCATATTACCTTTTCTAGCAAAAAAAAACTCCCAAATCCCCCATCCTAGCACAAATCCTCTATCCTCTTCCCCATCTCCCCTCTCCACACAAATCCCCCCTAAATCACCACTCCTAGCACACCTCTACAGACTTCCCCTCCTAGAACGATTTTTATCTCCTGTTGCCCCCCCCCCCCAAATTCCCCCTCCCAACACAAATCCCCCTCCCCCAATCTCCTGAACCTAACATGATACCACAGTGCCCAGGGCAGCCGTCCCTCCTGCCCACCCCTTGTCCCAGCCCTGCCTGTGCGATTCATGTGCAGGCATGTTGTGAACTGGCCCTCAGTGTTCAGACGATAATTTTACACACAGTCCAGTAAATTTTTAAATCAACACTTGTGGAGCCGAGAGGTGCTTGCTAGGCCACCCATGGCTGGAATTTCAGCAGATTCACCAGGAATTAGCAGAAATTTGAGTCATCTATGACCTGCTTTAGCCAGACATCCAGAATTTGCTCGAGCCTACCTTGTTTTAAAGCTGAGCTCCAGGCTGACTGCCAATTAAACAGATCTAATAATTATAAGGGTTTGTTTCCTTATATGTACAGGCCCAAAGAATTGTATTTCTGTCCATCCAGTCTTGTGATTTACACAGCTCTGGCACACAGTGCAGCCCTGTCAGGCAGGACAGTAAAACGTATACAGTATTTCTCTGTTACATTTAAGTAACACTTACATTCATGACCCTCCCCAACCTGGCTATCAGGGACACTGTTTGGAATCATTAATGCAGATCAATACTGACAGACAGATGAGTCAACTACAGTCAATGTGAGGGGTGTACTCACTTTTGTGAGATACTGTATATACTAGATATATCTACTTCTATCCAAATTTGTATACAATATACAGAAACTTTTGCATTGTTTTTGCATACTTTCCCATATCACCTAATAGAAGGAAAGCTATAGCCAGGTAACCAGAATTTTCAGCAGATCCACAATGGTTGCCTCCATTCTCTTAGGAAAGAATTTCTATAGGTTAGTATGGATTATTCACCTAAAGACAGCACTACAATGTATATTTACTGTATAGTTCCTTTATGGCAACACACAATGTTTCAACTTTGCTAACTGAGCACTGGAGAAACCTAAAGACAATGTACATGCAGAATACAGTCAATAAATGAAGATGATGTACAGCTATATAGACAGTGATAAAATATAGATGTATCAATATATAGACAGTAATAAAGTATAGGTGCATCAATATATAAACATTAATAAAATATAGTTGTATTGATATATAAACAAGGTTAAAATACAGATGTATCAATATATAGACAGTGATAAAATATAGCTGTACCAATATATAGACAGTGATACAATATAGGTGTAATAATAGATAGAAAGGCATAAAATATAGTTATATTAATATATAGACATCAATAAAATATACAATAACAATATACAATAAAACCTTGGATTGCAAGCATGATTCGCTCCTGGAAAGCACTTGTATATCAAAGCAAATTTCCCCATAGGAAACAATGGAAACTCAAATGATTCGTTTCACAACCATTTATTCATAAGTCCTTCAGTTTATAGTCCATATAAAAAGATTATAGCAATGTGATAGGTTGTGTAGATATAAAATGTCCATCCACACTTGGCAGCCTCCACAAGCGGATTAGAAGAAAAATCCAGTAGGAGCTACAGAGTATAAAAGAGAGGAGAGGCGCCTCTAAGTGTAGCAATATGGTTACATTTAATGAAGGTGCGACATTTAGCCACTCACATGGTTGATGATTAAAATAGGGACATCGAAGTATGCAGGCATCCGGGGTAAAGCTGTCCCCATATACCATCCCCCGCAGCACCGGCTCTCACCTCTGTCCGTCTGCAATTGTGACCGGGAAGACTACCCTGCAGTAGAGTGTTCTAAAAGCGATGGCTTGAACCGCTCATGAAGCACAGCGTGGAAGGGATGACATAGATGTCGGTGACGAGAATTGCCTATGTGGACAGCTTTACCCTGGATGCCTGCATATTTAGATGTGCCAGTTTTAATCATCAACTATGTGACTTGCTAAATGTTGTACCTTCATTGAATGTAACCATATTGCTACACTTAAAAATTTTGCTTGTTTTATAAATGTTCTCAAACCAAGTTACTCTCAAACCAAGGTTTTACTGTAGATGTATTAACCGATTGCTGACCTCGCTATAGCCGAATGACAGCTACAGCGCGGCGTGCTAACTCTGAGAGGGCGTACATCGGCGTCCTCCCTGAATCCCACTCCCCTGGGGCGCACACCCGGGAATGCCTGTGACCACTGGGTCCTCAAGCTGATAGCAGCCGTTTACCACGTGATCGCTCCGTCAAATGCTGGAGCGATCACTTGTAAACAAACTTGCGTCATATCCGGTTCCTCTCTGCCCTCTCTGTACAGATCTGTACAGCGCGAGGGGAGAGGGGAGAGATCAGTGGCAGCAACACTGTGGGTGGTATGTGTAGTACCCACAGCGCTGATATGTGCTCATTCCAGCCCACCCATCCATACTCAGCATACCCATCCATACTCCGCCTACTCAGCCATCCATCCATACTCAGCCATCCATACTCGGCATACTCATCCATCCATCCATACTCTGCATACCCATCCATACTCAACATACTCATCCATCCATGCTCAGCCATCCATACTCAGCCATCCATACTTCGCATTCTCAGCCATCCATACTCAGCATACTCATCCATCCACGCTCAGCCATCCATACTCAACATACCCATCCCTACTCAGCATACTCATCCATCCATCCATGCTCAGCCATCCATACTCAGCATACTCAGCCATCCATACTCAGCATACTCATCCATCCATCCATGCTCAGCCATCCATACTCAGCATACTCATCCATGCTCAGCATACCCATCCATACTCAGCATACCCATCCATACTCAGCATACTCATCCATCCATCCAAACATGCTCAGCCATCCATACTCAGCATATTCAGCAATCCATACTCGGCATACTCAGCCATCTATCCATGCTCAGCCATCCATACTCAGCATACTCATCCAGCCATCCATGCTCAGCCATCCATACTCAGCATACCCATCCATACTCAGCATACTCATCCATCCATCCATACTCAGCATACCCATCCATACTCAGCATACTCATCCATCCATCCATGCTCAGCCATCCATACTCATCCATCCTCAGCCATCCATACTCATCCATCCATCCATGCTCAACCATCCATACTCATCCATCCATCCATGCTCAGCATACTCATCCATCCATCCATGCTCAGCCATCCATACTCAGCATAAGCATCCATCCATGCTTAGCCATCCATACTCAGCATACTCATCCATTCATCCATGCTCAGCCATCCATCCACCCTCAGCAATACTCATCCATCCATGCTCAGCCATCCCATCCATACCCAACCATACCCAGCAATACCCAGTAATTCTCGGCCATACTCAGTCATACCCAGCCATCCCATCTATACCCAGCAATCCTCAGCTGTACCCAGCCATACTCAGCCGTACCCAGTCATCCCATCTATACCCAGCCATACTCAACTGTACCCACCCGTACTCAGCCATACTCATTCATGCTTAGTCATCCCATCCATACTCAGCCATCCCCATCCACGGCT
The DNA here is from genome assembly GCF_037356315.1 of Lithobates pipiens. Classification (NCBI taxonomy): domain Eukaryota; kingdom Metazoa; phylum Chordata; class Amphibia; order Anura; family Ranidae; genus Lithobates; species Lithobates pipiens. Next base: position 549,079,171 of record NW_027507758.1, on the reverse strand, counting down.
CATTCATGCCACATCAGTTCTCATCCATACCACTACAGTGCCTCACAAAAGTGTAATAGGTAGTCAAATTAGATTTGAACCTTATGCCCCTAGAACACCTGACGGGGTGCTCCCTGCATGTTGGGCCTCTCTATATGGCCATGCTGTGGGAAAATCTCACACATGTGGTATCACCGTACTCAGGAGGAGTAGGAGAATCTATTTTGGGGTATAATTTTTGGAATGTACATGCTATGAGTTAAAAATATTGTGTAAATGGACAACGTTGTGTAAAAAAGAAAAATGTGTTTTAATTTTCTTTATACATTTTCCAAAAACTTGTAAAAAAAAAATCATCCATACCACTACAGTGCCTCACAAAATTGTAATAGGTAGTCAAATTAGATTTGAACCTTATGCCCCTAGAACACCTGACGGGGTGCTCCCTGCATGTTGGGCCTCTCTATATGGCCATGCTGTGGGAAAATCTCACACATGTGGTATCACCGTACTCAGGAGGAGTAGGAGAATCTATTTTGGGGTGTAATTTTTGGAATGTACATGCTATGTGTTAGAAATATTGTGTAAATGGACAACGTTGTGTAAAAAAGAAAAATGTGTTTTAATTTTCTTTATACATTTTCCAAAAACTTGTAGAAAAAAAATCATCCATACCACTACAGTGCCTCACAAAAGTGTAATAGGTAGTCAAATTAGATTTGAACCTTATGCCCTGTGAGGGGTTAGCTCGGCAGCGGGTGTGTGTGACCCCCCTGGATGGGTTCACAACACAAAATCAGGCACAGCAGACAGCGTTGTAAGTGGAAAAAACAAAAGGTGCGGTTTATTCATGCTACATGCTACATGCAGTAAAAAATGCAGTAAAAAATATAACAGCCAAAACAAAAGAAAAACATGAAAATAAATCCTGGTCAGCTTGACCTCTAATTACACACTTAGTTTCCCTGTCTAACAACTGAGTGCAGCCTTGTGCTGCACCAGTCCCTGTCTCTGTTGTAGAGGTTTGCCACACAGGCGTTAACTCACCGCACAGAACAGGTGTCACACTCCCCAGTCTATACACACAAAACTGGTTCCAGGATGGAGCATCTCCCTAAGCATGCTGGGGTTTTTTGTAGAGGTCTTAATGAGCCCACTTACTTCAGCTGGGCTCATTAACTCTTCCCCTCTAGTTGTACAAGTCTGCATAAAGCCTGAATCTAGGGCACACATATTTCCCATCCTGGATACAACCAGGTGACTTTACCTGCGTGCTGCCACAGCCCCTAGAACACCTGACGGGGTGCTCCCTGCATGTTGGGCCTCTCTATATGGCCATGCTGTGGGAAAATCTCACACATGTGGTATCACCGTACTCAGGAGGAGTAGGAGAATCTATTTTGGGGTGTAATTTTTGGAATGTACATGCTATGTGTTAGAAATATTGTGTAAATGGACAACGTAGTGTAAAAAAGAAAAATGTGTTTTAATTTTTTTTATACATTTTCCCAAAACTTGTAGAAAAAAAATGACATGTTCAAAAGACTCATTATGCCTCATAGATTATACATTGGGTTGTTTTCTTTCCAAAATTGGGTCATTTTTGGGGCGTTTCCATTGTCCTGGTTCTCCAGGGCCTTCAAAATTGCAAGAGGTAGTCAAGAAATTATACGTGTAATTTATGCTCCTAGAACGCCTGATGGCGCTCCCTGCATGTTGGGCCTCTGTATGTGGCCACGCTATGTAAAAGTCTCACACTTGTGGTATCACCATACTCAGGAGGAGTATTAGAATGTGTTTTGGGGTGTAATTTGTGGTATGCATATGCTGTGTGTGGGAAATAACCTGCTAATATAACAATTTTGTAAAAACAAATCTTCATTTTGTAAAGAATTGTGGGAGAAATTGCAACTTCAAAAAACTCACCATGCCTCTTACTAAATACATTGGAATGTCTATTTTCCAAAAAGGCATTAGTTGGGGGGTATTTGTACTTTCCTGGCTTATTAGGGGTTTATTAGGGTCTCAAGAAATGAGATTGAGCATCAGGTGTGATACATTTTCAGAGAGTGGAAGAAAAATGCATTTTTTTACAGAATTTTCAGTGTTTTTTTTCTTTTATAGCGCAGAAAAAAATAAAAAAAACAGCGGTAATTAAATACCACCAAAAGAAAGCTATATTTGTGTGAAAAAGGACAAAAATTTCATATAGGTACAGTGTTGCATGACTGAGTAATTGTCAAAATGTGAGAGCACCGAAAGCTGAAAATTGGTCTGGTTAGGAGAGGGGTTTAAGTGCCCAGTGGGTAAGTAGCTAATATATAGAAAGGGATACAAATATAAATGAATTAATTTATAGACAGAGATAAAATATAAATGTTTTAATATATAGACAGGGATAAAATATAGCTATATCAATATATAGAGAGTGATAAAATATAGCTGTACCAATATAGACAGTGATAAAATATAGATGTATCAATATATAAACAGAGATAAAATATAAATGTATCAATACATAGACAGTGATACAACATAGGTGTAACAATAGGTAGAAAGGAATAAAATATAGTTATATTAATATAAAATATAGATGTAACGATATATAGACAGTGACAAAATATTGACGTATTAATATATAAACATGGATAAAATATAAATTTATCAATATATAGACAGTGATACAGTATAGGTGTAATAATAGATAGAAAGGAATAAAATATAATTATACTAATATATAGACATTGATAAAATATAGATGTATCAATATATAAACAGGGATACAATATAGATGTATTAATATATAGAAAGGGATACAAATATAGATTAATGAATATATAGACAGAGATAAAATATAGATGTTTTAATATATAAACAGGGATACAATATAGATGTATAAATATATAAACAAGGTTAAAATATGGATATATTACTATATAGACAGAGATAAAATATAGATGAATTAATATAAAGAAAGGGATAAAATATAGATGAATTAATATAGACAGAAATAAAATATTTATGAATTAATATATAGAAAGGGTAAAATATAGATGAATTAATATATAGACAGAAATAAAATATAGATTTTTTAATATAGAGAAAGGGATAAAATAGATGTGTTAAAATATATAGACAATGATATAAAATAGATGCACAAACAGTACATTTCATTTTTCCACAGTTTATGTGTCCATTAGGTCGGTATGAGTTTTCTTATGGCAGATGTGTCTGTGCACAGTGCTGTATACAATGCTGGACATGACATCTATACAATGTATGTGTGTACCTGGAATGCTGAGTGTATATTCTAATGCCATGTACTGTATAAGAAAACTACCTGCAGACACCATGAGATCGCCCCTGGTACACCTGGCACTCACCTGGCGCTGTGATGATTGGTTGCTGCCCCTCTTGCAGTTGGCTGTCAGTGAGCTGAGCCGGGGCTCCAGCGCTCCCTCTTCCATGTCAGTGCCACTGTGTGCTGTGTGCAGCCAGCGCTGGGTGCAGCCACTAGAGGGCGGGCAGTAGTTGTCAGCACTGCTTCCCATACAGTGAGGGAAAATAGTATTTGATCCCCTGCTGATTTTGTACATTTACCCACTGACAAAGAAATCATCAGTCTATAATTGTAATGGTAGGTTTATTATAACAGTGAGAGACATTATACCAACAAAAATATCCAGAAAAACACATTTTAAAAAAAGTTATAAACTCAGCTGATTTGCATTTTAATGAGTAAAATAAGTATTTGACCCCCTATCAATCAAAGAAATGAATTAGCATGGGCTACTCCATGTAAATTACCATGCAACACCTGTGGTGGAGTAGATTCTTGTACAAACTTAAATTGTTTATGTAATCATGCTATGGCAACCTTTGATTGGTTGTAAATGAAACAAACCTTATCTATTTTTATAATAAACTTTATTGTATTTTTATTTATCTGCTTCTAATTACTGGGTATCGAGATAGTCCTATAATCACCACAGGTGTTGCATGGTAATTTACATGGAGTAGCCCATGCTAACCCATTTATTTGTATTAACATAATCAGGATGATGATACCGACCCCTACCCTCATTTTTTAATACTATTTGAGGCATTACATTTTACCCCTATCAATCAGCAAGATTTCTGGCTCCCAGGTGTCTTCTATACAGGTAACCAGCTGAGATTAGGAGCACTCTCTTCAAGGGAGTGCTCCTAATCTCAGCTTGTTACCTGTATAAAACACACCTGTCCACAGAAGCAATCAATCAGATTCCAATCTCTCCACCATGTCCAAGACCAAAGAGCTGTCCAAGGATGTCAGAGACAAGATTATAGACCTACACAAGGCTGGAATGGGCTACAAGAACATCGCCAAGCAGCTTGGTGAGAGGGTGACAACAGTTGGTGTGATTATTCGCAAATGGAAGAAACACAAAATAACTGTCAATCTCCCTCGGTCTGGGGCTCCGTGCAAGATCTCATCTTGTGGAGTTTTAATGATCATGAGAACGGTGAGGAATCAGCCCAGAACTACACAGGAGAATCTTGTCAATGATTTCAAAGCAGCTGGGACCATAGTCACCAAGAAAACAATTGGTAACACACTACATCTTGAAGGACTGAAATGCTGCAGCACGTGCAAGGTCTCCCTGCTCAAGAAAGCAAATGTACAGGCCCATTTGAAGTTTGCTAATGAACATCTGAATGATTTAATGGAGAACTGGGTGAAAGTGTTGTGGTCAGATGAGACCAAAATCGAGCTCTTTTGGCATCAACTCAACTCACCATGTTTGGAGGAGGAGGAGGAATGCTGCTTATGACCCCAAGAACACCAGGGACACCCCGTTTATTAAGGGTGCATGGACGCTGCCCCATCTATACACATATGGTTAATGTCTAGATTTATGCATAGCATGAATTTATCCATGGCCACACCCTATTCATGCATCCGGCCCCTTGAACGCATGAATTACATTGGTTGGGGTGTTTTTCTATTTTTAAGCACCTGATTAGAGCCATAGGCTATCTCTAATAGGCTTCAAAATAGGGTGGACTCGGAGCGCAGAGCTTTGTGCTTGGAGCCCACCCAGGTGTGTTTAGAAAAGCAAAATAATATTCACTTTTCTAATACTGAATTGCCTCTCCACCAATCATGAGACGTGGGTCTGATACCCATTTCCCGATTGCCTGAAAGGTCAGGCGATCCTTTTGGATGCCTAGGAGGAGGAGGAAGGGGATGCATGGCAGAAGGCGCTGTGATCCACACCACAGGAGGAGGAAGAAAGCAGTCAGACAAGCTGCTGCCCACTTCCTAGATGGGGTAAGTGCAGGGCTTTGATATCCCGGCTGTCCTCCGGGGGGAAGCTGCTGACCAACCAAGGGGGGTGACCGTTTGCCGCCCCACCCAAAAAAAAAACACCAGCCGCAACTGATCCCCACCATCACACATGGAGGTGGAAACATTATGCTTTGGGGGTGTTTGTTCTGCTAAGGGGACAGGGCAACTTCACTGCATCAAAGAGACGATGGACGGGGCCATGTACCGTCAAATCTTAGGTGAGAACGTCCTTCCCCGAGCCAGCATTGAAAATGGGTTGTGGATGGGTATTCCCGCATGACAATGACCCAAAACACACGGCCAAGGCAACAAAGTGGTGGCTCAAGAAGATGAACATTAAGGTCCTGGAGTGGCCTAGCCAGTCTCCAGACCTTTAATCGCATAGAAAATATGTGGAGGGAGCTGAAGGTTCGAGTTACCAAACGTCAGCCTCAAAACCTTAAAGGGCAAGTTCACCTGTACAGAAAAATCTGTAAAGTGAACTTACACAGGACCCCCCCACCCCCCTGAGGCAAAAAATGCTTTTTTTTCCCTCACTGTAGCTGTGTATGGACAGTGTGGATAACCATGTTTTCTTCTTTGGGGAGACTGGTGAATTAACTATTTACAGAACTATGGGATCACTTCTGATAAGAGGCAGGTGGTAGAAGTTCTAGAAAAATATCTATAGCAATCATGCACAATTTGGTGGTCAGATTACTGCCCAGTAAGTGATATCCCTTTTGTCTTCCTAATAATACAAGGCAAGATTGCTAGATGGAGATCTGTAGGTTCTACTAAAATAAATATTGGGACTGTTTCTTCATCAATAAATTATTTTATTAAGCGTAAAAAGGTTTTATATATTAGAAAAAAAAAAACTCTGCTTAACCACTTCAGCCCCAGAAGGATTTACCCCCCTTCCTGACCAGAGCACTTTTTTGCGATACGGCACTGCGTCGATTTAACTAACAATTGCGCGGTCGTGCAACAAAAAAATCAAGGTCCTTTTTTACCCACAAATAGAGCTTTCTTTTGGTGGTATTTGATCACCTCTGCGGGTTTTATTTTTTTACGCTATGAACAAAAAAAGAGAGCAACAATTTAGAAAATAAAAGCAATATTTTTTACTTTCCTCTGCGGGTTTTATTTTTTACGCTATAAACAAAAAAAGAGAGCAACAATTTAGAAAAAAAGCAATATTTTTTACTTTTTCTATAATAAATATCCCCAAAAAATATATAAAAAACTCAATTTCTTTCTCAGTTTAGGCCAATATGCATTCTTCTACATATTTTTGGTAAAAAAAAAATTGCAATAAGCGTATATTGATTGGATTGCGCAAAAGTTATAGCGTCTACAAAATAGGGGATAGATTTATGGCATTTTTATTAATAATTTTTTTTAAAATTAGTAATGGCGGCGATCTGCGATTTTTATCATGACTGCGATATGGCGGACACATCGGACACTTTTGACACTATTTTGGGACCATTGTCATTTATACAGTGATCATTGCTATAAAAATGTCCTGATTACTGTGTAAATGACACTGGCAGGGAAGGGGTTAAACACTAGTTGGCGATCAAGGGGGTTAAGTGTGACCTAGGGAGTGATTCTAACTGTGGGGGGATTGTCCCACTAGAACATGACAGAGGTCACTGCTCCCGATTGCAGGGAGCAGTAGATATCTATCATGTTGCTAGGCAGAACAGGGAAATGTCTTGTTTACAAAGGCCCTGTTCTGCCGCTCCATGGCACGATCACGGGCCCCCCGGTGGACATAGAGTCTGTGGAACTCGCGGGCACGGTCACAGAGTTCATGGCAGGCGGGGCGTACGCCCACAATGCCGCGATTTAAAGGGGATGTACCATTTGCCCAGCTGTGCCATTGTGCCGACGTATATCATCACACGCTAGTCGACATGTGGTTAACCACTTCAATACAGGGCCCTTCCTTCCCAGCCCAATTTTCAGCTTTCATCGCTCTAGCGCTTTCAGTGACAATTGCGCGGTCATGCTACACTGTACCCAAATTAAATTTTTATCATTTTGTTCGCACAAATAGAGCTTTATTTTGGTGGTATTTATTCACGACTCCGTTTTTTATTTTTTGCGATATAAGCGCAAAAATGCGGAAATTTGGAAAAAAAACAATATTTTCTTTTTTCTATTTTAAAAGAAATCCAATAAAATCAAATTTTGTCATAAATTTAAGCCAAAATGTATTCTGCTACATGTTTTTGGTAAAAAAAATTCCGTTAAGTGTATAATAATTGGTTTGTGTGATCACGGACATATGTACGCAAATGATCATGTACATATGTGTGCAGGTGATCACGTATATATGTGTGCAGATAATCATTGGAACATGTGATTTTAGTGGGACATATGTGGGGGACATGTTTTTATTATTAGGGACATGTGTTTTTATTATTTGGGGACATGTATGTTTTGGGGACATGTATGTTTTGGGGACATATGTGGGGACTGTGTTTGTACTGTGTGGTGTGTTGTGTATTAGACTGGTGATCAGTGAGTAAAAAGCTGTAAAAAACAGCTCATACTCACTGATCATCAGACGGCTGCAGCGATCTGCTCTCCTCTCCTCAGCGATGACTTCTGTGTGAGGAGAGGAGGAGCCGATTGCCTAGCAACCGGCTGTTTGTTTACATCACATGACGACCGTGATTGGACACGGCCGTCATGTGATCAGGAGGGCCAATCAGAGAGCCCTCCTGCCGATCTGAGATGCGCCGTGTCCGGGTGACACGGGCGCATCGGGATCGCGCCGCTGCGCGGGCATGCGCGCGCGCGATCCCGCTCCTTCTGATGGACGTTCCTGAACGTCCTATCAGAAGTAGACGGCTCCCACCCGGCCGTATATGTGCATTGGCCGGGTGGGAAGTGGTTAATATACGTTAAAAGCATAATTTTCTAGTAATGTATAAGATTCTCCCTCTCTACCACCCTACTTCTTCTCCCTTAGGCCTCATGCACACAGATGGCTAGAGACTGTAATGTCCTCTGGGCATTAAATCCAGGGTGCCACGTTCAGCCACCCATACAAGTAAATAGCTGTATATGGTCATTTTTGTGTAAACAATGATGGTGCCGCTTTCATATTTTGGAAAATATGCTGTATACGCATTCACAGGTAAACGTCGTTACAAACCATCAGCATTGACTGAAGTATGACCCCATATACAGTAGAGTCATTTACTGAGTCATTTACGTGTGTGGGTGAACACATGCAGCAGGAAACGATACATATTTGCCAGCACACCAAGGATCCTCAATCACCATTCAAAGGTTTTTATTGCAGAAAGATCACATTGCAAAGACAAGCGCAACATTTCAGAGCTACGCAGGACCCCTTTGTCAGGCATGTGATGGGGTCATACATGGCTACGAAATGTTGCACTTGTCTTTGTAATGTGATCTTTCTGCAATAAAAACCTTTGGACGGCGATTGAGGATCCTTGGTGTGCTGGCATGGCAAACATGTACACTTTCTGCTGCTGCTCGTGTGATGTTTCCAGCAGTGGCGGCTGGTGGCTACTATTTTTGGGGGGGGGGGCGGCACAACCAACAACAACTACCCCAGTTGCGCAGATCACGGAGACACGGATACACGGCCACTGGCGATCACCCGCAGCATTCTCCACCAGACACTGACACATCCAACAGGCAGCAGCGATCACCCCACAGCGATTACCCCACAGCACCTTCCCCCCCGCCAATCAGGTGCTTCCTGATTGACAGGGGGTTGAATGTGGCAGAATAGCGAATATTCATTCGCTAGTGTCACACAACAGGATGGGATCAGGGTGCACTCTCTGCGCCTGAGCCAACCCTATTTTGAAGCCTATTAGAGCCTCTGGTTCTAATCAGGTGCTTCAAAATACACCCCCCCCCCATCCCAGCAGGGAGGAGGAGAAGCACAGCAGCGCCACCTGGTCTTGAAAAGCATGGCCAGACAGGAGAAGACAGCCACTATTTTTTGTAGTATTCTAGTACAGCCTCAACAGTTAAAGAGGGATTCCACCTAAGAAAAAAATATTAAAAGCCAGCAGCTATAAATACTACAGCTGCTGACTTTTAATAAATGGACACTCACCTGTCCCGGGTTCACCTGTCCCGGGTTCCAGCGATGCCGGCAGCTTCACTTCCCGGTTCCCTACTGCGCATGCGCGAGTCGCGCAGCGCAATAGGAATTGTCCGCGCTGTCACTGGGACCCGTGTGTGTCCCAGCAGACAGCGCGGCAGGACAGGAAATGACATAGACTCCCATGGGAGTCTATGCCCGGAAGTGGGTGTAAATACCTGTCTTTGACAGGTATCTCCACCCCCCTCCCCCCTGTAAGGTGCCAATTGTGACACCGGAGGGGGGGAGGGTTCCGATCAGCGGAAGTTCCACTTTAGGGTGGAACCCCGCTTTAACTGTCTTTAAAGACGTGTTTTGCCTAGGGAAAAAAAAATTAAAAGTCAGCAGCTACAAATACCGTAGATGCTGACTTTTAATATATGGACACTTACCTGTCCAGAGAGCACACAATGTTGGCATGGATCAGCTGTCGAGTTCTGCCGCCGCCATCTCCTCTAAGGGAACCCGGCAGAGAAGCCTTTTGCAGCATCTCAAAGTATATCTCAACATGGTTGAGAAACCCTCTGCATTTGACGGGATCGCAAGACATACCTCTTATAGAGGTAATACTCGAGGTGGGTGCCTGCACAGGGACAGCACCAGGGACAGCCTGCAACACAGTTTGTACCGGAGCAGCCAAAGTAGGAGATTCCAGGTGAGCCGTGTGACTCAGAAGCGTTTGTAATGCCATGGCAAACTGATCCATATGGTGATCCTGCTCATTGAATCTGGAAAAAATATTACCAACAATTGGATTGTCTGCATCTTCTGAATTCATGGCCTTCGTCTACTGTCAGCAACCATGAATCAGACTGAGGTAGAAGTACAGTTAAATCTCACTTGTTTAATAATAATAAAAAAAGTTAAACAGAGTAAACGTAGTCAAAACATAGCCAGAATTCAGGAACCGGAACGGATAGTCAAGACAAGCCAAAATGTCAGGGAGCCAGAGATGAGCGTAGTAGAACAGCAAGCAGGATCTGGAGCCAGGCAAGTCTTTAACAGGAACACAGGAGAGCGCCTCTAGAGATGTGACCAAGGCAAAGATCATCTGGGCTGGACGGCTTAAGTAGGCAGGACTGACGAGCAGGATATCATTAACAGATGAGTCATTGTGGAGAGATAGGAGCTGGCAATTAGCCGACAGCTGAGGGGCCAACTCAGAAAAGGAAGGGCTGAGCCCAGCCCTGACACTCTGCAGCTCCTCCAGAGTTACCATGGTTCTCTGATTAATGCTCTCCTTGTCCGGCATGTCAGTTTAGGTGGACGGCCGTGTCTTGGTAGGTTTTCAGTTGTGCCATACTTTTTCCATTTCGGATGATGGATTGGACAGTGCTCCGTGAGATGTTCAAAGCTTGGGAATTTTTTTTATGACCAAACCCTGCTTAAAACTTCTCCCCAACTTTATCCATGACCTGTCTGGTGTGTTCCTTGGCCTTCACGATGCTGTTTGTTCACTAATGCTGCGTACACATGATCGGAATTTTGAACGTAAAAAAGCTATGATGGTTTTTCCGACGGGATTCCGCTCAAGCATGTCTTGCATATACACGGTCACACCAAATTCCAACCGCCAAGAACGTCGTGACGTACAACACATACGACGGGACTATAAAGAGGAATTTCTATAACCAGTGCGCCACTTGGGCTCCTTCTGCTAATCTCGTGTTAGTAGAAGTTTGGTGAGAGACAATTTGCACTTTTCAGACTTGTGCTTTTCAGATCGTTTTACTGCTGTTCAGTTTGTGCTTGTGGGTTTGTATCTGGTTTTCAGTGCGTGTAGTAAGTTCATATCTGTTTTTCAGTGCGTTCTTGTCTGCTCGTTTCTGATTTTCAGCTCGCTCTTCACAGGCCTTGCTGTTCTTCAGTGCATTCTGTTAGTTTGTTCTGACCAGCCGACCATTTTGAAGCCATGTTGCGGTTATGTACTCGTCGTAGAGTTCGTTCTTTGCGGGAGCTTGGTGTTGGGGTTCTTACTTTGACCCAAGCCCAGTCCATGAACAGGGTGGGGAGGAGTTCATGGACAAGGAATTGGTTGCTCCAGCTTCACCAATTCTCTCATATGCCTTTGCTGCGTGAGATCCAGAAGAACAACCCTGATGATTTCAGGAATTTTCTCCCGATGACGGACCCCGTTTTTCACCATCTGTTGGCTTTGCTGACCCCTCAGTCGGCACGTTGTGGTACTTGGCGACAGGGAGAAGTCTGCAGGACCTCAAGTTCTTGACAGGCATCTCCCCCCAGGTTCTGGGGATCATTATTCCAGAGATCTGTTCTGCCATCATTCAGGTCCTGGAGAAGGACTATATTAGGGTAAGTTTTATCCTTTAACATCACATTCTATGTATTTAATGTTTGCTAATGTATTGTATTTCTTTCATCATTCCGTAATTACCATGATTGTATTATGCTGTGAATGTCCTCTTTATCCTCATGCATGCTGTAATCTTTTAATGCTCCTTTTTTTTCCTTTGTGCATATTTGCCTTCCCTAACCTCCCCAGCATGCTATCCTTGGCCCATACACACCTATAGCCTAGTCACTTAACAATGTATTTTGTCAGCTCCATTGTAGTGCTTTACCTTAAACACCCCCTACAATGTGTACAAATGTTATTGTTGTCCTCAAATTCATTCATGAGTGCCAGAGGATTTTTTGGGGTCCCAAACTCATTTAGAACCCCCCCCTAAAATGTTTCCAATGGGCCATCAGAGGGGGTAAGGAATCTGATAAGTGGACCTTATATTTTTGTCTTTAAATAATCCTTAAAATTAATGTTATAGTGATGTTGGCCAAGAATGTTTGTGTCTAATCTGCTTGCAATGTTATGTGCACAAGTACTATTTTTTTTTTGTTTCTATTTTGACTCCACAGTTTCCTTCAACGCCACAGGAATGACAGACTGTGGTCTTGTCAGGTCACCTTGAGGCGAGGTGACAGGTGCACACCGTAGGGATCTGGAGTGCACCGCAAGGTTGTGGACCCTACGGCTGACTGCTGCAGACGGGGGACAGATCCCACTGGGGATGGAGCGTGAGATTCCCTGGGGCGCGGAGTCTAAGAGCCAGCAGGTGTTCACCAGAGCCTCCAGTGGTGAGGATGGACTTGGCTGCAACTGGCTCCAGGTCGCGACCCCCAGGGTCCCCCAGCTCACACCCACAGTAGGCAACAGGAGGATAGGGATGGTGAGGGACAAAGCCAAGGTCGGGGCCACAAGCAGACAAGGATAGTCAGGTACACGCCAAAAGGTCAGGGTCACAAGCAAGCAGGGATAGTCAAGACACGCCAAAGTCGGTAACGGAAACCAGTAGCAGAGCACACGGCAGGAAACAGGAAGCTAATACACAATGGATACACAATGGTTGATCAGCACTGAGGCCTGCAGTGCACAGGTTAATATAGGGCTCCCTGATAGGGCTTGGGGTGGAGCCATGCTTAGAGGAGAGGTTATAAAAAACCCCAGGTGGAAGTGGCTGGCTTCTTAGTCTGAAGACATGGGGGAAGGTAAGCAAACACAGGAAGATCACTGCATAACCATGACAGTACCCTCCCTCTTACGAGGCCTCCCCCTCCCCCGCCTGGGTCCAGGCTTAAAGGGAAACTCCAGATGGAACCTCCTAAACAGACAGGGAGCAAAGACCTCAGATGCAGTGATCCAAGACCTCTCCTCAGGACCCAACCCTTTCCAAAGTATGAGGTATTGAAGAATGCCTTTACGGAGCCGGGAATCCAAAACTTGACTAACCTCGTATTTTAGATTATCCTCAGAAACCAAAGCAGAGGTAGGGAGAGGACGAGAGGACTTGAGGACTAAAGGCTTTTTAGGAATGGGTAAGGGCATGAGAAGATCAGGAGTCTGAGCAGGGACCCCCACACCCTTAAAGTTGAGTTGGGCATCCATAACAGGACCACCAGACTGGGCAGAGGTCAGTGGATCCCTGAGGTCAGGTTGGTTAGAGGGTGACATGTCGCAAGAGTCAAGCTGGATAGCTGAAACACAAACAGAACCCTGAGAAAAAGATCGAAAACCCCTCCTGGCCGAATGAGGTATTCTATCCAAAGGATGGATTGAGCCTCTTAAATGGGTTTGAACGGACATAGTAGTAGTAGGGTGAGGCTGGGTCACAAAAGGTCCTGAACAAGAAGCAGGAAGCTCATTGGGCATGGGCTGGACTGGCATAAGTGGTGTGGAGGCCGACTGAATAGTATTGTCAGATGTAGCGACCATCTCAATCGCATCACAAGGCATAGCGACTCTGGAACTTGCAGACAAGTTAGCCTGGCTGTGCGTCCAAGGGAGATTAGGGACAGGCAGAGGTAATTGGTTATGCGAACTGGAGTGAATGATCGACTCAGGTTCATAGGTGGGCTCCTCATCCAGAGTACCACATGACCCAGAGAGTGCACCAGTCCGACTATTGCAGGACGCGTCCCAGAGATCGCCATATACAGCAGGAAAAGCAGAAGATACTGGGATGGTGGTAACGGGAAGTCTCTCCTTTGGGGTACCCTTGAGTAGGCAGGAAGAGGAACAGGAGGAACCCCAAGCCAGGATCTGTCCAGCAGACCAGTCAACGTGTGGAGAATGGAGCCGAAACCAAGGAAGACCTAATATGATAGGAGATGAAGCCTTAGGTAAGACAAGGAAGGATATCCACTCCTGGTGGAGTGTCCCTACTGACATCTTAACAGGAATAGTCTGGAAGCGGATAGGACCCCCTGGGAGAACCGTGCCATCAATCGCCAAGACCACCAATGGTGTTGTAAGGGGCAAAAGGATAAGTCTCATGGAGGATGCAGTTTCCCAATCCATGAAATTGGCAGCGGCTCCGGAATCCAGATGTGCTGAGACCGAACGAGAGGAAGCACCGACATGAAGCAACACAGAAAGGAGAAGACGTGAAGGTGATATTTCAGGGTCTAATACTCCACCTTCCAGATGTATTAGCCCTGAGCGTTTTTCCGGACGAAGAGAACAAGTGTCACGGAAATGACCTTTGGCCCCACAATAGAGGCATAGCCCCAGAGTTCTGCGCCTAGCGCGTTCTTCGGGAGATAACTTAGTCCAGCCCAACTGCATAGGTTCCTCGGTAGGCAGGGGGTGCTCCTCGGATCGAGGAGAAGGGACTGGGGACTCAGGCTGCCTAAAGAATGGGGAGTGCTGGCGTCTTTTTTCCAGGGCCCTCTCCTGAAAGCGAATATCGATCTGGTTACACAAGGTGATGACACTGTCCAGATCAACAGGAAGGGATCTTCCTGCTAATTCATCGTTCACTCTATCAGAGAGGCCATGTAAAAAGGTTGCAACTAGGGCCTCATTATTCCAGCTCAATTCAGCTGAGAGGATACGGAACTGAAGAGCATACTGTCCCACAGACGCGGACTCTTGGCGGAGACGTAAAAGAGCGCTAGCCGCTGAGGAGACACGACCCGGTTCCTCGAAGATATTCCGAAAAAGTTTCAAGAAAGCAGACAGGCTAGAAACCACTGGATCATTCAGTTCCCACAGAGGGGCGGCCCAGGCTAACGCCTCGCCGGACAGGAGGGATATGATATATGCGACTTTTGCCCGATCGGACAGGAAGTTTTGGGGCTGAAGTTCAAAATGAATTGTGCACTGGCTAAGGAACCCCCTGCAAGCCTTGGAGTCCCCAGAGAAACGGACCGGAGCTGGTAGTTGTAATGAATTTGTGGCTGCGACTGATGCGATAGGTGCAGTGGCAGATAGCGGTTGAGGTTGTTGAACCGGGGGTCCTAATGAGGCCTGAACCTGTTTAAAACGGGACGCCAAATCCTGAAGGAATTGCATCACCTGGGTCTGATGCGATTCTTGGGTCTCAAGTCGCCGAACTAAGCTCCTCAATGGATCATCTGCAGGAAGCGGCACGTCAGCTGGGTCCATGGCTGATCAAACTGTCAGGTCACCTTGAGGCGAGGTGACAGGTGCACACCGTAGGGATCCGGAGTGCACCGCAAGGTTGTGGACCCTACGGCTGACTGCTGCAGACGGGGGACAGATCCCACTGGGGATAGAGCATGAGATTCCCTGGGGCGCGGAGTCTAAGAGCCAGCAGGTGTTCACCAGAGCCTCCAGTGGTGAGGATGGACTTGGCTGCAACTGGCTCCAGGTCGCGACCCCCAGGGTCCCCCAGCTCACACCCACAGTAGGCAACAGGAGGATAGGGATGGTGAGGGACAAAGCCAAGGTCGGGGCCACAAGCAGACAAGGATAGTCGGGTACACGCCAAAAGGTCAGGGTCACAGGCAAGCAGGGATAGTCAAGACACGCCAAAGTCGGTAACGGAAACCAGTAGCAGAGCACACGGCAGGAAGCAGGAAGCTAATACACAATGGTTGATCAGCACTGAGGCCTGCAGTGCACAGGTTAATATAGGGCTCCCTGATAGGGCTTGGGGTGGAGCCATGCTTAGAAGAGAGGTTATAAAAAACCCCAGGTGGAAGTGGCTGGCTTCTTAGTCTGAAGACATGGGGGAAGGTAAGCAAACACAGGAAGATCACTGCATAACCATGACAGGTCTCCCATTTTGCCCAGCGGTGGGACTTTCCTAACTGCAGAGGGACAATCGATGGGAAACATGTCCACATTGTCCCACCACCCCACTCAAGGGGCATACTATTTTAACTATAACGGATTTCATAGTATTGTGTTAATGGCGGTGGTGTCAGCGGCATATGAGTTTTTATATGTGGACGTGGGGAAGAATGGCCGGATGTCAGAAGGTGGAATCTCTTGATCTTACCTTCATCAGATGGGGTGATCACATCCCTGTAAAAAAACTAATTTAGAAGATGCACACAAATTGAGAGTCTAACTGGGGATTTCCCTCCTGATCCCATGCCTAATCTCAACATGTGCTAGTTCCCATCATGGGGGATCAATGGACGTGTTTTGGGGGAGCAACCACTTCCTCTCTCCAACTAGACTTGGGAGGAAGGGGTTGCACCCCCAAAACGCATACATTGAAATCCCCTGATGGCAGATAGCACATGTTGACACACTAAAAAAAATATATATATATATATATATATATATATATATATATATATATATAAGATTACACGCTTAGGATAGTATGAACTGCTGCCTCCCTACAATAAGATAGGTGAAATCCAAACAATTATAAAAAAGGAAAAAGGGGGTTGGCGTTGTTCTGTGTAAAACAAATGTGTATATAAAGCAGGGGGTGCAAGAACCCTGCTTGTAGTGAGTGCATTGAAGGGTTAATAACATCCAAAAAAGAGGAAGTTATAGTTGTGTATAAAGTGACATGTGCTGATACTTCCAAAAAACGGTTGTAAACATCAAAAATGTATATAAAGTGACATGTGCTACCAAAAACAAAAACAACTTGTGCTAATGAGAAACCAAACCAGCAAGTGCTAATAAAACACATCAACTGGTGCTAATGAGAATATGAGCTGTCACTTATGATACTGTATAAAGTGACATGTGCTGCCAAATACTTGCATAAGAATTGTAAACATCAAAAATTAGTGTAAAGTGACTTGTGCTATCAGAAAAAACACAGAAACTCGTGCTATTGAAAATATTAGCTAGAAAACTGACAATAAATAAAACGTGATATATACTAACATGGCATATCACATTAATAAATGTGCAGTTCATTACTAGGGACTGTGCTCCCATGTGACTGAGCCCTTATGAATAAAATATTAAAAATGGTGAAAAGGAACAAGTTTTGTTCAGGATTTGTCCGTTATATAAAGGCAGTAATTCAGGCTCCAGAGGACAGCCAGGAGAGGGATAGTAGATATTATTTGGTCTCCAAAGCTAGTGGTCTAATAGATTGCTGCAGTAAGTTATAAGAAAAACATCTTTTCCTGCTGCCTTTACTTTCCCTCTTCCTGTTATTTCCTTTCTTTATGTTTCTTCCTATTCTCTTTTGTCTCATGAAGTACGGGTATCTTACGCCATTCAGTGTTCGCTATAATCTTTGCGGCCAATTAGCTATGCTGCCAAACCTGGTTTATGATCCTGAACAGATCTGTACTGGTAGATAATTGTCTTCCTGGACTTGACTTGTGGCACTTGTTAACCCGCAATTTGTATCCCACTGCCTTATTTTTGTTTGATTCAATGCCGAGTCTGTACTTTTTCTCTGTACTGTTATTACTTTTCAATAAACATTTCTTGAATGTAAAAAAAAAAAATAAAAAAAAAAAAAAAAAAAAGAAAAACATCTGGTCCAGGTGAAACCATTATGAACGCTTCAAAATGAATGCATGGTGAGGAAATCTTACCAATCTCCCATATTGGGGTAAACCAATAGCTCCAAGGAAAGCGCAACCATTTCCTTTTTTACATAGTGTCCATTTTCCTAAGGACAGACACTGCCTGGTGTAGCTCAAAACAATGTCTTGTCCTTTGGATTTGGCCCACAATCGGTCTCCTGAAATAAGGATCTTCGGAGTAGAGTAAGGATAGTAAAAAGGCCTGCTCCATCAACCGACTAAGATACTGCAGGCAAAATACCTTACTGACCTCTGTAGCAACAAGCAATGTGGAGTTATCCATTCTCAATGTTCACAATAAAAGTACTAAAGTTATTTAAAGTATAACTGAGAGAAAAAAACTTTTTTCTTTTTAATTTTGAAAAGAAAGGATTAGGAATACACAACAGTCAGATTTATTTTTTTATTGATTTCTGTATCTATTCTAGGAAGATTCAACCTCTCTATTTAACCTGGTGACCACAGTCACAGGAAGTGAAAATGAGAAAATATACCCAAAATCTTAGGAAACCTCCCAATAAGGCCACTTGTTATGAAGACATCTAAAAGGGACTTGCCTCTCATTCTTTGTTGTGTATACTGCACGTGAAGAAAAATCTCTTCGATAGGAACACAGATCGCACAGAAAGGTGACAGAAATTGTAATCCTCCTCTCTCTGAAGGGTTTTGACTTTAGATATACTTATAGCAGTATGCAACCCAAAAGAAAACATTATATCGCCGCTTACCAATTCTTAGATGTGAATTCATTAGTTTTCTTTCTCAAGCTTTTACTTTTACTTGGTGAGATCTAGCCACTAAGTCTGTTGCTTTTCAACAGAACAAGTGTTCCAGCAGATGCAGTGGTTAGAGGGCTCAGAAAAACAATTTACCACTGACAGGGGTGATAACAATGGTTGTTTTTTTTTTTAACCTTTATCCCAAAAGGAAAAGAAAAACCATTGTGGTAACCGCTGGAAGTGTTAGCTGGAGTTTGGCTTTAATTTGTTAGTATAGCAAAATCTGCTTGTTCATGCAGTGCATCTGGAAAGTATTCATAGCGCTTCACTTTTTCCACATTTATTTATGTAACAGCCTTATTCAAAAATGGATTAAATTTATTATTTTCCTAAAAGTTCTACAAACAATACCCCATAATGACAACGTGAAAGAAGTTTGTTTGAAATCTTTGCAAATTTACTAAAAAATAAAATCCCATGTACATAAGTATTCACACCCTCTGCTCAATACTTTGTTGAAGCAACTTTGGCACCAGATACAGCCTCAAGTCTTTTTGAGTATGATGCTACAAGCTTGGCACACCTATTTTTGAACAGTTTCTCCCATTCTTATTTGCAGCACCCCTTAAGCTGCATCAGGTTGGATGGAGAAAGTCGGTGCACAGCCATTTTCAAATCTCTCCTGAGATGTTCAATTGGGTTCAAATATGGGCTCTGGCTGGGCCACTCAAGGACATTCACAGAGCTGTCCCGTAGCCACTCCTTTGTTATCTAGGCTGTGTGCTTAGGGTCGTTAACCTGTTGGAAGATGGACCTTCGCCCCAGAGTGCTCTGGAGCAGGTTTTTATCAAGAATTACGTGCTTAGGATAGTCATCAAGAATGTCTCTACATTGCTGCATTCATCTTTCCCTCAATCCTGACTAGTCTCCTAGTTCCTGTCGCTGAAAAACATCCCC
The DNA here is from genome assembly GCF_037356315.1 of Lithobates pipiens. Lineage (NCBI taxonomy): Eukaryota > Metazoa > Chordata > Amphibia > Anura > Ranidae > Lithobates > Lithobates pipiens. The sequence goes on along the minus strand of NW_027507758.1, from coordinate 549,059,784 downwards.
ACAGCATGATGCAGCCACCACAGTGCTTTACTGTAGGGATGGTACTGACCAGGTGATGAGCAGTGCCTGTTTTGCCCGACCCGATGCTTGCCATTCAGGCCATAGTTCAATATTTGTTTCAAACTAGAGAATTCTGTTTCGCATGGTCTGAGAGTCCTTCAGGTGCCTTTTGGCAAACTCCAGGTGGGCAGTCATGTGCCTTTTACTGAGGAGTGGCTTCTATCTGGTCACTCTACCATATATGCCTGATTGGTGGATTGCTGCAGAGATGGTTGTTCTTTTGGAAGGTTCTCCTCTCTCCACAGAGAAACGCTGGAGCTCTCAGAGTGACCATCGGGTTCTTGGTCACCTCCCTGACGAAGGCCCTTCTCCCCCGATCGCTCAGTTTGGGCAGGCTGCTCGCTCTAGGAAAAGTCCTAGTGGTTCCAAACTTGCTCCATTTATGGATGATGGAGGCCACTGTGCTCATTGGGACCTTCAATGCTGCAAAAACATTTCTGTACCATTCCCCAGATCTGTGCCTCGATACAATCCTGTCTCGGAGGTCTACAGACAATTCCTTGGACTTCATGGCTTGGTTTGTACTCAGACATGCACTGTTAACTGTGAGACCTTATATAGACAGGTGTGTGTGAGACTTTCCAAATCATGGCCAATCAATTGAATTGGTGGACTCCACTCAAGTTGTAGAAACATCTCAAGGATGATCAGTGGAAAGAGGATGCACCTGAGCTCAATTTTGAGCATCATGGCAAAGGCTGGGAATACTAATCTACATGGGATTCTATTTTTATATATACATTTATAAAGATTTCAAACTTCTTTCACTTTGTCATTATGGGGTATTGTTTGTAGAATTTTGAGAAAAATAATAAATTTATTGCATTTTGGAATAAGGCTGTACCATAACAATACGTGTAAAAAGTGATGCAGTGTAAAGGTCTGAGAAATGAGGGGCATGAGTGTTTACTGGGCACTAATTAATGAGTGGCACTGATCGCATCTAACCCATTACATAAGTAATTATTTGCGATTAAACCCTCTGACTGGGCCTAGGAAATAATTTGGAATTAATTCAGGGTCCCCAGCTCTGGCTGTACAGATGCTAAACACTGCAAAGCACCATTTGTGTATTTACCCAAAGCATAGAATGGCATAGAAAAGAGTCCTGAGGAAGGTGCCCAACTTACACACAGACCCTGTGCATTCAGAAATCGCCCCTGCCCCAGTGGAAGATTTTCCCTTACCACCTGTTCCAATGACTGCGGTAAAATTTTGGATCGCTCCTACTTTCTGTCCTCATGACAACTGCCGCCAAGGTTGTATATGGACTAAAAACTACAGAAAATTGTCTATAAAAGGCACACAGGTAGGCCAACTAAAAATAATTAAGTATATTTATTAATGTAGAAGTTAAATTAGAGACAAATTATTCCATATCAATACATGTAAAAAAACTCTGTATTGTGTACCCCACATATACACTCTGACACCACTTAATCAAGTAAAAAGAATACAGTAATATGTCCAGACGGGCGATAATTGCAATTTCCATAGTATCCAGTTAAAGATGTATTTATAGGATGCTGTGGGTCAGGGTGTGGATCTGAGCACAACTTATTCGCTCGACATGTTGTGCGTAGGGATACACTTCTTCAGGAGTATAAAATTCTATTGAGTATATATAGAGAGGTATAGCAAATGAATATATAGTATAATAACATTGTATACACATCTTAAAATAATAAACAAAAAAAAAATAATGTAAATATAAATATAGAAAATTGCTACCGATAGGGTCAGTTGGCCATAAGTCGGTCCCACTAAAAACGAATGGGCCACCTGAAGTCAGGAAGCAAAGCCCCTCAGTTGGGATGTATATGTGTAAAACTGTATATTGAAAACGACATGTAACAGTTGTTAATATTAGAATCAGATTACCAAGTAGAGTTAGAATTCACTAAGTGTACGCAGGAGAACTGAGCAAATAATGACGTAAGTTTTAGAGCACAGAAGAAGATAAATGGTGTTCACAATTTAGATAGTTAGTATAAATATACATGACATCAGAACCATTGGTGAATAACAAATACTGATAGGTCATAAATAGGGGTTAATAACTATTGCTCAAAGGTGTCTTCCAATACATGGATGCTCAGCAATCTACAGTGTGAGAAGTAATTGCTTATATCAAAAGGTAAGAATAAAAAACTGTTATGATGCTAGAAAGCAAGCACAAAAGTAGGGGAAAAAAGCCAGAGAGCTTACAATATAATCATCAGATGCACAAATAGTAGTGTAGTGTATTGCTGGTAAGCAAAGTTGTACGGGTATGTCCAAGGAGAAATAAGCGCTAGCACAAGATCAGAGATGCACAGGTACTGGTAATAAAGACCAGCATATGTGTGTTTAGAAGGCCTGTTTAGATATTGTAGGGAAACTGGCTATAGGCTCATAGATGCTATCACCTACAATTTAAGGCAAATAAAGTAATGCCAGGCAAGCATCCTATTCAATATAGAAGTTAGATAAGAAGTGAGGAAAAGTAGATAAAGAATTGTATGAAGTTGTTACCTAAATGGTCTAAAATCAACTGTAAAGGCTTTTAATGCATCGCCTTTGGATAATACATTTTACAACATTTGTCGCCGTTGCATGGGCGTGCACAATTTTAAAGCATGACATGTTTTGTATCTATTTACTCAACGTAACACTATCTTTATTTATCTATATTTTCCCCAAAAATTTGGGGTTTTTTTGCATTAGAATTCAAAAAAGTATAATTTCTCCCAAAAAATGCATTTGAAAAACCGCTGCGCAAATACCATGAAACATTAAAAAAAATGCAAAAAAACACCATTTCATTCTCTAGGGCCTCCGGTTTTAAAAAAAATATATAACATTTGAAGGTTCTAACTAATTTTCTAGCAAAAAATACAGATTTTTACACGTAAACAAAAGGGTCAGAAAAAAGTCTGGGGTTCAAGTGGTTAAAGGAGAAGTACAGCTAAAGCTCATTTGGCTACACTTCTGCTGTAGATCGCAAGAGTGCAGTTCATTCAGCTCTCCTCCTTTTCTTTCCACTGTGACCTTTACCCTGGTGAACATTTACACCCCCCTGTTTTCAGTAGAGGTACTTTCCAAATTGTCACTTCAGCTGCTGACCAGACCTCCTGGCCCCCTACTTTATGTAGGTGACTTTAATACGATTATAGATCCAGCAGTGGACCGCTTGGGAGGTGGGGGTAGGCCCTTTCCCTCTTTTCTAGACTGGGTATAAGTTTATGGCCTTACAGAGGTATGGCGTTGGAAACATCTAGACGTGCGCCAATATTCCTGCCACTCGGACTCTTTCCACACCATGTCTAGAATAGATATGGCATTAACTACGTTGGATACCCTCCCTGTTGTCTCTGCCGTTTCATATATACCCAGGGGAGTTTTGGATCATGCCCCTCTCTCTGTGAACCTCCTCCTTCCAGGTTCGGGCCCTGCTATTTGGCGCCTGAATTCCTACTGGCTGGAGGACGAGGTGGCGCAGGGAGAATGCAGGACAGACATTGCTGGCTATTGGAGGGACAACCTAGGAACAGTGAACCTTTCCACAGAATGGGAAGCATTTAAGACTATTCTGAGGGGCACCTTCATGTCCATCACAGATGTCTTACGCAAAAATAATCGGCAGCTTACTGAGGAACCTGAAACTATCATGGTGCGCGCGTGAATCTGCTTATGCCTCTAACCCTGCCTCTGCCACAAGAAAGGCATGGTTACAGAGCCGCAGGGAGTATGAACTCCATCTGCTAGATCTTACACAAAAACATATGTTACATGCTACCCAGAAATCATTTGAACATGGTAACAAAGCCGGACGTCTCTTGGCACATCTGATTAGACCCGACCGCTCTCCCATTTCCATCCCCCCTATCCTTACTACGCAAGGCCCCATCAATGACAACCCAGGGGATATCGTGGACTCCTTTTTATGCTTCTACAAAGATCTGTATACCTCCAGGGCGCACTATACTGAATCCCAATTGAATGACTACCTAGCTGACATAGCTCTCCCATCCTTATCTACTGAGGGGCGAGCTATGTTGGAGGCACCTCTCGGTTGAGGAGCATGCGGTGGGCATTTTGCACATAAAACTCCTGGTTTGGATGGCTTCCCGCCCGAGTGGTATTGTCAGGGAACTCACTGTGTGAATGGCCGTCCCCGTATAGCAGCAGCTTATTTTCGTTCCAAGGGCCATGTGCGGTGTCCCCGTGAGAGGCGAACGAGTTCCGTAACGAACGGACGCACGCACACGCCAACACGAACACGTGGGCGCACTCGCGTGCCAAACCGAACGTGTGTACGCACTCACGACCACGTCCACCAATCCTGGCACATGTCACCATATATAAACAGGGTCCTGACCTGATACCAGTGCTGGATCGTCTTTAGCTCGTTCCTGAGATACCTGATCGCTGTTGTACCCGTTACCTTGTTCCTGATTACCTGGATCTCCTCTGCTTACTACTTACCTGGATTTATTATACTGACCTCAGCTTGGACTCTCTTCTTCAGCTTGCTTCCTGACTTTGTACCTCGCTGCCAGCACATTGGCAGTCCGTGAGGATCCAGTGTCTTCGACACTCAATCTTCAACCTGCAGGCACCTGCACCCTTTCGCTGCCTCAGCACTCCCTGTCCTCACTTCCAGGGGTGTTGAGACCGGAACCGTGCAAGAGGCCACCCCCAGCATTTGGACTCCGCTGTAAGGTACGTGGCAGGTATACACACATTTAAAGACCTCCTGTGCCCCTTTCTTTTAAGGACCTATAAGGCCCCTGGATGTAGGGGTTCTTCCCGAACAATGCGGGAGGCCCTGATCATACTTCTATTAAAACCACGTAAAGACCCACTTATATGCGAATCTTACTGCCCGATTTCTCTTATTAATGTGGACGTTATGATTCTGGACAAAGTGTTAGCAAATCATTTAAACACTATAGTCCCGACCCTGGTCAATAGCGACCAGGGGGGCTTTATACCTGGTAGGTTCACTAGGATGAATATCCGCAGACTGTTCCACAACCTACAGTACCCACTTGACTGTCCCCCCACTTATGCCATAGTGTCCTTTGATACCTGTAAGGCATTTGATAGCGTGGAATGGTCGTATCTCTTTAGGGTGCTGCAGCTGTATGGCTTTGGCCCCCATGTAATAGCATGGATAAAACTCCTCTACACCTCCCCAGTGGCCCATGTTAGGGTCAATTCCTCTGTCATCGACCCCTTCCCAATCACTAGCGGTATAAGGCGTGGGGTGTCCGTTGTCACTACTCTTGTTCGCCCTGGCCATGGAACCGCTTGCAGTACGCATCTGTCCCTATTGCCACCATAGAGGAACACATTTCACTTTATGCAGATGACACCTTGGTGTATCTGGCTGATACCAATGAGTTACTTCATGCACCATTGTCAGAGATTATCACTTTCAGGGACTATTCTGGCTTCCGGGTGAATTGGGACAAGTCTAGCCTTTTCCCCTTGGACATGGCCGTGACCCCCCCAGATTCCAAACTACAGGTGGTGTCCTCTTTTAGGTACCTTGGAGTTCTGGTACATTGGCAATAATTTAGACCCACTGTTGGTCCGCCTTCAGGAACAAACCAAACACTGGATGGATTTGCCTCTGGACCTTATGGGTAGGGCCAATGTCCTAAAAATGATCTACCTGCCAAGACTGCTCTATATCCTGGCTAACTCCCCTTGTAAAATCCTCAAATCTATTTTCAAACATATACTCAATTTGTACTATTTTCCTGTGGAAGGGTGGACCCCCCCCCGGGTGGCACTTGAAAGGCTAAGGTTGACAATGCATCTGACGGGCTTGGCGTTTCCCAACTTCTTCTTATATTATTTAGCATCCCAATTAGTGCACATTCACAATTGGCTATGTCCCACTTCGGCCAATGCCTGCCTCTCCACGGAGGGAGCCATCACATCTTCCCTGGCAACCCTTCATAAGGCCTGGTCCTCTGTAAATAACCGCTTTGCTGGCCACTTCCCTCTCATTATTTCGCTACATTGTCACAAAGCTATCCAGGCACACCTGGCTGAAGTCCCCAATAAGCCCCTGTGGTTTAACCCCAATCTGCAGGAATTGTATTCCCTACCTGATCCCACTCGCTGGTACTCCAAAGGGGTTAAATATTTATGTCACCTGTACAATGCTCAGGGCTTTAAAACTTTCTCTCAGCTACTCCTAGTCTTCGACCAGCCACGATCATACATATTCTATCAGCTTAGGCACGCTATCCACACCCAGTTTGGCTCCCTGAATGACCAAAGTGACCTGCCTCCACTAGAGAGGCTGCTAAGATATCCAGATTCCACTAAATGTGTCTCTACCTACTACGCAGCCCTGATGACTGACTTTAACCTCCCTAGTGGTATGATTATGTCAGGAATTTTGTACCAAAAGCGGTACAATTTTTTGCATGGAAATTTTGTTGTTATGTATCATAGGCCTGCAATTCTTAGTAATTACTTAAACCTGACCAAACAAGACTCTAGTAGACATCCCAGATGCGATAAAGTTTAAAACACAAAATCATGAATTATAATCTAATAAATAATATAATTTTATTCAATAATATAATTTGTCAAACAAAGAAAATTCAATAAACATCCTGAGTGTGATCAATTTTGAAACAAGGTACAGCACACAGTCCAACATCTCAATCCGGACAATGGAACCTGCTTTCTTTTCGGACTTTCTTTCCATTGCTATCTCTCTTGGAACAGCAAACCACACACATCCAGGTAGGTGCTGCCTTTTTTTGTGGTTGGCGGTATGTAGTCCATAGTGATGACCTGTTAGGCGTTCTGGGTTGGCAACCTCAACAGCACGTCGTCCAGGTCTGTTCATAGCTACTGATAGCATCTGGTGTTTGACAAAAATCTGCACAGCCACCTTCCAGATAAAATCAGCATGAACAAGAGGCTTGTCATTCTTTGCTCTGTATAGAATATATGAATTCCAAAGGCATTGTTCCAGAAAATGCCGGAAAATCTTTTTATATTTTTTTGCTGTTTGCGCATAGCCGGATAAAATGTCATTGCCTGATCGGCTCGGTCAACCCCTCCCATAGTGCAATTATAGTCTATCACGACTTGCGGCTTCAGCACATCTTTCCCACCTTTTGTGTGGACCATGGCAGTGGAGTTATTGTGCAGTGCTCATGAGACACACGTCCTTGTCTCGCCATCGCATTGCCATCATCTTATCCTTCTGCCAGGCAACAATTTCTCCATTCGTTTTTTCTTGGCAAACAGATGGCATGTCACGTCAGTTAGGCCTAACGGTACCATAGGCATCAGTCTTGTTTTTTAGCAAAACCTCAAACAGTTCCGGAGATGTGTAGAAATTATAGAAGTGGAAATACTTCATGATGAGGGAAAACCGGTATTCGGACATCATGGTGCCAAAAACTGAGTGGCCAGTAATTTTTTAGTGGTCCAGTACCATTTCTGGAGCGGTTTCCCCACCACCCCCTGAAGAATGATGAGTCCCAGAAACTGCGAGATGTCCTCTATGGTCACCGGTTCCCACTTTCTGCTTCGGGCAAACCTGGCATGCAGCGTAGCGCATTGCTGCTCTTGGTAGCTATTTGTCTCTGACAATTTTTTCAATTACCTCCTCAGTGAGGAATAATTGCATGTATGCCAGAGGGTTGTCACGCTCGACATCTACCTTCATCCCAGGTGATCCAGTGAAGGGGAATCTCGCCGGCGCTACCTGGTCCGTATCGCAGTCAATAGGGCACCAAGTGCGCACATCTCTGAGGTCAGGTGCAGGATCATCACTGCTGTCACTTGCCAGATCCGTGTCAGACGACAAATCTCCCCACGACTCACTAGCACTCAGTTCTGCAAGCAACTCAGTGTCGCTGCCGCTGTCACTCAGCTGGTCCCACTGTGGTTTTGTAGCGAAGCTGCGCTTTTTTGATGCCATGTTAAATATATTTTATTGGAGGCAAAGGGCACTGTACAGTTATCAGTCAGATAAAGAGATGATACAGTGCAATCCTCTCAGATTACAGCGTATCACCTCTTTTTATGCGTTTGTCTTATTTTTTTACTTTTTGAAATTCCCGCCCAGTTCCGCTCCCATGCGCTGCTGCTGCTCGCAGGGAACGGAACCAGGAAGTGAGATGCCAGTGATCTCGCTGGCGATCACAGGTGAGGACAGTGGAGAACATCGCTGGAGCGCCAGGAGAAGGTAAGATCTCCGCTGGCAGCTCTGCAATGTTACCCTGAGCGTGACTTGGGGTTACCGCTCCTGGCAGAGAAAATCAACCCCGAGTCAGGCTCGGGGATAACGCCAGGGAGGTTAACCCCAGGTTCCACAGGGCTCAGGTAAAGTGGGCCTTTATGGACATCTTCCTTGTAGACTAGGACTGGTTGGAATTTAGTGACACATACAAAACCCTCTGTTATTGCTTCACGGGACCGTACCATACAGGTAAAAATTTTCCATCAATCCCAACTCACCCCAGTCAGGTTGCACAGGATGGGTCTATTGCCCTCGGCTAGCTGTTTTCGCGGCTGTGGCCAACGTTCTGCAGTGCTTTCCTTTCATCAGCCTCGGGCCTCCCAAACATTGTCCACCCCAAGAATTGCCTATTAGGAATTTTTGGTGACCTGCACATACCGTTGCATACCAAGAGACTGCTCTGCATACTTTATTTCTATGTCAGAAAAGCTATTCTGCTGTCCTGGAAGGGTGCACAGACCTCTCTGAAGTCCCTCTGGTTAAAACTCATTAATGATTCTATCCCATTATACAAACTTACCTTTGAACTCTGGAAACAGAATAAAACATTCCACAAAATCTGGGGTAGATGGTTAACAAGTCCATTGACCTTCCCCCCGCACTGAGTGTATCCCCCCTTGCTGACTGCTGATGGGCCAAGCCACAAAGATCTCCAGTGCGCAGATTTACTCGCACCTTTTTACTTCTGTGCCTACTCTATAACTGTTGTAATGATATCTGTTTGCATATATGAGCATATTGCCTAATGCTGTATACCAATGTATGACCAAGTTGGTGATTGTTGTGTGTTTTTTTTTTCTCTCCATATGTATGTTGGTTTGTCTTAAACCCAATAAAAATATCTTAAAAAAAAAATGCAATAAAAAGCCACAAGTAGCCTAAAACATTTAATTTATAAAAGCAAAATCTAAGAATTGTCATTGCTAACACACACACAGAAATCTTTTCAAAACAGCATGCCGATTAATATGTAGATTCGTATGACCCCCCTCTTCTAGGATGGGTTGTCAGCAGGGGAAGAGCAAGACAATACATGTATATTGCTGCTGGCCCCTTTGTCCTATGAGCTGCAGACTAGGACCTGCAAAAAAGATGCATGATTATTTCCCTTCTGACCAATACAAAATTCCCTGAAGGACATATGAGGCTTTGGGTTGCAAATACGTGATTTGATAATGATAGGACAGGATAATGCCTGCCGTAGGGCTATAACTGCAGATCTATGTTTCAACAGAGTAAAACAGTTTGATAAAAAGAGCATTTTAGGAATATGGCCTATGACATCATTTAAACTAGGGTCTTCCCTGAGGCACCTGTCCCTGCATGGAGGTCACTATATCCAAGTAGATTTATACCCTGTGTTTTCAGAACTTCAGGGCTGTTCCTGCAGTGAAGTGATGCTGCTAGCAATAAAAGAAATGTCTCTCTCTGCAACATCCAGCCTTGATATATACAGAAATCAAAAGTTCTAGTACTCTCAGAACACACTGATGGCAAGAGGCAGTATATAGGGATGTGTTTATTGCCCGAGAGTTCAATCACATTGTTGCAGTGTGTTAATGCACATGCATCAGCATGCATTGCTTTAGGGCAGCCTGTTAATTTTAAAGAGTCTGTCTAAGGCACCAGAACTCACCACAAACAGCGCATGTTCTACACGATTGTAATTCCTAATTGTAATTCCCTACAAATTGTTGCAAGGTGCTTCTCTACCAGCAGGTCTCACGCTTAAAGCGGTTCTGCACCTAAAATAAAAATATTAAAAGCCAGCAGCTACTAATATTGCAGCTGCTGACTTAATAAAATCACACTTACCTGTCCCAGGGTCCCGCGATGTCGGCGGCAGATGACAAGCGATCGCTTGTCTCGCTGCTGCCCCCGCCGCCATCCTCTGTCAGGGAATCGGGAAGTGAAGCATTACAGCTTCACTGCCCGGTTCCCTACTGCGCATGCGCGAGTCGCGCTGCGCGTCACTTATGGTCCCCCGCTGTGTCTCTGGGAACTGTTTCCCAGAACACAACGGGGGGGGGGGGGGAGCGTCTGCGGGGGTCTGCCGCGGTCTTGCCAGAAGTGGGTGCAGTTACCTGGATTATCCAGGTAACTGCACCCCCCCCTCCCCCCTGAAAGGTGGCGATTGTGGCACCGGAGGGGGGGAGGGATCAGATTAGCGGAACTTCCCCTTTAGGGTGAAGAACCGCTTTAAGGTGCTGGAGAATGTAACTAAGCCCCATTTTACACCGGAGGGACTTGTGCATACTAGGACATTATGACACTTCCCTTAAAATTAAGCCTTACAGCAGTGCACCACTGCCAAGGCTTTCATCTTCACCTGGTCTTCCTTCTGGGTTTGCAAGCTCTGGTTGATTAAATGGCTGAGCAGCGATGAGGTCACTCCCCAGCATCTGCACAGGAGCCACAATTGCAGCACATCGCTCAGAAGAGACAGCATACAGAGTATACAGAGTGCAGTGCAGATGTGCTGTCACTGGCTGCAGAAATACCAAATACCTCCTAAACGTTGCACATTTAGGAGATATTCCTTGTACCTACTGGTAAGCTTTATTATAATCTTACCTGTAGGTACAAGTCACCAAGCAGTGTTTACTAAGACTTTAAAGCTGTTGATTGGCTACTAGCGTGAAAATCAGGCTCCTGATCACTGCATTTCTTTTTCCCAACTCTGTATTCATTGTCCTTTTATGAAACGGTTTTATTCAACTGCTGAAACCAACAAATTCTGAAAGTTGTTGATCCCAAATCAAGAACTGCCAGCATTCATCTTTTAGATTTTTAACAAGAGTTCAAACCCTTCCACTTGCTTACAGACACAACTGTTAACGGACATAAGGCTCTTGCACACAGCCGTATATGAGGTGTACACCGCACAGAGCAAAATGTGTATTTTTGTTGTTGTGGCCTTTTGGTAGCTGCTGAGTATTTTTGTCCATACATATGCACTACAAATCCACCGTATTCGCCTAAGTGCACGTGATCTCCAGCATCTGCATTTACATGGGTGAATATTTTTCAAAACATTTACAGATGCATACCCATGTACTGCATTTTTTGTAATGTGTGTCTATGGACAAAAATAGACTGCAGCTGTGGCTCTCCCAGGGACCACAATCGCATTTTATGCGGCCATGTGCAAGAGCCCTTACATGCCGATAACATTACCTGAGTAAAGGGCAGTTTAAAATCCTACCCCTAAAATCACTTGAGCTGAAAATGATGGCTTACTATGTATAGCACATCCTGCCATGAATACCGATTCAGTTCTATGAGTAACTCAATGGACTTGAGGGTTGTTGTAAATTAAGGAACAGTCTCCCTTTAAAAAAAAAAAAGGAAGAACTTCTCTGCAGAACAGATCGTAAATTTATCTTTAAGCCACAAATGTAAAGTCTGCAGACCATTTTTTTTTAAAATGCACATGCACAGGCCTGGCATATGTTAGGAAGCACCTGAGGAGCTTTGAGCCACTGAAGAAGATGCATTCTTCGTGATAATGGAGACGTGCTAGAGCACCCCCTGTACCCATAAGGTACAGAATCTCACTGTAAAGCAGTATACAAAGGGTGACAGTCTTGCAAGCATCCATCTTTAAACACATGCACCCAAAAAAATATGTAAAAAAGCATCCAAAACAAGCTGCCAAACAGGTGGATAAGTCCAGTCTATTCACAGTGCTTCTCAGATCTTTGATAAAAAAAGAGGGAAAGAAAACGAAGTGCTAAATCTTCAGCCTCTGCGGTTTATAGCACCGATTTCTGATGGATTATGGACTAAGAGTCCCTGAAGGGTTCTGTGGTTTTCTGCAGTCTTTGGACCAGAACAGCATTGTTGAGGTGGGCTTCCTGGATGGTGATGGTCTCATCCAAGATGTCACACAGAGGGAAAGAGGTGGCCAATTTGAAGGGCAGCTTCTCAGACTTACAAGGCATGCTCTCCAGGAATTGCCGCACATCACTGATCCTGTAGGAGATAAAATTAAAACTTTATAACAAAACAGGCCTTAAAATTTGCATATCTAGTCCAAACTTGTTTTTATTACATCCTTAAGCAGGCAATAAATTTATCAAAAGCCAGCTGGTTCAGCAGGGACTGACCAAAGTTCGATCCATGTATGTGGAAAGTGGATCTGCACAACAAGCCTTCTGTACAGCCATTCCATCAGTGCTGCCAGTTATAGCTGGCAGCTCTGATTAGTGTGTTCTTATGGTGTGAGAATACAATACTGTGTCCCCCGTCAGAATACAAATGCTCAGCAGAGGATTCCCCCATCCACCTCAAAGGTGTGGATGAGGGAAGCGAGTCAAATTTGTTTTGTTCAACTTGCTGGTTGAAAGAAAAAAACTGAAACATCTATGGGTTGATTTACTCTAGTGTCCATTACAGAGATTTCCCTTTATGTTCCTATATTGTCATTAGACAGAAGCTCTCCATAGATAGAAACAAGAGTATTTTACTGCAGTGAAAAAGGGTAGAATCTCTGCCAAGTTTTGACAGCTGTTACTGCACCCATTGTTAAGTTTCCTTTATTTCCTTAGTGGTCACTGAGACAGGAAGTAGGGGGGAAATCTCAACATATGCACCCAGGCATTAAAACAGAGGTCCCAATACAAAAAAAGAAAAAAGTGTTAACAACAAATTTTTCCCTTTTTCTCATCCTACAGGGCTCCCTCATAGTGTTCTCTTCCTTTAATAATATTGCAGATCACTTTCTGAAACTTAATCCATTTATCAACTGTAATGAAATTTACAATGAAAAAACAAAAAAACTAAAAATGAATAACTACATCCTACACCAACTGAAATTAAACACCAATGCATTTTTAAGACCCCTGCAGAACAAGTCAGGCACATGTACTGGCTACATACAAACAGTCTGGGTCGCCCTTTGTTGGGTAGACAAAAGGATTCGCACATTGGAAAGTTACATAAAAGTCCTCTATTGTCCTTTGCCATGGTAGAGATAAGTGCAGATCTGTGGGTCATGTGTTGGCAGGTTTACAAATCCACGGCTGATCAAATGAGTTATAATTCTGAGCTCCCGAGATTTACAATGCACTCAACCTGCTGCAAACGAGGAGAAATTGCATCAACAGTTTCAAGTGGATCACTTTTTTTTTTTCTAAAATAACAAACATGTTATACTTACCTGCTCTGTGCAGTGGTTTATGTTTTTTCTTCTGGGGTCCCCTGCAGGCAATCTTGGCTACTCCGCTTTGTGCGACCCCATAACTCACATTTTCACTAGTATACTGTAACTGCTACTGTACAAGCACGATAGATTCAAGGAGGGAGGGGTGAGTGTTAGTGCGACTACTGGGCAACATTTAAAAAGACTTCACCAGTTCAATACCAGCATGTTTCTAAAGTTAAAAAAATAAAAATATGAGGCAAAAATTAGATCATCATTGGGTGTATCCCTTTAAATTCTATGTATGTCTTCACAGGAGTCCCTTGAGCTTCCATTGCGGTGCTAAAAATCCAGCTTGGTGCATTTTGGTCAGAAAACAAAAAAACAAAAAATAAAAAACACACACACAAAAAAAAAAAAAACACCTCCGAGTTCAAATGCATTGAAAACGCATGAAAAAACGCATCATTGGAGCACCCGTGTAACTTTTTGATGCGGTTTTTGAGTCTCATGACCTATGAAAAACACACCATAAGCATAGTGATCATGATTAAAAAAATAAATAAATAAAAAAAAAAAAATCGCCCCAAAATCCCTGTAAAATTGAGGCAAAATCGCAGCAAATACGTGGTGCATTTTCGGTGCCATTATCGGCACCTTTTCTTATTGCCATTCTGCCAATAACACCATTTTCAGGCAAAATGTTTCAGCGCCTGAAATTTCTCTGCATCTCTAGTCATTTTGGCTGTGTTGCTATGGCCATTTGTATAGTGACTTTATTGCAATAATATAGAGTTAGGCTTAGGAAGAGCATATATTTACAGAGGCTCCCCCCCCCCCCCCCCCATTGATATGTAAATAAACCTGTTGAATAGGTTTTGGAGCTGAGACAGGAAGTTGTCGGCAGGATGTGATGTAAGCAGGAGTTAGGGGGAGGAGATTTAGCTTTTGAAAGAGACATTTGTTTGGAAAAGAGATGTGTTTGGAAGGACGATGGAGTAACACATGGCTGCCGGATAACTTTGGAGACATTTTAAGTTGGACTGAGCAAGGAACCATACATCTTAAACCCTAAGTTGAGTAACGGTTTAGTTTACTCATTGCGTACATATTGTACATGCTTATATTTGTAGGCATATTTTTGTAAGCGATGAGTTGTGTTGTCTTGTGCATCCTACAGTTGTATGTGCAGTTTTTCCTGTTTAGTAAAGTACTGATACACTACAGAAGTCTAAGCTTCATTGCTTTTACCGCAAGAACTTTAATAGATAGATGCAAAGCATAACATTGGGGGCTCATCCGGGATCTGTGCTATAATTCAATTGATGCAGACCTGTTTTCTGCGGTGTATTTTGTTGCTTGTGCTGGGGGAAGATGCTGCGTACATTCTTTAGGAAGAATAAGGCTGCAAAGGTTTCTGGTGTCCAGGAGGACTTGAAGGTGTGCACCCTTCCTATCTGGGCCAGAAATAGTCAGTGGATGTCTGTTGTAAAGGAGCTGGCTGGATATGCTTCTCCTTTGAACAGAGCTTGGGATGGAGCCTCTGATCTTTCCTTGGATTTTACTCACAGCGTGGGAGGGCACGCTGTGACGTCACCACGTGTTACGAGAGGAGGACGGGCTCTCGTTTTGCTGGCCGGCTTGTTTTTAAATGCGAAAATCTTTGGTTTTTATGTAAGTGCATTTCTATTATAATTAAAAGAGCATTGAAGTTTTTTACACTATGGGAGGCTTCTTTTCTTTTTACATTATGAACGTGAAATTGGGGTAGTAATGAGAATGTGGAGCGGCTTCAGTATATGGATCGTTCGTTCCTGAGAGACAAGGTGTTTGGTGAAGGCGAGGAGCTGTCAGTGGCTTGGAATTCTAAACGCTCCTTGTGCTTTTACCATCTGGTAAGCGCACTTTTTTGTCGGTAGTTGGGCACAATAGTGATAAGGAAGTGTGGAATCACTGTGGTGCGATTGTTTTCCTTCCTTGAACAACATAAACTTTCCATGGACTTTTTCTTATAGTTGTTTGGTTTATTGATTTGTATTATTTGGCGTAGCTCTTTTTCTTTATTTTTGATCTATGTTTATGTGTGTGTATCCCACAGTGGAGCAGCAGCCTCATATCCTGTGAACATTCATTTGTAAAAATGTTTTGATTATTTGTATTTATTTTAAGATTAATTTCTTGGATGTTTATTTGAAAAATATTTTTTCTTGCTTGATAAGTAGAAAAAATCTTTTTTTTGGGGTCTCAGCACGGTTTATTTTCTTTTAGGAGGTATGTTGCAGACTCTCTAGAATTATTAGTAGAACCACCGGGTATCATACACTATTAGATATGTCAGGTGTCGAATAAGGATCTCCCCTTGGCTGAATATTTGAATATGTTCCAACGGGTCCAGGTCTGAAGATATGTCACATGTTTGTCTGCTGCTGTCAGAATCAAATCTTCCATTTTATTTATTTCTTCAACTTTTCTCAGCCACAATGCCACCGTAGGTGGGTTTTGCTGTTTCCACAAGAGGGGAATGCAGGCCTTGGCTGCGTTCACCAAGTGTCGCAGTATAGATTTTTTATAGGTTTTGATCGATATGGTAGAGACATGTAGCAGGAAGAAGGCAGGATCTTCAGGGATCACGAGCTCCGTGAAATCCTGAGATATAGTGCGTACAGAGTTCCAAAATGTTAACAGCTTGGGGCAGGCCCAAAAAATATGGAGAATTGTCCCCGTATCCGTGCCACATTGCCAGCACCGATCTGAGGTCTCCGGGAACATGGCACGGAGTCTGCTGGGAGTTAAGTACCATCTCATCAAAACCTTATAATTTGTTTCCTGTGTCTTTGTGCAAATGGAAGATTTGAGAGACAGATGGATCATCTTTTGTGTCTGCTCTGCATCAAAAGTACGTTGGAGATCTACGCCCCATTTCTCTATGCAAGTCAGTTCAGGTTGGACTGGGGGGGTATTGAGAAGGGTATATGCCCCGGAGAGGGTCCGAGTCAGTGGCTCCCTGCCCGAGCAGTAATCCTCAAATGTAGTGAGGGGTCTACAGTATTGTTGCGGTCCATGTAAGGAGTGGAGGTAGTGATGCAATTGTGCCGCCGGCCAAAATGACATGCGAAAGGGACCTGCAGAGTCTGTCAGTTCTGTAATGGATGGCCATCTATGTCCTATGACAAAATTGGATGCGGCGGAAGTATCAGACTCCCGTAGGGTCTGGAAGTGTATGGACGTCATGCCCGGGGGGAATTTAGGGTTGCCTAGAATTGGCGTTAGGGGTGAGGTCGTGGACGTCTGATGTACACTCAACACTGCCTGCCTACTATTAAAGGGTGTGATTTTAAGGATTGCGGCAAATCTTCCCAACACCATAGTGCTCTATTTAAAGGAATAGGGGATTGTTCCTGCTCGATCTAAGCCCACAGTTTTAGATTACCATGGGACTGCCAGTCAATGACCCTTCCCAGATCTACTGCTAGGTAGTATCTCCTCATATCTGGGATTGCGAGCCCTCCGTATTGTTTTGGTAACGTTAATTGTGATCGCGGGATACAGGTTTTCTTGCCGGCCCAGACAAAGCGCATAAAGTGCCTGGACCCGCTGAAAAAATACCGTCGGTATGTTGACCGGCAGCACTTGGAATAAGTAGAGATATTTTGTGAGGATGCACATCTTTAACAAGTTGCACCTCCCAAACCAGGAGTGCAAGTTCGTTTGCCATTTGCTCAATAAAATCTTAGTTTCCGTGAGCAAAGGGGGGAAATTTAATTCGTAGATGTGGGATAGATCAGTTGATAGTTTTGTGCCCAAATAGGTTAACGCTGTTGACGTCCACTTAAAGTGGAAGTTTGCTCGGAGCGTCTGTATCGTGTTAGACGGGATGGCTATACCCATTGCTTCCAACTTCAGGAAGTTAATCTTCAAGTTAGATAGGCGTCCAAATATCTCAAATTGTTTAAGCAGATTAGGGAGAGATACCGCCGGATTTAATAGAGAGAAGAGGAAGTCATCTGCGTATGCGGAGATCTTATGTTGTGTCTTCCCGACCCGTATACCTTGGATATCCTGGTTAAGTCTAATAGTCGCCAGAAAGGGCTCAAGGGAAAGGGCGAAGAACAGGGGGGATAAGGGGCAGCCCTGTCTTGTGCCATTCCTAATCGGGAAGGGGTCGGAGAGCACTCCATTTGCCTTCACCTGCGCAGTTGGGCTCGAGTATATGTTAGTTACTCTGTTGATCATCACCTCCCCTAGGCCTATATGTCTAAGGACGGAGAACATAAATTCCCAATTTACTCTATTGTGCGCCTTTTCTGCTTCGGTGTTCAAGAAAACGCAGGAGATGTCTCCGGAGCTTACTACGTGTATTAGGTTCAGGACCTTAGATGTGCTGTCCCTGGCTTCCCTCGTGGGAACAAATCCCACTTGGTCTAGGTGGACCACATTCTGAATATGTCGGGATAGACGGGTAGCCAAGATCTTTGTGTAGATTTTCAGGTCTGTATTTAACAGCGATATCGGCCTGTAGCTGCTACAGGCGGTCGGATCCTTTCCTTCCTTATGTATCACAGTTATATGGGCCATAAGGGTCTCGCTAGCTTGAGGTGTCCCTGCGTCTATGGCATGAAATAATTTAAGTAAACGGGGGCCTATGATTGGGAATAGCGTCTTATAATACTGAAGAGTAAGCCCGTCTGGGCCTGGTGCTTTCCCTGGTTTCATGGCACTCAAGGCTGTCTGTATTTCCAGAAGAGTAATCGGGGTTTCCAGCTCAGCACAGTGGTCCGGGGAGAGCGACTTCATGCGAGAATCGTTGATGTAAGTCGCCATGTCTGCCGGCGTGGCAGAGGGGTTCGGTAGATTATAAAGTCGCGCATAGAAATCTCTGAATTCCTGTGCGATCTGTATAGGTAGAGTTGAAGGTTGTCCGTCATTATTAATCACCTTGGGGATGTAGGAGGAAAGTCTGTGTTCCCTAACTTGCTTCGCCAATAGCTTCCCACATTAGTTCCCTGACTCGTAACTCACTCTGCGGCAGAATTGCAATGCCGCTTTGGTTTTATACGTAAGCAGGTCCGTGACCTGTCATCTTACTGTCGCCAACTCTAATTCCGAGTCACGAGAGGGGCCATGCTTATGTGCGGATTCCAAAGACGCTAGTTTTTGTAATAGTTGGGTAAGCTGTCGTCTTTCCCTTTTTATCCTGTATGTGCAGTTTTTCCTGTTTAGTAAAGCATTGATACAGTACAGAAGTCCAAGCTTCCTTGGTTTTACCGGAAGAACTTTAATAGATGGACACAAAGCGTAACAGAGGCATGCGCCATCGGTCTTAAAAAAAATGATATATATCACTTGGGGACAGTCTTGCATGGATAAGTAATTGGCACAGTAAAAAGACCACGGCACTGAAAACTGATCAGGTAATGAAGGGGCATATACAGACTGGCACTCAAGAATTAAGACTATCGCTTTAAAGATTGCTAATACGTATGAAATGGAAGCCTCCAAAAAAGGTGTACAAATTTGCAAGCAGCATTCAATGTCCTCTGTTTCATTCCAATTGCTGGGCTATCTGATTGGGCAAACTTTACCCTTCCTCTCCTTGCAACTGGCCAATGGGATAATCCATCATAGTGATGGGCCAATATGATTATGTGGAGGAGGAGATTAGCAGCAATCACCGATACTACACAGAAGTCTTGACACTTTGACCACAATAGCCCAGCATTCAGGTGAATCCTAGACTACTGAAAGCTGTTGCATGGATGAGAAGACACATTTACATGCCTTCAAGTTTTACCTCCCAGCAGCTTTGAGTGGCGCAGTCTCTTTAAGGCGAATTGTTGCAGCACACATGCCGTTATTGGCTCCGCCTGAACATCTGATCACCAAGCATTTTCCTCCTGTTTTTACTGCCTCAATAACTGATCCCCCGGCCTCTATAAAAATCAAATATTGCTACCTGAATTATTTTTACATTTCTTATGAAGGACGTACAAGTCTTTTATTGTTTTAATTAAAGCTCTGCCATGTTTTTTATATCTCCAACCTGCAGGTGATCATTATATCATAGATTACAAAACAATCACATAATTATGAACCACTTTGATGGGTCCCTGATCCTTTGTGTGGATCAGGGCTGTCAGTGACCGCTTAGTCTGACAGATAGCAGTTGTGCACAGTGCCAGCTGCTAGCCAACAAAGGGAGGAAGCAGATAATGCCATGTAGGGAGAGTCAATCTACAAACGGCTAGCAATAGTTAGGCAAAGTTTGAAAAAGGTTGGATGAGATTTAATTGTATAATTCTATAATTTGCTTCCAATTTTTAGTTGTGAAGGCAACGTATCCCTAAACTACCAGGGTAGTTCATCTTTAAAATTATGTTCTTTTACCCATATGCAAAACAGCCTTTGCTTTGTAATCTTGGGTAGCAAGGTTTACCTGTGTGAGGTGTTAAACTTTTGCACAATTCTCTTCCCATTTGTCAGCCAAATCTTAAGGTTTGTAGAAGGCTCCAGATCATTCAGCTCCACAGCAGGAAAGCTCTGCTCTGCATCTTCCATTCCATTCACTGCTTTGTTAATAATGGTTGGTGTGGCACTGAGAGGAAAAAAAAAAAAAAAACCTTTAAATATATATTTATATTAAAAAAGAAAAAAAATATTAAACACATTTTAGTCAGGATAAAATTATCAAACTCTGTAAGTTATCATATATAAACCTGCTCCTAGCCGAGTAAAATAATATTTACAAGTCACTAGAGTCCAACAAGGCCCTCCTCACTGCCATAATTTTGCCAGAATTATTCAGATTCTGCAGTAGGAAGCCATTAATTATTGTGATTTTAGTGAATATAACTGTACCTTAGTAATTTCCCTTAAGATTAATAAAGTAGTCTGAATCTCTCATCTTGATTTTCACAGATTGTGCCTTGGTGATGCGCTGCTGAATCTTGCGAAAGATCTCGCTATCCAAAATACGGTTTACTGGTTGCCATGGTGAGTTGAAAAGGCAGAAGGTTTTTTTTATCTTAATGCATTCTATGCATTAAGATAAAAAACCTTTTGTGTGTAGCAGCCCCCCCCCCCCCCCCCCCCAATTACCTACCTGAGCTCCTTCTTTCTCCAGGAATGTCCACAATCCCCTCAGCCATCCAGTACACTCCATTTGATCGGCTAAGACAGAGCAGCAGCGCTATTGGATCCCGCAGCTATCAGTCAGTCAGCCAATCGGGGGGAGAAGGGGCGGGCCAGGTCGGGGCTCCATGTCTGAATGGATACACAGAGCTCTGACTCGGCTTGGGTGACAACCTGTAACAAGCTGCTGCCTTAGGGGCACTTAAAAGAGGGAGAGACTAGGAGCAGCAAAGAGGGACCCGAGAAGAGAAGGATCTTTGCTGCTCTGTGCAAAACCAACTACACAGAGGAGGTAAGTATAACATGTTTGTTATTTTTTTTTCTTTACAATCATTTTAAGAGATTTTAAGTACTGGCAGTTGTGCAGACTTCTGGGATGTGCAGCGTGTATCCCAGGAGGCTGCAAGTGTGGTTCATGGGAAAGTAGGTTACATGTCTCACTCATCTAGGCAAAAAATATAATTATTAACCCCTTAGAGCCGGCACCTGCCAGCCCTTTAATGGGTTTAGAATGCCAGGAGCGTATGATCATGTGAACGTCATGATTGGCGGTCACATGATCGGAAAGCTCCTGATCGCAAGTGGCAATCAGGAGCCGTTAGCCACCGGTAACTGCACACTTTCAGCACAGCTCTATTGGTGCTATTGCGTGCAAATATGCGGCCACTCAGCGCCAGGGCCTGCCCGCCGTCCTCGGGTACAAGTGCTTGTGCCAGGATCATGGCTGCCTGCCGTCCTCAGATAGAAGTCCTTGTGGTGGGATCATGGCTGCGGCTGCAGCCATGATCCCAGTACTGAAATTTTTAGCTGGGCTTTAATGTAGATGGCTCCCGAGGAAGATACCTCATATCCCTGTATCAACACATGTTGGGAAGGGTACAGGACGGTGCAGGAGATAGCTGGTCTGTCTCAAGGCGGAGGGGCATACGATCAATGTTTTAGGCTTGCTGTAGAATGATGCACTGAAACACCTGTACAATGTGAGTACCCTGGAAAGGGATCATTGTTTAATAAAATGGTAAAAATGGCACTGTCCAGCCTTTCTATATATTTTGTATGTATGTAGAGACATCACTATTGGGCAGCCCAGGATTCCACAGTATTCACAGAACCCAGAGGTGGTTCACAAGCATGTTTTGACTGAACTTAATTGTGAGGTCCCACGCTCTAAGGTGAGAGGAGTCACATGGGGGGGGGGGGGTTACCAGTGTAATAACATGTTTGGATCACCATGACAACATTTAATTATGTTTGAAATGGACTTTACGATTTAAACATGTTGCACTGATTTATGAAATTAATTATCAGTGCAGTATATTCACGCACTATAGCACTTTATTTCACCAGTGTCACTTTATTTATGCGTTTACACATTTGGATTATTTTCTTATGTTTGAGATGGAGTTGATAATGTAATCATGGTGCTTTGATGCACAAGATTTATCATTTATATGCACTTTATCTCACTATTGTCAATAAATAGATTTTCTTATATTTTATTTTTTTTAGTTTAATTTATATTCATTTTGTTCACTGTACTTAGATAGCGCAGCATTTACATATACTGTCTAGGCAGGAGCTTATGGGATGTGATCAGTGCTAGCGTCTGTACACATAGAAGTTTAAGTTATTTCAGGATTGGTAGCTTGCAAGGTTTCCTTAAATTTTTTTAATGTAGAAGTGATTTGAGCAGTTTAACAGCCACCTGGTCACTTCTACAGGGAGTCTCGATCCCAAAATAGACATTTTGGTTCTAAATACACGGCAAAAGGTTGTTTGAGCACCAAAAAAAAAACAAAAAAAAACAAAAAAAAAACAAAAAAAAAACAAACACACACCCTCCAGACAGATCTTGCTTCCATAGACTAAAGAAAACCTACATCTGAAAGTACAGCTGCAGTATATTATTTAGGAAACATGACTGTCAATAAGGAAAAACTAAATTAAAAAAAGCACCACACTACCAAGTGTGTGTGTCTCAGTGTTGGTGAGTGGACAAGCTGCTTTAATCTGAAGATGCTCTCTAACTCCATAACCAGTCATTGAGAAACAAAACAGATTCTTGTGTGACCCAGAGAGAACCCTATTAGTGAAAGCACAAAAGAAGGTCCCCTTGAAGTCATTGTATGCAATATCATCTGCAAAAAAAATCTTACCTTCCCAGTCTATAACCCTTTCCAGAGAATGGATCCACTTGCTTCTTCTTTAATGAATATTCTTCACTCTTTCTATCTTCCACGTTTACAGCCACCTCTTCTTTCTCTGATGTCCTCTGTAGCTCTGATGGGAGCTCCCTGAACAATGACATAATTCTTCAATACTAAATACACATCACTTTTTCAATACTACTTATATACTGCTTTATGTCATGTACAAGGATAGCTGGAAAATACACAAGTCTGTCTCATCCAGGGTTCTTTTAGGGGTTGTGAAGGGTTCCGTGAACAAAATAAGTATTTTCTGTCTCTGATGAGTAATCACCAATGCCAATGATATTTTAGCACCTTTCTAGAAGACATTTTCCCACCAATTTTAGGTCATTCTTCCCCCTTTAACTACTCATGTAAAGGTGCCTTTCTTCCTACTGACCACCAACAAAAGCAGCATTTTTCCAATGACCATAAGTGTAAGAGGGCCTTTCTCCCAACTGACCACCCTGGACTGTGGAAGGTGGCCAACAATTAAATGACCCACTGTCCACTAATGTAAGGGGGATTAATGCTCACAGACCACCAATGTAAGGTGGCATTTGTCCATTCACCATCAATGTAAGAAGGTATTTCTCTACTGAGTACCAATGTGAGAAAACACTCAAAAGTTTCATTGTCTGCATTTCTTTCCTGGCCATGATTATTTTTTCAATTAGATTTTTATGACTGAAAATAATTTAGCTGTACAGAGTAGGGATGGGCATCAAATACCTTCAAAGTATGCCACGTTACTGATTCTTTTATTTATTCTTATATGTCAACTTACTGGTTACGTTAATGTACCCTGAGCTGTAGATAAAGTAAATATTAGCAGGAGCCCCAGAGACATGAAGGGCATTTCAATGGCTCTTCTGTATTAATAGGGTTGAGAAAGGCTGCAATATACAATATAGTTTTCACAAGCTGCTTAGGTGAGCGAAAAATAAATAAATAAAAATTACAGATGACTAAATGTATAAGGACTTCACAGAGATCTATGCATTGCCTTCTTGTCATTTTCAATTGTTACAAGAAAAGAATATACATTCATACTGGACTTCAGGGTCTTGCATTTCTTTGGTATAACTTGTGAATGGGCAGATCATAGATTACACTTCTGCTAGATGATTCTTCTAATTATTAGTCTGGTCTGTCGCAGATAAAAACATGTGGCTTTACCAGGAGTGAAGTGGCTGGTAAGTCCGGTCTGGATCTAACAAAGTCAATTACAGTGACCTATGATTCTCATAATTCTCTAATCCGCTATGGCAATGATCCATAAACAAAAAAAAAATTACAGGTATGTATATAGCAACAATAATTTACACACGCTTTACATAGTGTACATTCACATCAGTCCCTGCCCTCAAGGAGCTTTTAATCTAAATTGGACTGGAGGTGCTTTTGTCTGTTTACCGAGTTCTATAAGGAAAATATTAGGATGTGGTCTGTCCAGTCAAGTAGCCAGGAAGTCCATTATAGTGGTGGCAAACTGCTGTGTGTTTTTTTTTAAACCTGCAAGGCAAAGCCATACTAGCACATTATGTGAAACTTACCTTCCCGGTTCGCGGATATCAGCTGTGTGAGTGGCCAGAGCTGCGATGACATCACTCCTGTGCATGCGCACAGGTGCCGCCATGTATGGCACAGGACTCTCAAGGAATGTCCCCGGATGGCCGCTCCTTCAAAGTGCATGCGCTGGTGACGTAACCGGCAGATTTTACAGAAAATAGCTCCTAAACTGTGCACATTTAGGAGATATTTATAGTACCTATAGGTAAGCCTTATCTACTGGTACAAATTATGCATGGGAGTTTACTCCCACTTTAATGAGAAAAGTAATGTGCTTATCATGATGACAACAGAAAACTACAAACTACACCTCTTACCCTTTCCTGACGGAGTCCATGAACTGACGATTTGCAGCATCTGCATAATCCCTGAGTTCACCATCGTTGATTGTAAAACCATTTTTCCACATTCGGATAACAACTTCTGCCTGCAAGGAAAAGTAAAGTAAAACCTTCATGTTAACATTACAACAACCCACAGACAACAGTATGGAGATATGTACCAAAAAACAGACGTCCTACAAATACAACATGTCCCATCTCTGTTCAAGCTAAACTGTAAGCAAACAACTGAACACACAGCTAAAATACATACCGTATTTATTGGCGTATAACACGCACCCCAAGTTTAGGAGGGAATTTTAAGAGAAAAAAAAAAAAAAACTTACATTTAAATGCCCATCAATGCAGCCTTATCAGTGTCCATCATTGCACCCTTGTCAGTGTCATTTGCAGCCTTGTCCATCATTGCACACTTGTCAGTGTCATATGCAGCTTTGTCATGCAGCCTTGTCAGTGTCATTTGCAACCTTGTCCATTATTTGCAGCCTTGTCAGTTTTTTTTGCAGCTTTGCCTTTTAAAAATGGCGCCGCCGAGATACAGAGCTGGATGTCCTGTGTATTTCGGCGGCACTTGGTAGTTCTTGGCGGCTTTCGGCCACCGAGAACGGCCGAAAGTTGCAGAGAAGGGCCGAAAGCCGTCCAGAGGCTCACAATGGCGGGGATTGGTGTATAACACACACCCGCGATTTTCCCGTGATTTTAAGGGGGAAAATGCTGGATGGTGTCTATGAAAGCGCCGTGCTGGACGGTGTCAGAGCCAATACAAGGTTCCCTAACCCTCAAGTGATTAGGGTTCAGGCCAGAGAACTCTATCCTGGAATGGAGTACCATGCTCCCCCATACCTGGAAGTAGCAGGCATTTGTGGCAGTACTAAATGAAGTACGGGGGGGAACGAGGTGAATGTGAGTAAAAGTAGTTTGGGTGGTTGGCTTTAATTACTGCATGTCCAGAGCAATTTTAATTTTTTTACACACACACACCTTTTTTTTTTTATAAATGTCTTTAACCACTTCAATATTGGGCACTTTCACCTACTTCCTGCCCAGGCAAGCTTTCAGCGCTGTCACACAATTGTCATTCAAAGTGTGGTCATGTAACTCTGTACCCATATGAAATTTTTATACTTTTTTTTTTTGAGACAGATGGAGCTTTCTTTTGGTGGTATTTAATCACTGCTGGTTTTGTATTTTTTGCTAAACAAAACAAACAAAAAAAAAAAGCTTTTCTTCGTTTTCACCTTCACTGATGTGTGCTGATGAGGCGGCACTAATGGGCACTGATAGGAAGCACTGATGGGTATTGTTTAGCTGTGTAAATATCCCGTCACATTTGCCTGTTACCGTCTCTCCTCTCCTTACACTGTGACAGCGTAAGGAAAGGAATGCTAATATCCGGCAAGTTTGTTAACCTGTGATCAGCTGTGATTGGACACAGCTCATCACATGTTAAAGAGCTGCTGTGATTGGCTCTTTACGCCAATCACAGAGCGTACCAGATGCGCACCCCAGGGGGCCTGCAGGGGGCGCATGGTTCTGGAGGGACATGCTGTAGCCGTCTTCCGGCTATAGCTCGGGCACAAAATGGTTAACCCCCCACACAATTATATATTTTCTGAAAGTAGGAACCCTGTAAAATAAAAAGATGGCAGTTGCAATTTTTGTATGTCACATAAAACATTTGCACAAATATTATCAAATCCAAATTTGCAGGAAAAAATACACTAAAATGAATTTTACTGCACACAAATAATAAAATATTCAGTTTTTAAGTAAAATATAAAAGATGGAGGTGCTTAGAGTAAATAGATACCAAACATGCCAAGCCTTAAAACTGTGAAATGGAAAAAGGCTACAGTACCCAAAAACGTCTATAGGCAATGGTTTAAAAGCCTTTACAGGTCATCAGCTTAAAAGGTAACCTTGAATAATGGCCCTAGAATTATTGCTTTCACGCTGACATTTGCTGTGATACACAATCACAGCTACATGTACTTGCATGTGTGTGTGTGTGAGCAAGGTGACAGGTTGCTTGGTATTTTTAATTGTATTATAATTTACATTTTTAAATTTATTTTTATAACTCTCCTGAAACTCAAGTGGTTAAAACAAGCTTGTGGCTTGTTTGATCAAGTAGCTCCAAAGCCACCCGGATCATTTTCACTGTCTACATGAGAGTCAGATGAGCCATGATCTTGTTTTAACCACTTAAGGACCTGGCCTCTTTTTCAAAATTTTTTGCTAGAAAATTAATTAGAACCCCCAAGCATTATACATTTTTTTTTTCTAACACCCTAGAGAATAAAAAGGCGGTCATTGCAATACTTTTTGTCACACCGTATTTGCACAGCGGTCTTACAATCGCACTTTTTTTGGAAAAAAAAACACTTTTTTTGAATAAAAAAATAAGACAACAGTAAAGTTAGCCCAATTTTTTTTTTTTTTATATTGTGAATTATTGCTCTCGCCCTAACAATCGCGGCGATACCTCACATGTGTGGTTTGACAGCCAGTTTCATATGCGGTCGCTACCCACATATGCGTTCGCGTCTGCGCGCGAGCTCGCCGGGACGGGGCGCTTTAAAAAAAAAAAAGAATTATTTTATTTATTTTTACGCTGTTTTTAAAAAAAAAATATTTTGGGTCACTTTTATTCCTATTACAAGGAAAGTAAACATCCCTTATAATAGAAAAAAGCATGACAGGTCCTCTTGAGGTCAAAGACCTCAGATCTTATATTTGGACTTAAATGCAATAAAAAAAAAAAAAAAAATTTACAAAATAAAATAAAAAAAGTGTCATTTGAAAAACTGACATTGAAAAAACTGGAGTTAGTACTTACCGGTAACTCCTTTTCCGGTGGTCTTCCAGGACAGCCCTTGAGAGATGGAGCTCCTCCCATCGACACAGGAAACACATTGCCACAGTTCAAAAGGCGGTCCCTCAGGTCCCTGGTCAGTCATTCACCAAGAACCGAAGGATGGAACTGAAAAACATATAAAACCATAACAGGTAATAACATTAGTACATCACTACAATCAAATAAAGGGTGGGATCGTGCTGTCCTGGAAGACCACCGGAAAAGGAGTTACCGGTAAGTACTAACTCCAGTTTTCCCAAGTGTTCTTCCAGGACAGCCCTTGAGAGGATCCCCAAGTACTTACCAGATTAGGGGGGGACCACGGCCTGGAGGACTTTCCTCCCAAAGGCCTGATCCTGACTAGACATTAAGTCCAGTCGGTAATGCCTTGTAAAGGTGGAAAAGCTTGACCATGTGGCTGCTTTACATACCTGCTCCGGGGTGGCACCAGCTCTTTCTGCCCAGGATGCAGACAACGCTCTTGTTGAGTGAGCTTTAACACCCTCAGGAGGATCTCTATTCAAGGCCTTATACCCCTCTGCTATAGCTAGCCTAATCCATCTAGCTATGGTTACTTTTGAAGCTTTCTGTCCCCTACGCTGTCCGGAAAAAAGGACAAAAAGGGAGTCTGAGATTCTGAATGGATTTGTTATTTTAAGATATTCTAGAATACACCTCCTCACATCCAATAAATGAAAACGTTCCTCTTTCTCATTTGCTGCATTTTGACAAAATGAAGGGAGGACAATATCTTGGGACCTATGGAAGCTAGATGCTACCTTTGGTAAGAACCCAGGGTCTGTCTTTAGAATGACTCTGTCTTCTAGGATCTGTAGGAATGGTTCCCTGATGGAAAGTGCTTGGATTTCACTGACCCTACGGGCTGAAGTGATTGCCACCAGGAGAACTGTCTTAAAGGTAATAAGCCTTAGGGAGGCCTCTGAGATAGGCTCAAAGGGTGACCCCAAGAAAGCTTTTAGCACAACTGCTAAATCCCAGGATGGGACTTTTGTGATTCTGACTGGCTTGCGTCTAGCGACTGCCTTACAGAATCTAGCGACAAAAGGATTTTCCTGTAAGCGTTCATCTAGGTATACACTTAAGGCAGCTATCTGTACTTTAATAGTACTTAGGGTTAAACCCTTGTTTACACCTTCCTGTAAAAACTGTAGAATATTAGCCGTATTTATGTCCCGGCCATTCAGCCAGCTATTGAATTTTTTCCAGACTTTTTTGTAAATAGCTCTCGTGACTGGTTTGCGACTCTGTAGTAAGGTCGCAATTACCTCGTCTGACAGGCCCTTACTCCTTAAGATTTCCTCCTCAGTAACCACGCTGACAGCTTCAGTGTGGCGACCTGCGGATGGTAAAGAGGTCCCTGCGACAGGAGGTCCTGTCTGTAGGGAAGTCTTAGAGGCGGACAGTCTGTCAATTGTAGCAACGTTGTGAACCACGGTCTCCTGGGCCAAAAAGGTGCTACTAGAATCAAACAGGTTTTTTCCTTGAGGAATCTTGCTAGGACCCTCGGAATGAGATGAAGAGGGGGAAATGCATACGCCAGACTGAAAGTCCATGGAGTTTGCAAGGCATCTACCGCCAGGGGTTGATCTCCTGGGTTTAGCGAGAAAAAATTGGGAACCTTTGCATTTTTCTTGCTCGCAAAAAGGTCTACCTCTGGTTCTCCCCAGTGAGCTGTTATGAGATTGAATGCCTCTGGGTGTAAGGACCATTCTTGGTTCGAAATCCTCTGTCGACTCAAGAAGTCCGCCTTGTTGTTCAGCTCCCCTTTCAGGTGAACTGCAGAAATGGATTCCAGATTGGTTTCTGCCCACTGGAGAATGCGTCTGGCTACCAACATCAAACGAGGACTTCTGGTTCCTCCTTGTTTGTTTATGTATGCTACAGCCGTCGTATTGTCTGAACGGACTTGTAGATGGTGACCCTGTATTGCGGGGTGGAAAGCTAGAACAGCTCTCAGGATTGCTGTTAGTTCTTTCCAATTGGAAGAGAAACATTTCTCCTCCGGGGTCCACTTGTCCTGGACCCAGCTTGAGCCTAGGTGGGCTCCCCAGCCCCAACTGCTCGCATCCGTTGTTAGTGTTGAAGTGATAGGAAGGACCCAATGAACCCCTTTGTTTAGGTTCTCCCTGTCCTTCCACCACCAGAGGGAGCGTTTTACCCTTGAGGGGATCGATACCTCCTCCTCCAGATCTCTGCCTTTTAATTGTTCTAACAGAAAACCCTGAAGTTCTCTTTGATGGAACCTGGCCCATTGTACGGCTGGAATGGCTGCCGTCATAAGACCTAAGACCGACATTACTTCCCTCACCGTACACTTGGGGCTGCATTGAAGAAAAGATATTCTCTGCCACAGATTCAAAATCTTTTCTTCCGGCAGTATAATTTTCTGATCTACAGACTTGATCCAGTACCCCAGATACAGGA
This sequence comes from Lithobates pipiens, assembly GCF_037356315.1. Taxonomy (NCBI): domain Eukaryota; kingdom Metazoa; phylum Chordata; class Amphibia; order Anura; family Ranidae; genus Lithobates; species Lithobates pipiens. The sequence continues at coordinate 549,029,783 of NW_027507758.1, read as the reverse complement.
TCTCCTGTGTTGGGTTTGTCTTGGATTTCTCCTGACTGACAATCCACCCTAATCGACTCAGACTGAGTTGAGTCAATTCTAGGTCCTGAGAAAGACGACTCTCTGAGTGGGCTGTTAGGAGCAGATCGTCTAGGTAGGGGATAATTGAGACTGATTGAAGCCTCAGAGGAACTAAAGCCTCTCCGAGAACCTTGGTAAAGATTCTCGGAGAGGATGATAGACCGAAGGGAAGTGCTCTGCACTGAAAGTGGTAAACCTTTGTGTCTATCTGCACTGCCATCCGAAGGAATTTCTGGCATTCCTCCCTTATTGGAATGTGCAGATAAGCATCCCTTAGGTCCAGGGTTGCCATAAATGTCTCTTTCTGCAGGAGATTCTTTATGGAATAAATGGACTCCATCCGAAATCTCTTGTAACGGATGGAGCGATTCAGTGGACGGAGGTTCATAATTAGTCTGAATCTCCCTGACGGTTTTCTTACCACAAAGATGTGCGAGTAAAAACCGTCCCCTTGTTCCTGAATAGGGACTGGTGTCAATACTTCTTGATCTACCATTTCCCCTATTAGTAAAGGTAAGGCCCTGGCCTTTTCTGAGTGACTTGGAAGCTTTGTCACCAGAAACTTGGAAGGAGGGTTGCTGTGAAATTCCAGCGCATGACCCCTTTTTATTATGTTTAAGACAAACTCGTTCGAGGTTGTCTCTTCCCATTGAGGAAGAAATTTGCTTAATCTTCCTCCCACAGGAACCCTGACGTCACTGGGGTTTGGGATCCTGATTGGGGCGGCTAAACAGTATGCCCCCTTTTCCTTTCCCTTTATGTCCCGACCAATGTTTTTTGGGGGTTGAACTCTTCTCTGATTTAGAGGGTTCCTTAAAGGGACGAAAAATTTTTCTTTGAAAATTTTTCTTTTTTGCAGGAAAGGTTTTCTTTTTGTCCGCCGTCCTTTCTAAGGCGGAGTCTAATTCAGGCCCGAAGACTAAGTCTCCTGTAAAAGGGACGCTGCACAGGCGGGTTTTAGACGCCGTGTCTCCCCCCCAGGTTTTCATCCATACTGACCTCCTTGCTGCCACTGAAAGTGCTGCAGATTTAGCCGTAAATTTAACGGAGTCCGTGGAGGCGTCAGAGATGAAACTGGTGGCCTTAAAAAGCATAGGGAAAGATTTCAAAAGCTCCCCCCTAGGAGTGCCTGCCTTTAAGTGTTCTTGTAGTTGCGATAACCAGAACTCCAGGTTTCTAGCTACACAGGAAGTGGCTAGAGCTGGTTTTAAGCCTGCCATAGAGGCATCCCAGGCCCTCTTTAAGACGATGTCTGTTCTCCTGTCCATGGGATCTTTCAGGTGGCCCATATCCTCAAAGGCCAGATCAGCCTGCTTTGAGATTTTGGACAGAGGGGCGTCTAGTTTTGGATTTTTATTCCAGACCGCCTCTGGGCTCTCATCAAAAGGGAACCTTCTCTTAAGGGATTTAGGAAAGAAAACCTTCTTGTCTGGTTCAGACCACTCCTTAAGGACAAGGTCAGAAAGCACCTTATGTATAGGAAAAACCCTTGCTTTCTTTTTCCCCAGAGCCTCATACATTTGATCATGTCTGGATAACTGAGTTTCTTCCTCCTCAATTTCCAGCGTATCATAGATAGCCCCCATTAGCTCATCTACTTCCTCGAGAGATAATCTATATTTTGAGGCTTTAGATGCTGCTTGATCCTCTTCCTGACCCGAGTCAGTGTCAGAGGATTCGGGGCTAATCAACGTGGGGCTAGGCTCCCTGACCATACGGGGCTCCCCTGAGCTGGGTGTTGTAAGGCATGGTGAGGATGAGATTATAGTTGTTTTACTCGTGGAGGCAGCTGCAGCTGATCCCACGTCAGTGATTAACTCCCGGAGGGACTTAAAGGTCGACGCCATTTCCTCTTTAAAGGAGCCCAAAAACTTTGCTAAAGGGGAATCTGCCTCAGATTTAAGCAAGCTTGCAATGCATTGCTTGCATAGGGCTTTGTTAGAGCCAGAGGACAACCTATTCCCACAATTAGGACACTTTTTGCGGCCTGTCTTGTCTTCCCTTGGCATCTCTTTAGCCTGAAAATAAGAAGACAAAGGATTTCTTAGCGTCAGAACCATGTCCCTCTTAGAATCACCACTAACAAACAACCTCACTGTGAGTAAACCGCCACCGTGGGGTACTACAGGGCCCAGCCTACAAACACCACCACTCCACCAGAGTAATAGCATGCCCAGCAGCCTACCTGGGTTTTGCTGGTGCCTGTCTCCGCCGGAGTATCCTGGGGAATAGCCTCCATGGTCCCCCTCTGACGCTCCGAATCCCGCCGCTAATCCGGTATAGCTGGACGCTGGTCGGGCTTTACAGGCACAGCGCTGGCTCTCCCTCTCCTCCTTGTACCCTTAGAGACCCGGAACCGGAAGTCTCGGCACGCAGTGATGACGCGGTTCCGCCGGAAGTGAACGCTCGGCGTCTCCGACCCCCTGCAACGAGGAGGGAAGATGGAAGGTTCCACTCACCACTCCTGGGGGAAACCGGCGTCATTCTGCCCCTGGCCACCTCGGCACTGGAAGGAGGAGGGTAACGGGTCTGCTCCGGTTCAGCTGGACGGTACCCGAGCCAAAGAAAAAAAGGTATGGACCCAAACTGCAGCCATAAACCAGGACCCGGTCCCTTAGGCTTGCAGGTTCTCAGGCAGCCCCTGAGAGGGGCCTCCAGGTTCCTGGCAACATGTTCCTCCGACGGAGGAAACACAAATGACTGACCAGGGACCTGAGGGACCGCCTTTTGAACTGTGGCAATGTGTTTCCTGTGTCGATGGGAGGAGCTCCATCTCTCAAGGGCTGTCCTGGAAGAACACTTGGGAAAATGTGCCTTTAAGATGTATGGATGGAAGTGACGTTTTGACGTCGCTTCCGCCCTGCTATGGTATGGAGACAGGTGGGGGCCATCTTGCCCTCACTCATCTCCATACCAAGGAAGTGACAGGATCCGATCGCCTCTGCCTCCGTTGACGGCTCCGGTAAGGGTGGCACCTCTCCCTGCACCGATAACAGTGATCTTGCGGCGAATCCGCCGCAGAGATCACCATTATCGTTTATTGAACCGCCGCCTGAAGAGATGGATACCTCAGTTGTGGCAGCAGCTGCTGCCGTTACCGGAATATCCTGCTTCAAAAAAGTGACATCCATCGTCGTGCGGTGGTCGTTAAGTGGTTAACAACTTTCAGGACATTTATGAACAGCCTGTAGACAGTTTAAAGAGGTTCTGAACTGGCAAAGTGAAAAAGTCTATTTAAAGGGATCTTAAAGTGATACTAGAGGCATAATTGTTTTTTTAAATGAAAAAAAAAAAGTAATATTTACCTGCTCTGTGCAACAATACTGCACAGCAAGGTTGCTTTCCTCCTCTTCTATTAGTCTCCTGCCAATGCTGTCAGCTTATCCCTCCTCTGGGTGTCCCCTGCCACAAGCTGGGTGCTAAGGAGGCACCCGTGTGTGCGTGCTCCCAAGCCGAGCTGTGTGTGTCCATAGACCACACAAGAACACAGACCACCAGATGTATTCATCTACAAGCCTGGAAATAACCAAGGCAAACCCCACCAATGTAACTGAAAGTTTGAAAATACAACACCAAGCTTGATGCACCCGACAAAGACAGAGGAGCACTTCAATCATTCTTACACGAATTACCTCATCTTCTGGAGAAGCATTAAGAACGCCAGCGTCTTTCGCTTCTTCAAATAAGCTGTTTACAAACGAGTCACACCTTTTCCGCTCACCTCCCCTACTCCTGGAAGCTCTGAAATAAAAAGAATATTTTAAAATGTATCCATTTTAGCTCTCATATCTGTATAACCATATGGACCAGTATTTCTGCTATGGGCCTTGTTAGTGCTCAACATGCTACAGTAATATATTTATTGTTTGAGGGACAACCTAGGCTTTCTTTTGGCAAGATTACCTTGCAAAAATTATTTTATTTGAAATGAAATGTATAGATAAAAACATTTCAAGGAATAAAAAAATAAAAAAAAAATAAAAAGTTTCTTTTTTGACCAGTGTTATTTTTAAAAATAGTTTTACTATAAATAAAAAGTATGCATTTTATTCTATGATTTAAATGTCAATGAACTCCCCAATGTGTACACCGAGTGCAGGTAAATGGACGTGTGTTGATATGCTGTTTAAAATGCCTTGCGCCTGAATACTTTTTTTCCCCTTAATCTTCAGTAAAGTTTATTTTTAAAGGAATCTTCAACAGACTATTTACCTGTTGCAGTGCGTTTACACAGACTGCATTGAAGGAAAAAAAAAGTACGGCCTTTTTTTCAGCATAGTGCAATGAACTAGTGATAATTGCTCCATTGTGTCAGCAGTCAGTCTAACGTAATGTAAATAAAGTTAGCAATAAGTGTTAACATTTTAATGGTGTATTTCTATGCTTAGTGTGCCAATATATACCGTATGTCAGAAGTCAAGTAATGAAATGTGTTTTTATTGCTGTCCCGAGTGCCTGAGAAGACTTGCCTTACTTCCTATAATAGATACAAGTGATCATCTGGACATAGAGGGAGGAAAAAAAAAAAATTAAAAAAAAAAAAAAAAAAAAAAACACACCTCTAATGAGGATACAGTCTACAAGGAAAAAAAAAAAATTGTAGGCGAAAAATAAAAGCAGTAAACACTTGCAGTGGAAGGAGAGTATCACTGCAAAAGCAAGTTCAGTTTTAAAAAAAATAAGAGCCAGGTTTTTTCAATTCCTTTATTAGTAAAATAGCTCTGAGTCACCGTCTCTCCCAGTGCCCTCGTCTTCTGCCACCACCGTTTTCTTCCCAATGTCATTGTCTTCTTCCTCCTCCTCGCGTTATCACCGTTTTCTGCTTATTCCTTGCCAGTTACCCGCTAAAAAAAAAAAAAGTTGGTCTTGTCGCAAAGCTGTGTTCCTCTGTTGTCATGTTCCCTGCTGTCTGGCGGCTCTTATATAGGCATCCAATGACGTGGCCCGGAGAGCCCGCCCCTTGTGATGTCACATGTCAGAAGGGACGGGCTCTCCGGGCGACCTCACTGGATGGCCATGCCCCATGCCTATATAAGAGGCGCCGGGGAACAAAACAGAGGAACAAAGTTTTGCAACAAGACCATGTTCAATTTCTTTTGGGTAACCAGCCATGGCAAGGAAGAAGATGGCGGCGACGACGCGGGGAGGAGACAGAAGATGACAGGATGGGGAGAAAAGGGGTGGCGGAAGAAGACGAGGGCACCGGAAGAGACGACATCGGGCGAGATGGCGGCTCAGAGCTATTTTACTAATAAAGGAATTGAAAAAAACTGGCTGGTTTTTTTTTTTTTTTCACTGCTTTTTTGGTAACTGGGTAGGGGTACGATTTACCCAATACACATTCACATAGGGTGGGGGGGCACCTTTGTTAAAGGGGGCTTCCAGATTCCAATAATCCCCCCCCCCCCGCCCACAGACCCAGACAACCCCCGGGCAAGGGTTGTCGGGAAGAGGCCCTCCTGCCCCAAAGCACCCCCCCGCCCATGTATCCTGGTATGGTTTAGGAGGGGGGTGTGCTCACTCGTCCCCTCCCTTTCCTGACCTGCCGAGTGGCATGGAACTGGGGGGAACCCCACGCTGTTTTTTTCGTGAATTTGTTTATGCTGGCAAAAAATTTTTTCTCAATTCAGCTTTCAGCGGGAAACCCTGCTGACAGCTGACTCATTGGTTTCTAAGGACGCAGTGGCCAGCCTTCCAGCCCCCCTTTTTAGAAACCAGCTTTATACAGTGTGTTTTACAGTGTGTTTAAAGAGAGGGGGGGAAAAAAAAAAAGCAAAATGCATGAAAAGTGTATGCAAAAATGCACGCCGATTTAAAAATGCAAAATGCACTGAAAAAGTTCCTAAAAAAATGCATCAAACACAGCCGCATAGATGTGAACCTAGACTTAAGATCCAGGCAGCTACATACTATAATTGAATCAGATGATTTTTCCAGCAGGCCATTTTTTGGTTTCTTGCAGAGTTATCCAACACTTCTGCGTGTGTCAGATAGTATATTTCCTGCTGGGCACTAAGAAGCTGACAGCTACATCACAGGACCTAGAAGCGGACAAGCTATGGATACATTTGGAGTGGAGAATGGCAGGAGTGCTGCTCTCTCTGCAAAAGAACAAAGAATGGACTCACCACCCAACTAAAGTGGTTTTAAAAAGGCAGAAGGTTTTTTTTCTATGCATTAAAGGGTAAGTTCACCTTCACAGAAAAATGGACTTACACAGGACCCCCTCCTCAACCCCCAACCCTGGTTCCACTGACCTGGATCTCGGGAATCACCTGTTCTAACACATCGTATAGCCGCCTCACCGGTCTGGGGCTTAGAAATTCCCTTGGCTTAATCTTCTAAACGTACCTCGTCAGGAGGTACGTTTAGGAGAAAATTCTAATTGGTCGGTGCTGTCACATGTCGACCAATCAGAACCCGCATAGCTCATCCTGTCACTGCGAGCGAAAGGAGAGAAAGCAGCAGGAATTTCAAATCCCCTGACTGGAAAAACTGCGATACGCTGTGTCAGAACACACGATTGTCGCTCTTCAGGTTAGCGAGACCGGGTGCGATGGGGACAGGGTCCGGGGTAAGTTCACCTTACAGATTTTCTGTAAAGGTGGACTTACACTTTAAGGTAAAAACCTTCTGGTCCCAGCGCCCCTTATACTTACCTGAGCCCTATCTTGATCCAGTGATGTGCATGAGAGCAGTGTCTCTCTCTACTTATTGGTCACACAGCAGCGGAAGCCATTGGCTCCTGCTAGTGTCAATCACAGCCAGTGAGCCGTGGCCGAGTCATACTGTGTGTGTAGAGACTTGCTATTGGGCGCACTCGGCGGGAGGAGGAGCCAAGATCACCAGCGTGGAAACCAAAAAGAAGATAATCAGGGCTGCTCCCTGCAAAACCATTGTACAGAGTAGGTAATTTGTTTGTTTTTTAATACCTTTACAATCACTTAAAGCTGAAGTAAACCCTCCTATCTTTTTCAGCTAAGGAAGCTGCTATCTTGGCCTCTTTTTCATCTTCAACTGCCATGATGCTGCACATGTATTCAGTTATGACACCAGCCATTAGATGGTTTGACAGTTTGGTTGAGAGCAAATCCAATGTGACCCTTAGCGTAACTCTTTTTTTAAACTGTTAAATCAATGGGTTTACTTCCGCTTTAAGGAGTAAGTATTCAACCTCTGCTATGACAAGGGACATATGCCCGGAATGATTTTGGAGAATTAAAAGTATCAATTAAAAAGGTAACAATTAAGATCTGCCAAGGATACTTTAAAGTGGATGTAAACCCTCACATATACCTAGTGAAGAAGTGAACAGCCTCAGATTATACACAGGGATGAAACAAATCCTCCTACATAAGTTTTACTTATATATCTGCTGTTTTCAGCTTGCTATATTCTTTAGAAAGTGCATATTTGTGGAATTTTCTCTCTTTCTGTTCAGCAATGAGAGTTTATTCTGGACATACACTGTGTGACAGCTGATTGTCAGGAAAGGAAGAAAGGAATGTGCAGAGCTGTGCTGTGAATAGACCAGCTCTCTGCTAATCTATTTATAGCACCCACCCCGACACAAATTTCCAGTTGCTTTTATCCCATGTCAGAGAACTTGTCAGAAGTTATCATGCTAATAACAAAACAACAGAGCAACAGAAAGACATGGGACTTAGGGCTTTGAAGAGAGATAAGAAAACACTACAGATATATGTGCCCAGCTCAAATTTCATGAATCAAGTTTACATCCACTTTAATATACCATAAATTCAAAATGTAGTAAATAGGCTAAAGACATGAAATAAACACAACATTTACAGTACCTGTCTTGAGGTTTCATTTTGTCTGTGTTGTTGGCTTCCCTCATCTTTGTATCACGTTATCCTGGTATATGGAAGACAAAAATAAATATCATCATATTCCAGCCAATGTAACTTAGTATAATTGCAGTCCATTAAATTTACCTGGCGTCCAATACACAAAGGGTCTAATACAAGACATTAAAGTAATTGTAAAGGCTAAACATTTTTTACCTTAATGCATTCTCTACTTACCTGAGCCTGATCCAGCGCTGCTCCCTCTCCTCACAGGACCCAAAGCCACTGGCTCATGATGCTGCCAACCAAACAAGGGGGGGGGGGGGGGGTTGTGGTGTCATGGGGGCAGACACAAAAGAGGAAGCGAGCGCTGTTCATCTCTCCACTTGTAAGGAACGTTATGCAGAGACTGTGAGTATAAAATGGCAGACTACTCTTGGCTGCAAATCATACTCCCCTTTCCACTCTGGGATGTGTTTTAAAAGTTCACACACACACACACACACACACACACACACACACACACACACAAGCTTTCATCACAATTGAAATCAACGATTCAAATTTTTTCTGGAGATAATTACTTCTGCACCCCCAATGGTGCTTCAACCCCACAATTAGGTTGCGCAGTTTTTTTTCTTTTCCATCCACAATTAGGTTTGTCCTAATTTCCAACAGAGCAGTGCAGCGCTGAAACAAACCCCCCTATTAGTACTATATAAAGTCTCTTGAGATAAACAACAACATAAAAAGGAAAATGATAGAAAATGAACAGTCTATGATGGTACTGATCGACAATCCTTCACTCTTCTCAGTGGATAGAATGCATACTGATATCCTTAATCACCAGAATTAGGTGCTCCCACCACCAGACAGCCAAACCGCTCACCTTAAACAATGGACACCTGACTGAACAGATAGGTCAAATGGAGCATTCACCACTGCCAGTGATCATATACCAGGATTCAGGTGGATCAAAAAGATGTAACTCAGCTCCTTGGATATCACAGCATTGTCATCAATGATGGCTCAAACTCCCCATATGGGCATTATAAAATAGAAAAACATATATAGTGCAGACCGTATAGATAAAAAAACGAATTTTATTGCCAAAAGACAGGTACTCACATACAGAGCACTAAAACTAGTGCTGGATTATAAGCATGGATGAACGAAGTTCACTTAAACAATGCAGTTAGGTGGTTGCAGTGACATTCCAGGGTCCTCCCGCACGCGTATCGACCTAAACGGGACTTCATACATTTTCTGTATAACCTGCTGGGAACTATCACATCCCTGAACTCAAATTGAATCATTAAGACTAATGTATCTTAAATTTTGCTTTTTAGAAAATAAAAATTTGTTTATTTTTGTATAATTATATTGTCTTTCAATTTTTTGTACTCCTCTGAGGCACAATTAGTCCCACTTTGTTCTATTATTTTTTTTTAACTATATTTACATTGGAATACTGTGTTTTATGCAGATTAAAAATGCACTGGATTGCATTTGGCGTGAACCAGCCCTTAGGAATGTCTCCAGCCAGAAAATAAATAAAAGCAGCTCTGGCTGCAATACTCTCCTTCAATCATGACCATTTCAGTGCCCCTCCTTTGCCACTAGATGGCCTCAGTGTTTCAAGTTGAATGGCACCCAACATCATTCAACTCAGAAGACTAAAAAGTAGGGGCACTCAGGTATTTTCCCATCCTAGTCTGAACCCACCTGAGCTATTTCTTCAGGAAGCGAGGCATGCTCTTCTTGCAGCTGAACTTATACACACCCCTTGTATATCTGCAACTGCAGGACGGAGATGCCTCAGCAGCTCATGTTTGGCAGTGCGCAGAGACAGGAGAGCTCAGGTGGGTTTGGACTAGGATCCCAACATGCTTGAGCTCATCCTGACTAAAAACATAGTCCGATTGGCTTAAAACACACCGCAGACCCTGCAACATGGAAATGCAATGTAGTATATAGCAGTCTTGTGATTATCAGTGTCTGGGTAAAGTCTGTAGGGGGCGTTTTCATCCTCCCATGATTGTCCTATGAGAATGCAGGACCCCTGGCCCTCTGTCTGGACACTGCCAATTGGCACTGTGCTGATCACATGCACTCTCTTAAAAAAAAAAAAAAAAAAAAAAAAAAAAACCCTCTAGCAATATACACCAAATTGAGCATATGCAGCCTGTCCCCTGGCTCTGTAAATATCAGAATGTATTATCGGAGTCAGTGGAAGAAGGAGAGGATCAGAGAAGACAGGATCAAACCGCCTTATACACAGTGCAGAGGATTAACCCCTTCAGTTCCACTTTAAGACAGTTGGACAGATCTTTATAGTATTTTCCAATATCCATAAATGTATTAATTGGATATCATCTAGGATGGCTTTTGTGAAAGCCTATTTCAATTTGCCAATAGAATATATATTAGTCCTTTAAAGTCTATTTTAAATCAGCTAAATACATTCTAGGTGCATTCATACAAAATTGCACCCAAAATCCTGCAGTTCATTTTCTTTCTAAAGCAACCTCAGTGAGTAGGAAAGCCAATCTACTGCCGGAAACTGCACTGGGATCCTAGCTCTAGTGTTCCTTGAGCAGCGTGCAGTAACAGCTTGTTTCCTGCATAGTCCTGATACAAAAGCTGCCTGACAAAGCCAGCAGCATAGGATCACGAGAGCTTCTCCTCTTTATCATGTAACCAACCACTGACACCAATGATTATGTAAGCTGCCTGTAAGGCCTCATGTACACTGGACATTTTACAGCTGCCGTTTTTGCCTCAGGTATTTTATTCTGCAACCAGCAAACTCCCCAGCATGTTATCCTGTGTCCAAGCACACAAGCTGTTTTTGGCTGGGACGTTTTCTGTCTGAGAAAAAAAAAAGACCCAAAACTAGTGGGTTTGAAGAAGGGTTTTTCAGCTGTAAAAACTCTCTAACTCTAAAAGGAATAAAAACACTGAAAAGCACAGCTATTCAGTATTTATCAGCATTTTTAAACCATAAAGCTTATGTGGGAGTATTGTTGTGCTAAAAAGTAAAAAAATGTTACAGCTAAAAAAAAATGCTTCTGCACAAATGCAAAACTCATTCTACAGCGAACACTACAGGCATCTTTATAACCTCCAGTATGCACAAGGCCTAAGAGCCGGTTCACACAGCGGGCGATGCGAGGCGACACGACTCGCCTCGCCTCGCAAGTCGCCCCCGTTCTGTACAATGGAACCGTTCTGAGAGGAGCGACTCGAGTCGCTCCGACTCAGAAAAAAGGTTCCTGTACTACTTTTGGGCGACCTCGGGGCGACTTGCATTGACTTCTATACAGAAGTCATCTGCAAGTTGCCGCTGAGGTCGCGGCAGGTCGCGGCGAGGCAAGTCGGAGTCGCCTCGTCTCGCCTGCAGTGTGAACCGGCCCTAAGGGTGACCCTTCCGATTCACCACCCAACCTAAGGAGCGTTCCTCCCACCCACTCACCACCCAACCTAAGGAGCGTTCCTCCCACCCACTCACCACCCAACGTAAAGAGCGTTCCTCCCACCCACTCACCACCCAACCTAAGGAGCGTTCCTCCCACTCACTCACCACCCAACGTAAGGAGCGTTCCTCCCACTCACCACCCAACGTAAGGAGCGTTCCTCCCACTCACCACCCAACGTAAGGAGCGTTCCTCCCACTCACCACCCAACGCGAGGAGCGTTCCTCCCACTCACCACCCAACGCGAGGAGCGTTCCTCCCACTCACCACCCAACGCGAGGAGCGTTCTTCCCACTCACCACCCAACGCGAGGAGCATTCTTCCCACTCACCACCAATGCGAGGAGCATTCTTCCCACTCACCACCCAACGTAAGGAGCGTTCTTCCCACTCACCACCCAACGCGAGGAGCATTCTTCCCACTCACCACCAATGCGAGGAGCATTCTTCCCACTCACCACCAATGCGAGGAGCATTCTTCCCACTCACCACCAATGCGAGGAGCATTCTTTCCACTGATCCCCAAATGTGAGGAGTATTCTTCCCCCTCACCACCAACGTAAGGGGCATTGTTCACACTCCCCACCAACGCAAGGAGTATTCTTCCCACTCACCACCAACGCAAGGAGTATTCTTCCCACTCACCACCAACGCAAGGAGTATTCTTCCCACTCACCACCAACGTAAAGGACATTCTTCCCACTGACCCCCAATGGAGAGGGCATTCCTCCCACTAACCCCCAATGTAAATAACTTTCTTCCCAACGATCAACAACCTAAGGCACATTCTTCCCATCACCAATGTGAGGAGCATTCTTCCTATTGACCACCAATGTAACAGGACATTCTTTTTTTTACGGACCAGCAAGGCAAAGAGACTGTTTTTCCACTGATTACCAGTGTAGTGTATCTAATATGTGGTGAGCTGTAGATATTAGTATTAATAATGTTAGCAGGCCAAGGGGTTCCTCAAAACCTGAATAAAATTTCAAGTTTCCTCCATGGAGAAAAGGGTGAGAAAGGCTGGTCGAATGGCATTGGATATACTTACCCTGAAAGAGTTACAAAGCTTCCAGATGGCAAAGTTAATCATATGACAATTCAGTGTAGGTGACAGACTGGAAGAAAATGCTGATTGAGGACATGAGTCACCCAGATTACAGCAAGATCCAGTGACAGCACATCTATATATACACATACAGAGGAACAAACACAGGTAGCACGCGGATTTCAGTATCCTACTACAAGACTCTGCAATACAAACTCACACTTCTCGTATACCTGCTAATTATTGTGTTCAGAATATGATGTCATTTCTATTCCCTAGATGATGTACATTTTCTGTATAGCAGAGGAATACTGATCATCCCCGCCAGCAGTCGTTCTGTCCGAAATCTGTGGAAGAAAACGTCTTCCTAAAATTCCCCAAATCTATAACTGCTACCAAATAAGGATGGATGTTCTCTTTACTATGGACCGATTCCAATGTACATTCCAATAACAACAACAAAATGCTAAAATCTCTGCCATTTAACACCAGATGGGAAAACAAAATAAAAATCCTTGCACAGACAATTTAAGCTGAATTCCAGCCTTTCCTTCAGTCTTGCACATTTGTACAGGCTCCTCTCCTCTACTAAAACTTCCTACTCTGATTTTATGGCACACTGTGAGCTTCTTGCAGTGTGTATTAGAAGCTGCAGATGGAGTCTGCCTCCTTTCTTGGCTGGGGGACATCCAGCATCATCTAGTACTTTCCTCCTCAGTTTTACTGTCCCGCTCGTTTCATATATTGTATTTTAGTTCTTTGAATCAAGGAGGCTTAGCATCATATGTAGGCCATAGCTTCTGTTTTTTAGGAAGCTCTCTACAGCACCAGACATGATCTGTCTGCATTGCATAGAGAAGCACAGATGCCCAAGGAGGATGTCACTGGGGCTATAATAATGTGGGTAATGAAAACAGAAAAGTTTTTAACACCTTCCTGCCCACGGGGTTCCATTGTTTTGACTGGATGTCATATAATGTCCTTTAGAACAAGCTGCTCGTGCACACGCCCCCGGTAAAGAGCCGATTGATCAGCTGTGCCCAAGTACAGCTGATCACAGTTTAAATAGGAAGTGACGGTTATCAGTATACCTATCCCTGCACTGACAGAGTAGGAGTAGAGGAGAGCCAATAAGTGGCTCTCCTGACACAGGGGATCTGCACTGATAATCAGTGCATTGATTATGAGTGCAGTCCCATCAGCGATGCCCACCTTTGCCACCTATAAGTATAGATCAATCCTGCATGCATATCAGTGCCATCTATCAGCACACATTGGTGAAGGAGAAAAAATTACTTTGTTTCTGTTATGAAATTGTGTTTAAAAAAAAAAATAAAGCTAAAAAAATGTTTTGTTTGGGTACAGAAACTTGACCAGTCATTGCTGAATGGGCCTAATTATAATCCATGTATGGCCAGCTTAACAGGCAAAATGAATAAAGAGAGGGAACCTTAAAATTCCTATCAGACAATTGAATTTGTCCGTGACCCCACGGGGATAATTTCTTTCCCTTTATGTAAGAAGTTCTAACCTGCGTTTCTAAAAAATATGTTTTTGTGGCCCTGTTGGCTATATTTCCAGCTTCCTGTCCTGATATGATTTGAGAGTAAATTTCCCCCACGGGAGCAAACACAATTATACGCTGACAGGGGTTCTTACCCTTCTCTGCTTTATCCAAAACTTTCTAAACAATGGACAGTTTACTGCCCTTCAAATTTTAGGCTACTTTCACACCGGGGCGGTGAGAAAGTGCTGCTAGTTTTAGCTGCGCTTTCAGCTGCTAGCGAGGTGCTTTTAACCCTTGCAAGTGGCCGAAGGTTTTAATACCGCCCGTGTAGCGCCACTGCAGAAGGGCTTTGCAGATGCTTTGGCAGTGCTGCCCATTCATTTCAATGGGCAGGGCAGTTTAGGAGCGGTCTTTCACACTAGAGTGTCAGGAGAGTCGCTTTACCAGCGTTAAAATGCCTGTAAAGCACCTCAGTGTAAAGGTGGCTGGGGGGGCGGACTGTAGGCAGTAAGAGTAGACCATGCCTCATGGGTTTATTGGTCAGTGGGAGTAAAAGTTAGAAGCTGTGGTGTCAGGAAGGAGGAGGAATAGTGCCCAATCACTGGCGTCCACAGAAGAAAATAGTGCCCAATCACTGGCGTCCACAGAAGAAAATAGTGCCCAATCACTGGCGTCCACAGAAGAAAATAGTGCCCAATCACTGGCGTCCACAGAAGAAAATAGTGCCCAATCACTGGCGTCCACAGAAGAAAATAGTGCCCAATCACTGGCGTCCACAGAAGAAAATAGTGCCCAATCACTGGCGTCCACAGAAGAAAATAGTGCCCAATCACTGGCGTCCACAGAAGAAAATAGTGCCCAATCATTGGCGTCCACAGAAGAAAATAGTGCCCAATCATTGGCGTCCACAGAAGAAAATAGTGCCCAATCATTGGCGTCCACAGTAGAAATAGTGCCCAATCATTGGCGTCCACAGTAGAAATAGTGCACAATCATTGGCGTCCACAGAAGAAATAGTGCCCCAATGTTGGTGTCAGTGGAAGGAATAGTGCCTCATATAAAGGAGGAACAGTCCCCCAAGGGCTGGATAAAGATAAGCAAAGGGTCACAACTGGCCCACGTGAGACAGTATGGAAACCACAGACTTAGACAAACTGCGTTTCTATTGTCTTCATGCTAAATACCTTTCTCAAGGAGGCTGTCCCTGTAGTTCCATCTTTCAGCCTACTGGCCCTGAGTGCCACCCCACGTCCAAGGACTACAGCCTAGAATTCAAAGGACTAGGTGAGTGCAGACGCTATTGGAATCTCAGGGAAGTCCACATGTAGTGGGTGCAGGGGTGTGTGAGAAGTATACCAGAGGAGGGTCACACACAAGCAAGACCTGGCACCTGTCTTTCTCCGGGTCAATAGATCTGGTAAGTGGTTATCTACACATCTAGAAAGGGTGGAGAAAACTATTTAGTGTTGAAGTAGTAACATACTACATGGTCACCAATGATTAAACACTTGGATATATAATATCAAAATGCATACCTAGCTAAATATTCAAATGTTTGAACTATACAATGTTTCTTTCCTGCTGGCTGCTGTCATTTATAGGAATTTTAGTATTCAGACAAAATAAGACAACATGGAAATCGGAGTGCTGACGTATTTCAAATAACACAAGTGTGAAAAAGGTTAGTGAAGATGATGACTCGAGACAGAGGCTCTCACAAAGTTGGCCGCAATACAAGATAACATTAGCCCGCGTGGAAAGGTATGGCTTCTACAACTATTAAATTGTTCATTTTTTTTACAACTATTATTAAATATATTAATGTTTTTAATTGAGCTTTTTTTTTCCTTCTCCTTTTGAAACGTATAGGATTTGGGTTAAGTTCCTCTTTAACAACAAATTTCTTGGGCAAAGCACTTACAGCTGTGTGTGGCAACCTGCTAGGGTAGAACGATAGAGCACATACCACAACTGTGTCATACATCCTAGCACTGATTCATCAACTTTACCAGAAGAAAGGTGTTATTTACTCATATGCTGTGTCATTAGAGAGCCATCAAAGGATTCCTGGAATTAATCACAAAGCAACCAAACCATTTGTTTACATGTCTGCGAAATAAGCAGTACCATAACAGGGAAGACTAAACCAATTTTTGTATTGTTTTCAATTAATACAAGGCTTTTTTTTTTCTTATTTTACTTTTAATTTTTACACTGTCCCTTTAATTATTATTACTTTTATTCCTTTTACAAGGAATGTAAATATCCCTTGTAATAAAAATAAGCATGACAGGTCCTCTTTATTGAGAGATCTGGGGTCCAAAAGACCACAGGTCTCTCATTTATGGTTAAAAGCAAAAACACATTTTGCATATAACAAAAAAACAAAAAGCACGAGAGGCAGAGGTGAAGTCAGATGTCGCTCCGGTCCTCCAAGGGCATAGAGCCAAGTGGGGGCTATCTTGCCCTATTGGCTTCCTGTCCAATTTCATTCAGTTTTTTTATTACTGCATTTTTCTGCCACCATGTAATGTCTTCAGAGCTCCCAAATCTCTTCTTTTCCCTTCACTTCTGTTTGTATGGAAGGAGCAGTGCATATTAGAGCTGCATGATTAAAATCTTTAAAAAAAAAAAAAAAAATAATTGTGATCTCGATTCCACCCCCCTCATGATCTCTATGCAGAATGTCCCGATTCATTCACGTAACAAATATAGAAAGTTCTCCGCTCATTCAGCTGTCAAAAAATAAAAAAATTAAAAAGGGCAGTCTGCCAAGATTTTTACAACATTGTCAGTGCTGGTAGATAACTATAAATTATGTAACTTTTTGTTCTTAATTCAAAAGAATTAACTTTGTTGTGTAGATGAGGGCAGTTTAACCATTTAACTGCTTGCTGACCAGCCACCGCAGTTTTAACTGCGGCAGGTTGACTCGTCTGGGCGAAACAACGTTACCTTACGTTGCTTCGCCTTTTGGATACTAGGGTCGATGACCTCCGGGCTCCCGCAATCGCTTGTAACAGAGGGAGAACCGGGATCTGTATGTGTAAACACACAAATCCCGGTTCTTTCAGGGGAGAGGAGACAGATTGTGTGTTCCTACTAAGTAGGAACACCAATCTCTCTTTCCTCCCCTAGTCAGTCTCATCCCCCCTACAGTTAGAACACACCCAGGGAACACAGTTAACCCCTTGATCACCTCCTATGTTAACCCCTTCCCTGCCAATGACATTTATAGAGCAATCAGTGCATTTTTATATCACGGATCGCTGTATAATTGTCAATGATCCCAAAAATGTGCCAAAAGTGTCCAATTTGTCCGCCGCAATAAATAAATCGCAGATCAGCGCCATTACTAGTAAAAAAAATGCCATAAATCTATCCCCTATTTTGTAGATGCTATAACTTTTGCACAAATCAATATATGCTTTTTATTGCTTTTTTTTTTTACATATTGGCCTAAACTGAGAAAAAAATCTGTTTGAAAAAAAAAATGTGGTATATTATAGAAAAAAGTAAAATATTGTTTTTTCCCAACCAAAAATTCTTCTTTTTGTTTATAGCGTAATTCAGAGGCGATCAACTACCACCAAAAGAAAGCTCTATTTGTGGGGGGGAATATAAATTTTGTTTAAGCACAACAACGTTGCATGACCGTGCAATTGTCAGTTAAATCGACGCAGTGCCAAATAAAAAATGGCCTGGTCATTGAGCAGCCAAATCTTCCGGGGCTGAAGTGGTTAATGACTAAACCTTTTTCCCCGACACTTGTTTCTTACAAAGTTAAAATCTGTATTTTTTTGCTAGAAAATTAAATAAATTATATATATATTTTTATTAGAGGTTATCCCGATACCAGGATCGATACCGAGCATTTGTATAAATACTCGCAAAAATGCTCCCGATGCCCAATCTGATACCTGGGAGAGATTAATAAAGCGACCTGGCACAACGGCAGTGACGCTCTGTTGACATCGGTGGTTGGACATTCTGATGCCCATCTTGGTACACCCTGCACTCGGCCACAGTAAGCCAGCAGTGGACATCTTGTTACACCCAGCCCATATAGTTTGGGCCATGCCTTTGCTTATGGCATTTCAGTGCTTGCCCATCAGTGCCTATAAGTGACACCTTTCAGTGCCCAATGCCCATAAGTGCCGCTCATCAGTGTCAGACATCTTTCAGTACCATCTATCAGTGCCACCTATCAACGTCATCTGTCAGTGCCCATCAGTGCCACCTAATCTGCATTGTGCTTTAAAAACTGTCACATGACATAAAAAAAATAAAAGGATCGGTATCGGTGAGTACTTGAAAAAAAAAAAAAAAAAAGTGTCGATACTTGTACTCGGTCTTAAAAAAGTGGTATCGTGAGAACCATAATATATATATATATATATATATATATATATATAATGTGATGTATATATAACGACGTTACGCCAAAAAAATTCTGATCTTTATTCTGAGCAAACAAAAAAAAACTAAAAAATTGCAATTCTCATTTTAGCCAGAATGGTGCAGCTCTATGTAGTGCATGTTAGTTGCAGCCATGTAGATAGCTCTATGTACACTACACATCCCATAATAGTCTATAGCACATCTCAGAAGCCAACAAGAGAGGGTGACTACGTTCAACATAGAATGGGACCACAGAGAATGAATGTAGTCACCCTCTAACAGGAAGTCACGTCACAGCAGCAAAAACAGAGGGATTTGGAGGAGCTGAGAGCCATAGAAGGGCCTCTGTGTGGATTAGGAATACAGATTTTAATAGATGACAAACAACTGACTGTGTTTCCTCCTCTGATCATTCTCCCCTCCATACACCGCCAATACACACACACCACTGAAGAAGAAGAAGAATGGACACAAGACTGAGGCCAGGGACTGACAGGTCCTCTCTATGGATGCACACACCCACAACAGACTACAAAGAACCCGAGTAGGGCACATGTGACGTCGCCCAGCCCCCATATAACTCCTCCCTACAATCCCCGGGGACCACCCGGTGCCGCTCACTCCCCTACACAGGCCGTATATCGCCGCCACTCACCATCGTCACCGCCGCTGCTTCCAACACAACCCCATTCTCTTGCCGTCACACTCCCCCCTTATTGCCGGAAGTGACCGCAAACACGGCTGGCGCAACTTCCGGTATGTGACAGGTAGCTCACGCTTGTCCTCGCGAGAGCTTGTGAGGTAGATGCCTGTGCCACCATCTTTATTGTGGGAAAAACTTTCCCTAAATAGGTTTGGTGTTGGAGAACTGGAAAGAAAAATGGGGGTTTTGCTAGTCTATGGTCAATTTGTGGTGGATGGGTTAAATAGCGTGCTATGGAAACATTTTAATGATACATGAGCAGCAGGAGACCACTGATTTCTCCCACTGACCACCAACATTGGGGAGTTCTACTGTCCACCAATGGTGGGGTATTCTTCCACCGTCCACCAATGGTGGGGTATTCTTCCACTGACCACCAACGCTGGGGAGTTCTTCCACTGTCCACCAATGGTGGGAAGTTCTCCCACTGACCACCAATGCTGGGAAGTTCTCCCACTGACCACCAATGCTGGGGGTTCTTCCACTGACCACCAATGCTGGGGTTTTGTTATTCACACTAACCACTTATACTGAGCATTCCTACTCCTACTTTCCACCAATATTAGGGTATTCTTCCTTCCACTGACCATGATCTAGGAGTATTCAATTCTTCTTCCCACTGACCACCATGCCAGTGCATTCTTCCTCCCACTGACCACCATGCTGGGGTATTCCTCAACTGGCCACCAATGTCTAAGTATTCTTCCTCCCATTGACCACCATCCCAGGGTATTCCACCTCCCACCGACCACAATCCTGGGTTATTCTTGCTCCCACTGACCCCCATGCTGAGGTATTCTTCCACTGGCCACCAATTTCAGAACATTCTTCCTCCCATTAACCACCGATACTGGGGTATTCTTCCTTCCACTGACCACTGATGCCAAGGTATTCTTCCCCCACTGACTATAGATGCCGGAGTATTTTTCCTTTCACTAACCACTGATGCTGGGGTATTCCGCCTTCTACTTACCACCATTTCTAGGGTATTCTTCTTCCCACTAAATGCCAATGAGAGGTATTCTTCTTTCCACTTACAACTAATACCGGATATTCTTCCTCCCACTGACTATAGATGTCGGGGTATTTTTTCTTCCACTGACCACCAAAGCTGGGGAGTACTAGCTCACACTGACCACTGATACAGGTGTTTTCCCTCACCCTGACTATTGATGCTAGCGTGTTTTTTTTCTACCAATTGTTACTGATGCAGGGTTTTTTCTTCTCACAAATTAACTAGTGCTGAGGTGTTTTTAATTCCATTTTCCACCAATTCCTGGGTGTTTTTTTCAACCACTTATTACTGATGCTGGGTTTTTCTTAACACAGACTACCAATTATGAGTGGTTACTGGTACTGGGGTGTTTTCATCTCAATGACTACCGGTGCTGGGGTGTTTTTTCATTCAAGGGCTAACCAATGCTAACGTATTCTTCCTCCTACTGTCTATTGATGCTGGGATGTTTTCCCTCCTAATGGCTATCCATGCTGGGGGATTGTGGGGGGGCGGAGGTATTACTAATGCTGGGTTTTTCTTGCAATGAACTACCATAATTAGGTATTTTTCTTACCGCTTCTTACTGATGCCAGATTTTTTCCTACGACAAACCAGCAGGCCTGAGGTATTTTTTCCCTACAGGTTCTGGAGTGTTTTTTCTACCCACTGACTAATGATGCTGGGTTGTTTTTCTTCCCTCTAGCCACCAATGGTGGGGTATTCTTCCTCCTACTCTCCACCAATGCTGGGGTGTTTTTTCTCCCACTAACCACCAATGGTGGGGTACTCTGCCTTCTACTCTTCACTGATGCTGGAGTGTTTTTTCTCCCACTACCCACCAATGGTGGGGTATTCTGCCTAGTACTCTCCACCGATGCTGAGGTGTTTTTTCTCCCACTAACTACCAATGGCGGGGTATTCTGCCTCCTACTCTCCACCGATGCTGAGATGTTTTTTCTCCCACTAGCCACCAATGGTGGGGTATTCTGCCTCCTACTCTCCACCGATGCTGGAGTGTTTTTTCTCACCCTAACCACCAATGGCGGGGTATTTTTCCTCCTACTCTCCACCAATGCTGGAGTGTTTTTTCTCCCACTACTCACCAATGGTGGGTTATTCTGCCCCTTACTCTCCACCAATGCTGGAGTGTTTTTTTCTCCCACTACTCACCAATGGTGGGGTATTCTCCCTCTTACTCTCCACCAATGCTGGGTGTTTTTTTCTCCCACTAACCACCAATGGCGTAGTATTCTGCCTAGTACTCTCCACCGATGCTGAGGTGTTTTTTTCTCCCCCTAGCCACCAATGGTGGGGTATTCTTCCTCCTACTCTCCACCGATGCTGAGATGTTTTTTCTCCCACAAACCACCAATGGTGGTGTATTCTTCCTCCTACTCTCCACCAATGCTGGGGTGTTTTTTCTCCCACTAACCACCAATGGTGGGGTACTCTGCCTTCTACTCTCCACTGATGCTGGAGTGTTTTTTCTCCCACAAACCACCAATGGTGGGGTATTCTGCCTCCTACTCTCCACCGATGCTGGAGTGTTTCTTCTCCCACTAACCACCAATGGTGGGGTATTTTTCCTTCTACTCTCCACCAATGCTGGGGTGTTTTTTCTCCTCCTAACCACCAATGGCGGGGTATTCTGCCTCCTACGCTCCATCAATGCTGGGTTGTTTTTTCTCCCACTAACCACCAATGGTGGGGTATTCTTCCTCCTACTCTCCACCAATGCTGAGGTGTTTTTTATCCCACTAACTACCAATGGTGGGGTATTCTGCCTCCTACTCTCCACCGATGCTGGGGTGTTATTTTTCTCCCACTAGCCACCAATGGTGGGGTATTCTTCCTCCTACTCTCCACCAATGCTGAGGTGTTTTTTCTCCCACTAACCACCAATGGTGGGGTATTCTGCCACCTACTCTCCACCAATGCTGGGGTGTTTTTTCTCCCACTAACCACCAATGGCGGGGTATTCTGCCTCCCACTCTGCACCGATGCTGGGATGTTATTTTTCTCCCACTAACCACCAACGGTGGGGTATTTTTTCTCCTACTCCACCCTTATGTTTGGTTGTTTTTTCTCCCAATGACTATTGATGACGGGTGTTTTTATTCCCACAGGCAATTTAATCTGGAGCTTTTTTCCTATCACTGCTGGCTAAGGCTTTATATTCAATGTTATTCATATACCTGACCCATTTGCTTCATGCATTTTGTATTACATTGCATTCTCTTGACCTCATTACTCTGAAAAATGAACCGTGCATTACATGCTACTGACCAAGATGTTTATTGGCTCTGTTGCTGCTGATTGCTAAGCAGTTTATTCTTTAAGCAGAACCAAACTTTTTTTGCGCTCCCCATAAAATAGCTAGGAAAAAACGTGTATGCATTCATACCTGTAAAACCTTTTTTCATGTAGATATATATAAAAATAACAATTTCGCAGATTTCTCTTCTGTTACTTCTCCTCTAAGCTGATAAAGGTGATTAGGGGGAGAGAAGTAAAGTTGTTTTTTTCCCTAAACAGGAAATAATATCCAATATTATTATTACTTACGCTATTCCTGCTCCTTTCTTTGCAGCCGTATGCTGCGTTCACGTGTGGTCAGATGGTTGGTGGTTTCTAAATGGGATGTTGGAAACTTCCACCTCGATGTCACAAGTAGCAATAATGAATAACAGCAGTTCACGGAGGAGGAACTTCCATAGGAGTGCATTGTAATGTAGGAATCTGAATAATTCGGACTGCTTCTTGCATCCTAAATTGTCCAAACTATAATTACCACTTGTGAGGGTCATTCACATAATAAACATGAGTCAGACGCTGGGACCTTTTATATTGCTTTTGGCATACCTTCCAACTTTTTGAGATGGGAATGAGGGACACCTATCAGCAAAAGTATTCAGGCATATGACTAACACCTTGCCACGCCCCCTTAAAGGAGAATTGTACAAAAAAAGAAGATTGGTTAAACCCAAAAGTCCTTTTTTTACCACTACTATTCCTTTATATTGGGTTTTGGAATTTACAAATGCACCAATTTAGAAATCAGATGAAAGGTTTAGTGCTGAAAAAATCTTTTTTGATAGATAAAAAGTTCATTTTATATACAACTATATAGATTAGACCAAAATGAGGGACAAATGAGGAAGAAAGAGGGACAGAGGGGCATTGCTCCAAATCAGGGACAGTCCCTCGAAATCAGAGACAGCTGGGAGCTATGCTTTTGGCACCACACAAAGTAAAGGTAAAAACATACCGCCAAATCTCAGAACATGGGGGGGGGCAGACTTGTACTGATATCATACCAGAGGGCTAGTACATGTAAAAAGGAAAGGATTGTGGCTGCTCCCAATCAGCCCAGGTGAATAAATGATATAAATCTGCCTCAGCCTACTTGTCTCCACCAGATTTTAGCAGATGATCAAAGCTCGCCACAGCGCCTAGAAGCGATTCAGTTCGCATTGTGCGCTATACAAGTATTTCATTCATTCATTCAGACCACACACCCTTATGCATTTTGTCCTACCTGCTGGGGCTTAGTGATAGGGTCCTCTTTACATGAGCCAGAAACTGTTATTTACCATCTATCCATCCCTACATCACTGCATCATTTTTTTTAAAAACCTGTGAACAGCTAGCAAGCCAGGGCTTCAGGTATTTCTTTTTTTAGCACGGTCTACTCACTGAGATGTTATGGAGGGGGGCTGCTCATATACACAAGGGATTGCTTAGCAACTGCATCTGCTATGTATGGCATGGTCAAAGGGTGCAGACACACTGCAAGTTGTGCTTCAAGATTCCAGCCACACTACAGTGCATGGTCAGAGATTGTGGCTACTATATGGAGCATGGATAAGAATGCAGGAGCATTGCGGGGTGCACTTGGAAAGTGTGGCCACACTGTGTCTGTGCAAGGGACTTTGCTCCGAAACTGCAGACATTGTATTGAGACTGCAAACACACATAAAGGTGTGCTCAGAGGCTGCATACTCACTGCCAGCTGTGTTCAGAGACTGTAAACACACTGCCAGTTGTGTTCAGAGATTGCACCTATACTACAGGGTTGAAAAAAACAGACGTGGTATTGTCAAAGAGTAAGCAATAAAGCTTTAGATTATTTGTGGTTGTAAATCTTAGACATGAAATATGAACAAAGCAAATCCCTCTACAGTGTGTACTTGTCTCAATTAAGAGCACTAATGCCGCATACACACGAGCAGAATGTATGACAGAAAAAGTCAGACAGAAGCTTTTCATTGTATATTCTGATCCTGTGTATGCCCCATCAGACTTTTTACATCGAAAATTCTGACGGACCTAGAAATGGAACATGTTCTAAATATTTCCGACAGAACCAGTTCCTATCGGGGAAAACCTCTCGTCTGTATGCTGTTCCGACAGACCAAAAACTACGCATGTTCTGAAGCGAGTACAAGACTGAAGCTATTGGCTACTGGCTATTGAACTTCCTTTTTCTAGTCCCGTCGTACGTGTTGTACGTCACCGCATTCTTGACGGTCAGACTTTGGTGTGACCGTGTGTACGCAAGACAGCTTGAGCAGAATTCCATCAGAACTCAGTCAGAAAAACCTTCAGAGTTTATTCCGACGTGAAAACCGGTCATGTGTACGGGTCATAAGTGTCTTTTCTATCTGCTGCTTCATTCCTCTGCTTACAGCATAAATCACTTCTAACAAGCTTCCCTGACACCAAGAGAAAAAAGGTGACAGGTGAGGGCACAGTCTGTGATTGACAGACACAGCTCTGTTCCAGTGTGCTGTCAAGGGGTGTGTGTCCTTTTCCTTCAATCAGCTATCAGAGCTCTCCTCACTGTCAGGGCTGGCTTAGCCCTTCCTTCTCTGGGCTGGCTGCTCAGCTGTCGGCTAATTGCCAGCTCTCATCTCTCTCCACAGTTACCCGGCTGTTCCTGATCCTGCTCGTCTGACCTGCCTACTTAGAGCTGTCAAGCTCACTTCATCTCTACCTTAGCCTTGGTCACATCACAAGGACCCATCTCCTGTGTTCCTGTTTAAAGACTGGCTTGCTGACATCCCTTCTGGCTCCTATTCCTGCTTGCTGTTCCTCCACTTGGATCCCTGACTTCTGGCCTGGCTGATTACCCAATCTGGTTATTGAACTCTGGCCTGGCTGACTACTCGACCCGGTTACTGGACTCTGGCTATGCTTTGACTACGCTTACTCTATTTACCTTTTTAGTTTTTATTAATAAACAACTGTGATTTAATTGTACTTCTGTCTCGGTCTGGTTCATGGTTTCTGACACTCACTGAGAGTAACTTCAGCTCTCTACCCACTGCTTTTCAGAGCTCAGAGATCCTGTGTAAATTCTGTACTATAAATGGATGTAGAGGAAAGACGGCTGCAGATAAACAGGCATAACTTATGTAGGAGAATTTGTTTCACCTTTTTGTATCACCTGATGCAAGGCGCATCAGTCGGTATATATAATGGTTTACAACCACTATAAGTCACACCACATGGGTAGTATTTAATACCTTTCTTCCCAGTTCGTTCTTCACTTACTGGTTTAAGTTTTGTTATTGGCTTTGAGGCATACAAACCCTCCATTCATGAGGAGAGTCAGTGGATGAGTAATTATATCCCCTTTTTGTTTGGCGTTTGCCTATTTATATTATGGATTATTGTTAAAAAGTGCAGTTTTACTGCAGATTGTGCTCAGAGACTGCAAATGCAATGCAATGGAAAGTCATATATCGTCAGTCAATTTATTTTTATAGTAAAACAATGACTAATAAATAGTAATGCCAAATAACCACATGTTAAGTTTGAAGGCAATACCTTGGTGCAGTGTTTGGACTGAAAACATCATTGTGTTGGGATCATTATCCTTTCCAAGCATATAATGAAAATTATGTATTATTCAGTTTAAGTGTTACCAAAGCCAATTTATTTTTTTATTTTTTTGTATAGTAGAGAAGGGTTTGCTACCTGTAAGCCCTTGTACACACGCTCGGAGAATCCGTCGGAATGTGTCCTATCGGACCGTGTCGTCGGATAATCCGACTGTGTGTGGTATGCATCGGACTGAGTCCGTCGGAATATCTGTCGGACCCAATTTTCCAACATGTTGGAAATATTTGCCGACCAACTGGGCCGATCGGACATACTCCAATCATGTGTAGAGAATTTTGATCGGACCAAGTGCTGAGATCAAATTCCTACATCAAAGCTATTGGCTACTAGCCTGAATGTAGTCCCATTGTAACGAAATTACGTCATCACGTTCTGAAAGATCAGATTTTTTGCCAACTTTGTCCGACCGTGTGTATGCAACAGTTTCGGACAAGATCCGACAGACAAAATCCGACGGGCAAAATCCGACGGATTTGGTTGTGGAAATCTCCGACCGTGTGTACAGGGGCTTAGAATTGTATTGCTCTCTTTCTCCACTGTGGATAATCACCCTCTTCTTCACAGTGGAGACAGAGACTAAAAAGAGACTGAAAGTTAGAAAAAAATATAAATTATGAGTTGATACAGGAATAAAGAGGACATCTTCCAATGTGGACACTCAATGCTTTATTTTATTACAGTGAGTACAACAATACAATTTTTTCTCTTGTCAATTGAGAGCGATAGCGTTTTTGAACTTGGACATCCAAAAGTAGTTGATCTACTTGGTGAAAAGCCAAGTGGTGGTGAAAAGCACAGCAACGCAGGCTAACAAGACGAACAAGAAAAAGGGAATGCATTCAGCTTCCTGTAAAACTGTACTTTCAAAGCTTACATAAAAGAAGGCTTAAATGTCCACCTGGTAATATTTAAAGACGTATGTGAACAGAAGATCAGGTAGCAGCCTCACAAACCTGGTAAACTGTGGTTTGATGTCAAAATGCCCAGGAAACTCTCAAAGCCCTAGTGGGGGGATCTTTGACAGGATTCTTAAAGGGTATGTAAACCTTAACTATAAACTTTTTTTATTTAGTTACCTGGAAATGGTGGATCTATGAAAAGGGGTGCCCTTGCTGAGCCCATCCAGAATGACAAACGTGGAATTTACTTTTCTCATAGAGGTTGAAAACGAGACATACACCCTTACAGCAAATACCACATCCAATGTAGAGAAATTCCCTTCAGGTGAACTGGCACTTGGCACAAGAACAGTAGGACAATGGTGCCGGGGACAAAGCTGTCCAATTTGTTGTTGAACCTGGATGCTAGAAGATCCATAAACACCTGAGACACAGATCCTGGAAAACCTCCTGGTTTAGAGACCATTATCATGTGTCTAGGTGCTGTCAGTTGGGAAAATCTGCCTCTCAATTTTCCATGTTGAGGATGCACATAGCAGAGAGAACTGGAACAAGTTGTTCCATCAAGTAAAGATGAGCGCAACTTTCCTTGCCACAAGAAGACAGCTTGTTCTTTATGGATGGAAGACATAAGCCAAGCCATGGAGTTGCCCAACTGGATCTGGATTGGGTGACCCGCCAACAGATTGGACAAGTGTTGAAGGGACAACTGGATAGCTAGAGCTACAAGATATTAATTGGGAGAATGTGCATTGTTAGAATGTTTTGGGGAATGTGGTTGTGGGAGTTTGCAATGCTGCATTGCAAAGTAAAATATTTAATTAATGGCTTTATGAAAACCTGTTTTATTTGATAGCATGCTATACCTTGTACTCAATTTAATTGTGTACCTTCCCCATAAAATACTCTGTGCTTATATGTACAGTGTGAGTGAGTTTTTTTTTTTAATAATTTTTTTGTGTGTGCATTTCTTGGAGACTCTTTGATCTTTAAGTTCAACCTTATCTTCTAATTCAGGTAGTGAACTCTTAAAAATATTGAATATATGTTGTCCATTGCTGTGGTATCACCACACCACTTCAGTGGTATGAAATACAGTGTTAACCTTTGTAGCGGGTGAGCTGCCAGTAATGTTCAAACTTATCAATGTAGATACAAGTTCTACCTGTCTTATTTTTGCACTGCCATGCTCCTTTACATTCTCCACATTAATTTTCAATGCTGGCATGGCATTCTCATTCAAGAAATGTTTTGATCTGCGACACAGATATCAGTCCGATATAAAATGTTCAGAACATGCACTGTACAAGCCTATCTTATTTAGCGTTATCTGCTTACAGGTCTTGTCATTGTTGTCACAGTCTAGTGTTATTCTCAAAATGCCAGGCCTGTATGCCCTCTAAAGATTTTGGAAATATGTGTAAAGTGACATTTAATTTGTCCTTTCCTTATCTGCTCTTGCTCCCAGGAATGAAGCAGCTCCAGGCATGTCTCTAAAACAAAAATGAAAAGGTCATGAAGATATTATTCCAGTTCTAAAATATCTAAATGACAGTTGGAAAAAATAAATAACCTGAAAACTATTTTGAATTTTACATGACAGTTCTACAGTCACCTGCGAAGATGTAAATGAAAAATGGGCAATCATTGATATTACTAAAATGTTCAAAACAAACATCACTTTCTAATAAAAAAAAAAAAAAAGTATTTGAAAGAGGAACTAAACCCTCCTATCTTTTTCAACTAAGGAAGCTGCCAGTGCCATCTTATCCTCTTTTTGATCTGAAACTGCCATGGTGTTATACATGTGATCAGACATTTGTCTATACATGTGATCAGACATATGTTTTGACAGTTTGGCATGCCCTGAATGTAACTGTTTTTTGAAACAGTTAAATTGATGGGTTTAGTTCTGCTTTAAACAACCTTTTTTAAAAAAAAGCAAGTACACTTTGGGAAGCATCAGGAGTCTCTTGGATCCCAAATGCCTACTCTGCATTTTTCCCCAGCCAGACTGAGTACAGACTGAACTCAATATGCCATTTTCCCGATGTGGATCTGACAGCCCTGAACCCCAAAATACGCTAAGTGCTTCCGGGTTCATTGCGCCTAGCAGAGATTAGGAAACAGATGTTTCTAATTTCTGCTCTGCTCTTTATTCTGACACACACACGGGGGCTACCATGTTTCTGCACTTTTATGCCCAATACACATGATCAGAAATTCTGCCAGCAAAAGTCGAATGTGAGCTTTTTTTCAGAAATTCTGACTGTGTGTATGCTCCATCAGACTTTTGCTGGCAGAATTCCAGCCAGCAAAAGATTGAGAGCAGGTTCTCTATTTTTCGGTTGGAAGAAGTTCCTATCCGAAAATGCGTTTGTCTGTATGCAATTCGGACACGCAAAAAATCATGCATGCTCGGAAACAATTCGATGCATGCTCAGAAGCATTGAACTTAATTTTTTCGGCTCATCGTAGTGTTGTACGTCACCACGTTCTTGATGGTCGAAAGTTCAGAGAACTTTTGCGTGACCGTGTATATGCATGGCAAGCTTGAGCGGAATTCAGTCAGAAAAACCATCCAGGTTTTTTCTGATGGAATTTATGATCGTGTGTATGGGGCATTAGAAGTAATCAGGTGACTCTACAGTCCAAATGACTTCTATTAAGCCCCATACACATGGATGGGGAAATCCCGCCAGCAAAAGTCCAATGAGAGCTTTTGGTCGTATATTCTGACCGTGTGTATGCTCCATCTGACTTTTGCTGGCGGAATTCCCACCAGCAAAAGAATGAGAACAAGTCATCGATTTTTTGGTCGGAAAAAGTTCAGATCGAAATTTGTAGCAATTCCGATGCAAAAAATTCCTACGCATGCTTGGAAACAATTCGACGCATGCTTGGAAGCATTGAACTTAACTTTCTCGGCTTGTCGTAGTGTTGTACTTCACCGCCTTCTTGATGGTCGAAAGTTCAGAGAACTTTTGTGTGACCGTGTGTATGCAAGCCAAGCTTGAGCGGAATTCCATTGGAAAAACCATCCAAGATTTTTCCGATGGAAATTCCGCTTGTTTGTACATTATAGCCCACAATCAACTCTGCAGGATTGAGACAAACCTAGTGCAGTTGCAGCTTTTTTTTACACCCTGATACTGCTGTAATTCCAACAACAACATAGAAAGGTATAAAAAGACCAGCCTTATTTTATTTTCTTCATTGTTATTTATTTTATTTTGTAAGTTTATATTTTTCAACTCCTGCATAAAAATCCTATGGAACAACAGAAAAAAAACACCACCCACCCTTATATAAGCCACAGACATCATAAGGGTAAGTTTATACCACAGCAGGTGCAACAGCACATATGACATTGATGTGCGCTGCAGTGCTTCATTTTTGTTTAGCGTACACCAACACAGCATATCCATCAGTTGAGAATGCATTGACCAATGCAGCCCAATGCATGTGATGTGAACAAGCCCTTAAAGAACTCCCTTATGCATCCGAAGAACACAGTTTTAGAAGATTACCCCCCACCCCCATTATGTAAGCAAATGGATAAGCAGTTAGGAGATGATTAGAGCACATGCTTAGTGCAGGTGGCACTCTGGAGGGGGCAATTTGTCAGAGAAGTGCAGCCCATGGGGCCATCTTTCTAATCTTCTGTATCATGAAAAAATCCATTACACAACAGTCTCTGTATCTAGAACCATCCATTCTCATCTGGGGTGTCTGGTACTCTGGAGCAGTGTTTCTCAACTCCAGTCTTTAAGGCGCCCCAGCAGGTCATGTTTTCAGGATTTCCCTCAGATGAAACAGCTGTGGTAATTACTAAGGCAGTTAAACTGATCAAATCACCTGTGCAAAATAATGGAATGCCTGAAAATATGACCTGTTGGGATGCCTTGAGGCCTGGAGTTGAGAAACCCTGCACTAGAGCTCCTCAAGGAAGGTGGAGCATGATATCTCCGGGCTGAGAAGCAGGGAGGTGAAGCGGCCAAGGGTCACATGACTGCACCTACCAAAGGAGGAGGAAGACCATCAGCAGAGACTCCATACACTGGGCACTGCCATATTGCTCACAGTGTGTATGCTCTATCTGTGACTGAGCCTGTTAACATCACCGACAGTTCTACATGCCCCCCCAATTGTATCCATGCCCGACAACTCCTACTGGCCTCTCAGACTCCTAATCACACTGCACATGCTCCATTAGGACACTCATCCAATGACCCCATTGGCACCACTACATCCGCAAACTCTGCCCCTTATTTGAATAATCTTTTGACCCTTCCGACCTAGCCAAGTACAGGATGGGACTGAACAGAGAGGATAAAGTTGTTTATGGAGCCTGAAAAGGCAGGGAAAATGAAAACGTGAATTCCCGAAATAATTAAAAGAAAGAAGTGATGGTGAGTGAGAATGAAGTTGAAAAATTTGGAAAGAAAAATGACAAAGCCAGCAAGCTGTTATAAAATCATAATCACTAAAATCACGTCAAAAGCTATGTGGCCCACAAACATTATATATTGATAATGAGATAGGAAAATATTCCTCTAAGTATGATCAGATATTTTCCTCACTCCTCGACCTCTCTGACCCTCAGAGCATTAAGCAACAACATCAGCGGAATGTGTAGAAACGTGACTCACCTTCCAAATGTAAAACCCTCTATCAACAGAAGGAGGAGCAGAAAACCTTAGGTAAAGACATTGCAGCTTTAGTAAAGGGCAAAACGGGATCTTGTGTCCCAATTCAAAAAGCTGAAGCAATGCAATAAGAAGCAAAATAAAAAGGCAATAACTGTGTAGAGACACAAAGCTCATGAGGACAGAAAGAACAGAGAGGATGTATTCCTATGGACAGCTCTTTTATTAACTGTAGACAGATCCAACTTACCTGGCTAGATTCATTGATCAGATACCAAGTGATCAGGATGTTAGAACAATTACGGACAGACTGCTTTTCAATCACTATAACCATGGTGACACTCCACGAGAAGAGCACTATTTTGTGAAGATGATGGAATTTGCTCTTTTTGAGGAAGTGGAGAGAAAAGTTTACATTATTGAGGACATACAGTGCCTTAAATAGTATTCATACCCCTTGAAATGACTTCTTCGCGCTTCCCGGCCTCTTCTCCTGCTCTTCGGTTCTTCTGGCGGGCTCCTCCGCTATCTTCTTCCAGCTCTTTTACTAGCATTAGCCCAGTCTTCTTGTTCATCATCGCCATCTTCTTCTTCTTCTCTTCTTCCGATGTTGACACGATGCTCTCTCTGGCTGTACACGTTGCGTGGCGACTTATATAGGCATAAGGGACGGGGTCACCGGGTGATGTCACATGGTGGCCCCAACCCTTATGATGTCACAGTCCCAGCATCCCCCGGTAGGTGTCGCAAGGTGTCAATATCGCCAATGGAGGCGGCGATATTGACTTCATTCGTTAGTCCCATCGTACCTGAAGTCACGTTCAAAATGAACAAACTTTAGTCCATGTGTGGGCTAGTCCGTTCATTTGGAAAGTCCGGTCGTGTGTGGTCGTGTGTGGGCAAGTCCACTCGTTCGGAAAGTCCGGCGGACCTCCGCTGGAAATTCCGGCGGATTATAGTCCGATCATGTGTACATGGCATAACAGGTTTTCTTCTAAGATTGCCCTGTATTTGGCTCCATCCACCTTCCCATCAACTCTGACCAGCTTCCCTGTCCCTGCTGAAGGAAAACATCCCCACAACATGATGCTGCCACCACTATGTTTCACGGTGGGGATGGTGTGTGCAGTGTTAGTTTTTCGCCACACATAGCATTTTGGTTTTAGGCCAAAAAGTTACATTTTAGTCTCCTCTGACCAGAGCACCTTCTTCCACATGTTTGCTGTGTCCCCCACATGGCTTCTGGCAAACTGTAAATGGGACTTCTTATGGATTTCTTTCAACAACGGCTTTCTACTTGCCACTCTTCCATAAAGGCCAGATTTATGGAGTGCAACTAATATTTGTCCTGTGGACAGATTCTCCCACCTGAGCTGTGGATCTCTGCAGCTCCTCCAGAGTTACCATGGGCCTCTTGGCTGCTTCACTGATAAACATTCTCCTTGCCCAGCCTCTCAGTTTAGGTGGATGGCCATGACTTGGTAGGTTTGCAGTTGTGCCATACTCTTTCCATTTTCAGATGATGGATTGAACAGTGCTCCGTGAGATGTTTAAAGCACGGGATATTTTTTTATAACCTAACCCTGTTTTAAACTTCTCCACAACTTTATCCCTGATCTGTCTGGTGTGTTCCTAGGCCTTCATGATGCTGTTTGCTCACTACCGTTCTCTAACAAACCTCCTGAGGGCATCACAGAACAGCTGTATTTTTCAGTGCACTTGTAGTGCAAAGTGGATTTGCCTTTTCTCAAATAATACCCAGATCTGTTTGGCCTCATTGCACCACATGTGTATAAGGGTTCAGTCCAGAGGGAGAACCTTATGCTTGTGTCTTCAATCTACCAACTGACCATGCGATCCTTTGCTGCCAAAACAGTGTATGCATCTGGAGTGTGGAGTGCATCAGCAGAACCTCTGCAGGGTTCTGGATATTCTTTAGGGATGTTCTGAACATTCTGGACAAGTGTTCTCTGACATTATAGAGATTAATCTAATATGTCCGCAGAGGATATCATCTATACACAGTCTCCACTTTCTAAATATGAGACTGTTGCATTTTGCAACCATGGATATTTGCCACTCAGGACATTGCATGCCAAGTGTTTAAGAGTATTGGACCAATCCCCCTCCTTAAGGATCTTCTTGAAATGTGTGCAGCGGTCTATGAAAAAACAAAGAAAATAACTACAATCTAGTTATATTTAAGCAGCAAAATTTCTCCACTGGAACATTTTGATAGTGAAATTGAGAACCTGAAGAGTTCGACTCCAAAACTAGTCCTGGATGTAATTGGTTGTGAGCTTGGAGAAACACTCCAAAAAGTTTTGATGCCTACTCCACCAGCACAGGAAAAGGATCATGAGGCCGCGTACACACGCGGGGACTGTTCGCCCAACTTTGTCCGCTGAACAGTGTTTCGGCGGACAGTCCGCTCGTGTGTGGGCTTCAGCGGACAGTTTCAGCGGACAGTCTGACGAACAAAGTTTTTCGGAAATTCCGTAAAACTGTCCGCTGAAACTTGGTTTGAGCGGACAGTCCGCCCGTGTGTAGGCTTGTTCGTCAAACTAAGTTCCGCGTATGCTCAGAAAGGATTTACACGGCGAAGGTTGCATTGCAGTGTATAGGACGTCGTATTTCTAGTCCCGTCGTACGTGCCGTTCACGTCATCGCGCAAGTTTCAGCAGACTGTTCGTTCGTCGTGTGTGGCCAAGTCCGTCCATGCTAATTTTGAGCGGACTGTCCGCTCAAACTGTTTGACGAACAAAGTTGGGCGAACAGTCCCCGCGTGTGTACGCGGCCTGAGACTTTAATGGTAGACATAACTGTTCAACTGAAAAGCATAACATCTCCCTAGAACAGCCTTTCTCAACCTTTTCAACACAGAGGAACCCTTAAAATAGTTCTCCGGTCTCGAGGAACCCCTGCTAAAAATTAGAAATCTACAACTCATGATACATTAGTGTAATGGTCATTGGGAAGAATGGTCCTTACACTTGTGGTCATTGGGAAGAATTACCTCCTTACAGATAGCTAAAAAGATCAATGGTGTTATTGGGAACTTATCTGAGAGGCAGAAATTGCCCAATGCTGAAGGAACCCCTAGCAACCTCTGGAGGAACCCTAGGGTTCCACGGAACCCTGGTTAAGAAAGGAAAGATGTCTGCAAACCTGCAGACTTTACAAAAACCCAGTTTATTCACAGAGGCAAGGAACCACCAAGAGGTCCTAAACCTAATTAGCCAAGAAATGAAAGAGGGTCAGAAAAAGAAGTCAAGATAACAAACATCAAGCAGGCATTAGCTGAACACTGTGAGTCTCTGAATCTGTGCAGGACCTCATAGACCTGTACAAGGGTTATTGGAAAATTTGTGCCCACAACTTGCTCTGCCAAAAGTCAGGCACTGATAGAGAGATCCAGAAGATTCATTATGCAAAAGATGAGATTACATACACTGCAGAGAAGCTAAAAAGAAAGGCTAAAAACAATACTCCTGCACTGCCTATATATAGCTTTTCTTCTCACGATCTGCCAGCAAAAACTGTTATGTGTTCCCACATCTAAAACATTGTTGTAAATGTTACTGTCACGCTGCTCAAAATAACCACCAAGCGATAGTGACTATACCTCCCTCCTATAGATAACTACATACACTCATTAAACCACTTTTGCATACATATTCTTCTGTGATATACAAATACTATCACAAATCAACAATTAGGCCGCGTACACACGAGAGGATTGTCCGTCCAACTTAGTCCACTGAAACGTGTTTCAGCGGACAATCCGCTCGTGTGTGGGCTTCAGCTGACTTTTTCAGCGGACAGTCTGGCGGACTAAGTCTTTCGGAATTTCCGTAATTTTGTCCGTCCAAACTTGGTTTCAGCGGACAGTCCGCTCGTGTGTAGGCAAGTTGGACGGACTAAGTATGGCGCATGCTCAGAAAGGATTTACACGGCCGAAGGTTGCATTGCAGTGTATTGGACGTCGAATTTCTAGTCCCGTCGTACGTGCCGTACACGTCATCGCGCAAGCTTTCAGCGGACTGTCTGTTCGTCGTGTGTGGTCAAGTCCGTTCATTCAAAAGTAGGACGGACTGTCTGTCGGATTGTCTGACGAACTTAGTTGGCCAGACAATCCGCCCGTGTGTACGCGGCCTTAATCATATATCAATAATAACATGTAAAAACACATTAAACATGCATAAACAGTATCTTAAAATTTCCCGCAAATCTCTCAAGTGCTCCACCCACCCATCAAAAAATTTCCTACGTTTGATCTGCACAATGATAAGTACAAAACTGGCTGGACCCTTGCTTTGTCTGACTGCTCTTTTAAACTTATCCAGATCATTATTGACTCAAGGACTGAGGAACTCGCCCCATTACAGGACGATATTTCTGTCATCCAACAGAGCTTGACACCTTTACAACAACATAAGGACTTTACTGGTTTAGACACCCGTCTAAACAAAAACCTGGATAGATTGGAAAAAAGTGTCATCTCTGGAAAAAATGACAAGCTTGCTAGAGATCATATGGATTAGGAAAATAGCAATGTGTATATATGGAAGAAATCTACCTATCCATAGCATTCCCGTAAACATCACTCACAGAAATGGGTCAGTTTCTCCGATTTGGATAACGACAGTAAGAATGAAACCATGGCGGCCACCGCTTCCGATTCCTCTCCGGATCCACCTGATCGGTCAACAAATGTTAAGCATCAGCTGGGTGTCATTAAAACACCCTGTTTAAACGTGGGTGCACAGAGTTCCACCAAAAAGAAAAAGTTGAAACCTTCAAGAAAACAAGAAGGGGCAGCCAAAGACACAGATGGAGCAACCAAAGATCGTTACAAACTGAGAGATCGGTTCCGGAAATAGTATCAAACGTGGTGAATTTGTCAAGCACTGTCCTGAATTCTGCTGAAATATCGCTGTTGTCTAAAGGACTGAATTTTTGTCCAGATAGGCATTTTGATTTATTCGGGACAGTTTTAGATATGAATAAATTTGTGCGTTCTCTCACCTTGAAAAAACATTATTTTGGTGGTACTGATGATGGGTCAGCTGTGGATTCTGGAGATTGCGATCCTGCGACCGCTGCCATTATGGGCGAGTCTTGTTCCCCTCCTTCTAGCTTTTCTGATCAATGTGCTCTTTGCGATTTGGAAGATTTGGCTATTGAGTCTGCACCTGCCCCTATGGAGATGTTGGGTGGTCGCACTACCATCCCTTTTCGATTAAGGTCAGACTTCTACCCGATTGGCTCCAGAGGCAAGGACATGGACCTTTTTCAAAAGTTAGTGGAGAAGGACCTGACTCATCTGGCTTGCGGTCGCAGAAGTCGCTCCAGACCCAATAATTTATCTAGTGTTGAAAAAGAGGCTCTTACCCATCTGAGTGCCAACAAATGTATTGTGATAAAAAATGCAGATAAGGGGGGCTCTGTTGCAGTGCTAGATTCATGTACATATAGGGATGAAGCAATCCGCCAATTGTCGGATGACAAAACTTATTTGAAGTTAAAGGGGGATCCTACGTCCCCCTTTAGGAAGGATCTTAATGCACTTTTAGATAGAGCAGTCACAGCAGGCATTTTCACTCAAGTTGAGAGAGATATGTTTATCCCTGATGCCCCAATCATGCCCATTTTTCATCATTTACCCAAGCTGCACAAGGGTTGTCAACCCTTGTTAGGTAGACCTATAGTGGCAGGCATTGGGTCACTGAATGAGCGCTTGGGGGAGTGGGTTGATTACCAGTTACAGCCACTGGTTTCTGATTTACCTGTTTTTTTGAGAGATACTAAGCAGCTTTTGTCTGATATTCAACCTATTAAATGGGATTCGGATTTTGTGTGGATTACTTGTGATGTGGCTAGCCTTTATTCATCTATCCCCCACTCTCTAGGGATTCAGGCCGTAGCCTTTTTTCTTAGACATCATAGCCAACACTCCTTGGTGCACCAAGAGTTTGTTATATGTTGTTTAGAGTATTTATTAACTCACAATTTTTTTATGTTCAATGGGGACTACTATCTCCAGAAGTGCGGGGCCTCGATGGGCGCTAAATTCTCCCCCTCCCTTGCTAATTTGTACATGGGTTGGTGGGAGAGGTCCCGCATTTTTGGCGCTGGTTGTCCCCATCGCTCTGAGATTACGTTTTTCCGTCGCTATATAGACGACTTGATCTTTGTGTGCACCAGGAGTGTTGGTGAATTAGATGAATGGCTTCTGTATCTTAATGACAACACCCTCAATCTTAAATTTACAGGTGTTATGGACCCTAAACAAATTGAATTTCTGGATGTTGTTCTGATGGGTGAGGGGGAATCTATTTCCTCCAAACTTTTCAGGAAGCCTTCTGCTGGTAATTCCTTGTTAAGGGCTGATTCAGGCCATCCAAGGCATACCATTAAGGGCATCCCTGTGGGACAGTTTTTGAGGTTAAAACGGGTATGTAGTGATGAATCATCTTTTTTGAAAGAAGCCTCTGCTATGAAAAAGCGTTTCATAGAAAGAGGTTATTCAGCCCCTGTACTTGATAGGGCGTTCAATATAGCCCTTAATACGGATAGATGTCATCTCCTTCGTGATAAGGTCAAGAATGGAGATGGTAGAAGGCGGGTATCTGACAAATCCTTAAAAATTCCGGTGTTTTCCACGCCTTATAGTTTAGAGTTTAGTAAAATCAAAGGGATCGTGGAGAAATATTTACCTATTCTCTACAACGATCCTTTCTATGCTCAAATTCTATCTAGTGGTATTCGATCAGTCTTCCGCAGGGCCCCAACTATTGGTGGCATGTTGTCCCCCAGCCTCTATTCGAGCAGCATTCAACGCCCTAATTGATTACAGTTTAAAGGATCGTTTCGATGTGGGGGCAATAATTGTCCATGTTGCCCCCACATTTTACGAGGCGATACCATCCTTTCTAGGTCTCTAAATAAGGATTTTAAAGCCATGGCCTTCATTAACTGTAACACTAAATTTGTTATTTACGTGATTACACGTGAACAATGTTGCATACAGTATGTTGGACGCACAACACGAAGACTGAGAGACAGATTATATGACCACCTCTATGACATTTCCAAAAACCACCCCACTAATGTGGCGAAGCATTGGAATCTTTGCCATGATAAGGATGTCAGTGGCTTACGCATTCAGGGGGTGTAAAAAGTCACTTTATCTAAAAGAGGGGGTGATAGGTTTAGTCTGTTATGCAAAAGGGAGGTTTATTGGATATTCCATCTCCATACGAGGCAGCCTAAGGGCCTTAACTTTGAGTGGGACATTTCATTCTTTTATGAGTGAATTTTCCACATATTGATTGCCCAGTATTTACTAAGCCAATATGTATGGCTCCCATTTCACTGGTTGTCGGTCTGGTGCCGACAGGTTTTTTTCATCTGGTTCTGCTGGACTCATTTTATTATGTTTCTGCCAGAGTTTATTCACTATTTTCCATTTATTATAATTGCTTTACATTGAGGACAGGCCAATTATTCGATTGAGACTGTTTTTTGAATAGGGCTGTATGCATATATTGCAGCATTCTTCTCTGCAGTGATTATGAATATCAGTATTTTTTATGTTAATTAATATCCTATTAGACATGTTTGTCATTCGTTTGATAATCACACAGCTGATATATTATGTTGGGTGTGTGATCAATCAACAGGGTTTTTGTATCAGCTTCTTATACCTGTCGGTATAATGATATTCGCATTGAACCTGCCCTTGGTTTTAGAACATTCGATATCGATCGTTCATTTGGTCTATTCCTATATTTACTTTTATTTTTGATATCTATGCATTGTATCATAGGAGAAGACCTAAGTAGACACATCCAATAATGAGATATTTGCAATCTTTCTAATATGAAACCTTTTTTGGGATGTGTCATTTTTAGGGAATATTTTTTGTGTGTTTTTCTCTGGTGGGTTCGACATTCAATGAATTTCTTAGTGTATTGCCCTTTACGGGTAAAGACCTCCTGCTCTTTTGACAGCCCCACTTCATGCTCAAAAGAAGATAAAGAATTCCATGGTGTAGTAATAAACATATATAAAAGTATTGCACACTCACATTTGGTGGTACACTTCAGAAAACAGCTTGTAATAAGTTCAGTATAGCTAAGAGCGCTTTTCCGGCATCAGACAACACTGTTTCCTAGTAATGATGTCACCCGACATCATCCCATCATCATCGGTCACATGACTTTTTCAGGGAATTCCTACCACTGCTAAATGTGACAGTTTAATCTCAGGGATGCTGGTTGCTAAGGAGCCAGCACCCTCCGGCTTTCTAACAACCAGTGACCCACCCTTGTACTGCTGATTCAGTTGTCAGCTGGGGATTACCGTGGGAGCTTGTACTCCCCCCCTACTGAAATATACTAGGTCACATGCTCTAAGGATGGGGAGGGGGTCCCCATGTTGATGAGGACAAAGGCCTTTGCCAGAGAGTACCCCTACAAATTCCTGAAAAAGAATGTACCCTAGATATAAAAACACTCCTTGCAGGGGAAGGAGAATGTGGGCCAATTTCACCGACGTGTTTTTTGCACTTTGTTTAACCGCAAAGCAGATCTCCGGCTGCAGTGGGAAGTGAAGCTAAATGTTATAGTTTCAGCTCAGGGATGCTGGTTGTTATGGAGCTGCCAGTTTCCAGTACACATCCACTGTCAGTCCTACTGCCAGCACTACCAAGCCTGTGCTCTACAGCTGTGGGATGACCCACTTACAGCTAATTCCAAACTCCTGTGAGGGGGGTTCCTGGTAGAACACCGGTTATTCCTTAGTCTCCACCCTCAAGGAAAGCGGTCATAATGTGGTAAGGTGTCTTCATCACTAGAATACCTAGTTCCTGAAACCTAGCATCTATTATTGCTACATTGCAGTACTCCTTCATTACTTGGAAGCAGATGGGGGCTACCTTGTGTCCTATGTTGCTAAGATGTAGGCCTTTCCTGCCTCCTAACATCCTTCATCACTAGGATGAAGGCGGCTCCTGTTGACAACTTTTGACACCTATCGTTTTTAGTCTCTAGGATGGGGGTCAGCAACCCAATGCCTGTGGGCCACAGCCCGGTTTGCTGCCGCAAAATGTCCGGGCCGTCAGTGCATGTGATGAATCCACGTGCACTCGGCCCGCAGGCATTTTAACCCCAGTCGGCTTTCTTTTCTTGGGATAACAACAGATGCGGCTGTTATCCCAAGCAACATCCCCCCCTCCTGCTGCCTTCTGTGGCTCACCTGGGCTCTCCAATCCCACTGGGAGGCCTGAACGACCAGCCGCCACGTTCACCTGTTGGCTGGAGATCTGAAATAAGCTGGAATCGGCTTCGATCGGGTCTCAGATCTAGTAACCCGGAAGCAATATCATGACTTCAGCTCCGGTTTACATAAGACTCAAATTTAAAAAAAATGACAGTATTCAAAACAGCCAAACTTTGTGTTTTGAATGCTTTTAAGTGCAAAGGAGGGATTTGGGGTCTTACATATCCCAGATTCCTCCATAAAGAGTACCTGTCACTGTCTATTACTGTCACAAGGGATGTTTACATTCCTTCTGACAGCAATTAAAGTGATCATATTTTTTTTTAAAGGGACAGTGTAAAAAAAGAAATAAAATAAAATAAAGAAAAAAAAAAGTAAAGTGCCCCATCCCTCCATGCTCACACGCAGAGGCGAACTCATGTGTAAGTCGCAACTAGAAATGTAAACAGTGTTCAAACCACACATGTGAGGTATCTCTGTGATCATTAAAATCATTAAAGTGAGAGCAATAATTCTAGCACAAGATCTCCTCTGTAAATCTAAACTGGTAACCTGCAGAAATTTTTAAACCATTGCCTATGGAGATTTTTAACTACCGTAGTTTGTCACTATTCCACGAGTGTGCGCAATTTTAAAGCTTAACATGGGGGGGCTGTGTAATATGCAGGGGGCTGTGTGATGTGCAGGGGGGGGCTGTGTAATGTAAAGGGGTCCAGAGGTGTGGGGCTGTGTAATGTAAAGGGGTCCAGAAGTGCGGGGGCTGTGTAATGTAAAGGGATCTAGATTACAGTAAAACCTTGGATTGGATTGTGAGCATAATTCGCTCCAGAAACATGCTTGTAATCCAAAGCACTTGCATATCAAAGCGAATTTCCCCATAAGAAATAATGGAAACTCAGATGATTCGTTCCACAACCATTATTCAGTTTATAGTCCATATAAAAAAGATTATAGCAATGTGATGGGTTGCGTAACCATAAAATGTCCATCCACAAATAAAAGCCTCCACAAGGGGATTAGAAGCAAAATCCAGCAGGAGCTACAGAGTATAAAAGAGAAGAGAGGCGCCTCTAAGTGTAAGAATATGGTTACATTTAATGAAGGTACAACATTTAGCAACTCAAATGGTTGACCATTAAAAGGGGAACATGGCACAGGCATCCGGGGTAAAGCTGTTCACCGCGCAACATCGGCTTTTACCACTCTCTGTCTGCAATAATGATCGGGAAGACTACCCTGCAGTAGTGCACTCTGAAAGCTAGGCTGAACCGCTCATGGATCGCAGCGTGGAAGGGACAACCTCAATGGCCTTGAGGAGGGCAGTCTATGTGGACAGCTTTACCCCGGATGCCTACACACTTATGCCCCATACACACGGTCGGATTTTCCGACGGAAAATATGCGATCAGATCATGTTGTCGGAAAATCCGACCGCGTGTGAGCTCCATCTGACGCACAAAGTTTGAGAGCTGGATCTAAAATTTTCCGATAACAAAATCCGATCGCATAAATTCCGATCGTGTGCAGACAATTCCGACGGACAAAGTGCCACACATGCTCAGAATAAACTAAGAGATGAAAGCTATTGGCTACTGGCCTGTTTATAATCCTGACGTACGTGTTTGACGTCACTTCGTTCAGAACAATCGGATTTTCCGACAACTTTGTGCAACCGTGTGTATGCAACACAAGATTTGGCCAAAATCTGTCTGAAAAAATCTGATGGATTTTGTGGTCGGAATGTCTGACCATGTGTATGGGGCATAAGAGGTGCCTCTATTAATCATCAACTATGTGAGTTGCTAAATGCTGTACCTTCATTAAATGTAACCATATTGCTACACTTAGAGGAGCCTCTCTTCTCTATACTCTGTAGCTCCTACTGGATTTTGCTTCTAATCCCCTTGTGGAGGCTTTCACTTGTGGATGGACATTTAATGGTTAACCCATAAAATGTAAAGGGAAAGTGTAAAAATAAAAAAAATAACAAATAAAATAAACAAAAACGCAGAAGCGAATGCATACGTCGGTCGTGCCCGCATATGTAAACATGTGAGTGTAGTGGCCA
This sequence comes from Lithobates pipiens, assembly GCF_037356315.1. NCBI lineage: Eukaryota > Metazoa > Chordata > Amphibia > Anura > Ranidae > Lithobates > Lithobates pipiens. The sequence continues at coordinate 548,986,976 of NW_027507758.1, read as the reverse complement.
TAACCCGTTGCAGGGCGGCCGTGACTTAATGGGCTTACCGGTTACCTTCTCTCGGCCTGCTCTTCCACTTCTAGGGGTTCCCAGGGTTGATACCCAACGACTTGTACACTGACACAGATAAAGTCCTTTCAAAAAGGTTTTATTTTGCAGTAGAACTTCCAATTAACACAGTCTCTTAGGGAACAGAGGGCACGGGTGAAGAACTTAGGCACCTTGAACTGCAAGTCTAGCAAAGTCTCTATTTCCACTCAGAGAGTAGCCACTCGCAGCTGGGTACTTCAAGGCTGAACAGATCTCTAGCCAGAGATCATGGCAGTCAGCACGTTGACTCAAAATTTAACAAATAACTAAGGGCAAACAGGAACCTTTTTCCTCCGTACCTGGAATGTTTCCAGTCTCGTTTATGGTACTGGAAAAGTGTGAATTTGTCAATGTCCTTCCCAACTCAGTAACCAGGCACTTCTCAGGATGCCACTTGCCGGCACTCCTCCGAAGAGTCCTCCCCCGGTCACTTCTATGAGCTGCGGTGTCCCTCCAAGCCGAGAGCACACCTGGACACTTTGAATCCTCCCACAGTTACTGCGCCTCGGACCAGCAGGTTCCGAGACTCGGGAACAGACGGATCCCTATCCCTGACCAGGCAGGTCTATCAGGGGCCACTGACAGGAACATGTTGCGGGGTGTCGAACACCCCATGACCGGGACCCCTCATGGGGCTACCCCGGTCATGGAACCAGACCAGACCACACGGGTCTCTCGAACAACTCCGGAAACCTCGAACACGTGACCCACACCTGTTGAAGTACCCCTTCCCAGACTCCTCAGCGGGCCCCGGCACTCCCACTGATTGGCTCAGAGAAGGCCGATACCCAAACATCCAACCAGACCTGGTTCTAGCCTGTCATGTGCACCTCACCGTTCACATGACCAGGCAGAACTTCCAAACACAGTCTGGCCAGACTGGTGTTGAGGCCTACCTACACAATTAACCCTCAGAATCTTTAGTGTTCTGAGGCCAAAAACTAAATTTACAGGTGTGTGACATTTGATCCCAAATGTCATCCGCTACATGAGGTATCACTGCGAACATTAGAGTGAGAGCAATCATTTTAGCACTAGTACCTCATTGTAAAGGGTATCCCTTTATGGAGACCCCTATGGAGATTTTTACGTACCAAGGTTTGGCGCCAGTCCATGAGTGTGCGGATTTTAAAGCGTGACATGTTAGGTATCTATTTACTCAGCGTAACATCATCTTTCACATTATACAAAAAAAAAACGTTGCTCACTTTAGTGTTGGATGGTCAGGCCCTCAGGCATGTTAGGCCTCATTTAACATATAGGACAATGGGGGCTTCCATTGCTGACCTCTTTTGGAAGTCTCAGGATCCACAACGCCTATCTTCATGAGGAGGTCATGGGACAGGGGATTCACTGACACAGAACCAGCCCTGACTTTTCAAGTGTCCTGACATATCTCTGCCTACATACTTGTTCTAGACCAGCTATTCACAAAGTAGTATAAAATGCTAGGCTATGTAAGCCTACTTTACACACAGCCCAAATCAGACACCCCCTTGTCTTATCACCAAGACAGGTCCTCTTCTAACGCCTCCATAAAGAGGCACACAGACCCACACAAATATGGCGCCCGGCGCTTCACCGCTCCATCACATGACCGGGGAACCCAAGCCATTAAAACCAGGCCGGAGAGCGCCCCCTGGCGCCCGGATGAAAGCGAACGCAAGCCAGCTGAGAAGTGAGAAAGAGAATAGGGAAATGGCGGCCGGCGGCGGCTGTGTCTGATCCGGAGGGAAGCCGGCTCTGATTCCAGCGGACTGTGTGAGGGGGGAGCCGTGCACGCTGGGCGGCCCGGGGACAGGAGGATAGGAGCCGGGGGACAGGGCTGGACGGAACCATGGTGAAGACCCGGCGGAGCGTCCAGAAGGGCCGCGAAGGGAAGTTTATCTCCTCCCGGACCCGTTCGGGCCAGAGCCGGCGGTTGGCGGACAGAGCTCAGCTGGGCAAGGTGAGGGGGAGAGCGGGCTGGGAAGCAGGGAGAGGCCGCGGAGGAGAAGGCGGGGAAGGCCTTTGTGTTTGTCCGGGCCTCCCACCCACCGGGGACGGGGCTCCTGAGGAGGGAGACCGGCTACACGGCTCTCTGAGGGGCTCACCATCCGAGCCCTGATCCGGGTGATGTCATAACGAGCATCACTACGTCACTACTTTCCTTACTGATCCATAATGATAATCATATGTGACCCCTGACACCTCCATAGGGCCCCACATAATAATCAGTATAGAGAGACTCCTTCACACCTATCAGAGGCTGAGTACATGCAATATGAGACTGTCAGAGATGACTGACATAACCGGCTCTGTACAAGGGCCACATGTGGCCCTTGGGCTGTAGATTGGGTGCCAGGGATATGTTTACTACAGAGAGATCCACCTATAAGGCGGCTGGCTTCACAATACTGCATACCAGGAATGTGCGCAAAAAAAGTCGCCTGAGTTACCGCCAATGTGCCCCGCTTTAGCAGACGCACAGGGGAGCTGGTCAGTTGTAATGCCCACCTCCCCAACGTTGTCAACTGCTGCGTGATTTTGTACACGCTCGTGGTGAAGTCGCACTATATGCGGTAGCGGAGATTTTATTGCATGGTGCAGACTTGCAGAATTTTATTGCACTATGCTGAATCGCATGGAATCGTACAACACAGTGTATCGCCCTGCTGTACATTGCCATGAAGGAAGTGAACTTTTTGTGGACTTCCAATAAAGTTTTTGATTTTGTGCACTTCCAATAAAGTTTGGCTTTTGTGCACTTCCAATAAAGTTTGGCTTTTGTGCACTTCCACTAAAGTTTGGCATTTGTGCACTTCCACTAAAGTTTGGCATTTGTGCACTTCCACTAAAGTTTGGCATTTGTGCACTTCCACTAAAGTTTGGCATTTGTGCACTTCCACTAAAGTTTGGCATTTGTGCACTTCCACTAAAGTTTGGCTTTTGTGCACTTCCACTAAAGTTTGGCTTTTGTGCACTTCCACTAAAGTTTGGCTTTTGTGCACTTCCACTAAAGTTTGGCTTTTGTGCACTTCCACTAAAGTTTGGCTTTTGTGCACTTCCACTAAAGTTTGGCTTTTGTGCACTTCCACTAAAGTTTGGCTTTTGTGCACTTCCACTAAAGTTTGGCTTTTGTGCACTTCCACTAAAGTTTGGCTTTTGTGCACTTCCACTAAAGTTTGGCTTTTGTGCACTGCCACTAAATTTCACTTCCACTAAAGTTTTCGATTTTGTGCACTTCCAATAAAGTTCATACAAAACAAAAAAATGGAGATGAGTGATCTCAGAATTGTGCACCACACTGCCCCCTACCTGCTAGCAGAAGAGAGCTATTGCAGCAGTAAAGCGCTGCCGTCTGGTGTGTGTGATTTCAGGCTGAATCGGTGCCATGCGATTCAACACAGTGCAGGTTTAAAAAAATAAAAATAAAGATTTGCATATGCCTTTACCTGGCGTTTCTTGTCACTAGGGCACCCTATTGCACTGAAGGGGCAGTTGTATTTGCAAGTGATGTGCAGGGAGCGGTGTATATGGACAGACCTATACAGCACATCTTGTCTGCCCTATCATAGTACAGAAATCAGTATGATACATTTAACGCTGTATAACCTCTTGACAGATATTGTGCTCTCTAATAATTTAAAAATTGTACCCGTTTTTTTTTGTTTTTTTTCCTACTTTTTGGGTTCGCATATCCACTCCAAGTCACCTGAAGCTCCAAAAAGTTTTGCCGCTTTTGGGCAGATTTGCCAGTTTTTGGCTCATTTTTATTGCAGTGGAAATGCGATTTGCATGTTCTGTCACATGTTTTTGCGCAATTTTCTGATTAAGTGAAAAAAATATAAAAAAACATAGTAATTTGTATTTAAAATAAATACGCAAATATCTTAAAATCATCACAACTTAAATGAATATGTAATAAATATTAACCTATAACCTTACAATATATATTAAATTATTAATACTAAAATAATAAACACGCAAACCCGAACAAAAAAATAAATGTAGTAATTTATTTAATTTTGTATTAGGGTGTTTTATTATATTTTTGTTCGGGTTTGCGTGTTTATTATTTTATTAATAATTTAACATATATTTTAAGGTTACAGGTTAATAAAAAATAAATGTAGTAATTTATTTAATTTTGTATGTGTGTTTATTATTTTTTTGTTAGGGGTTATTTATTTCATAGTGTTTTATGTATTTGAGTTTTATTTGTGTATTTTCCATTTTTTCCATATTATTATTATTATTGATAGTAATGTTTACACCCTAACACAAAAAAGAGCATAAATAAAAAAATATTAACCCCTAAACCAAACCCTCTTACCCCAACCTGTAATTCTAATCCCGGAAAAAAAAAAAAATATAATAAATAAAAAAGTTACTGGAAAAAGCTGAAAAACCTAGCAACAAATGATGCAACAGGTCATCGTTTTCTCTATTTGCTAATAAAAACAGGCCAAAGCTGAAAAACACACATAAAACATGTCAAAAAAGTGTGAAAAAATGTTGGAAAAAACGGTCAAAGAGTGAATACAGCTTTAGTGGAACTAAACTGTCGTCTCCTTTACAGCCAAAGCAGTTGCCATGGTCCTGCGCATGTGGTCAGTTATGACACCAGCTGTTTATGGCTTGACAGTTTGGTTGAGAGCACAAGCAACTGTCACAGTTGACATTTACAGCATGTCTTGCCATGGGAAACTGTTCCACATTTTCTAAACTGGGGGGGGGGGACGACAGAAGCTGATTGGGCAATGGCACTAGTTGACACACACTTTTTAGTAATTCCCTCTGATGTTTTATACTGCTCATGGTATGGTGAGCTTCTAATGTTCTCCATGTACAGATATGCCCTTATGCTGTCTGATAGCTCTCAAGAATAGAAATACTAGTATAGTGAGCGGAAAAAGTATTTGATCCCCTGCCGATTTTGTAAGTTTGCCCACTGATAAAGAAATGATCAGTCTGTCTTTTTTTTAATGGTAGGTTTATTTTAACAGTGAGAAACAGAATAACAACAAATATATCAAGAAAATCACATATAAAAATAAAAAGTTAAAAATTAATTTGCATTTTAATGACTAAGTATTTGACACCTTTGCAAAACATGACTTAGTCTACCTTGTTGGCAGTCAGAGGTCAGACGTTTCTTGTAGTTGGCCACCAGGTTTGCACACATCTCAGGAGGGGCTTTGTCCCACTCCTCTTTGCAGATCCTCCCCAAGTCATTAAAGCGGAGTTCCAAGTCTATTGTGTGTGTGTGTACTAAAACTAGCTGCTGACTTTTAATAAACACACCTGTCCCACTGTACAGCGGTGTACCCCAGCAGATTTTCTTCCTTTCTCCTCCCTCGGTGGCATGGGCATCACTACTATGGACACTCGGCTGTGACAGCTTGTGTGTCCCAGAAGACTGTGGGAGGGGGGAGAAGAATAACTTCCACTTCTGATCGCCTAAGGTGACCAGAACGGAAGTGGCTGCGGTTACCTGTCAAAATTGGCTACTTGCTCCCTCCCCTTCCGCCTCAAAAGCTCGGTTTCACCATCAGGAGCTGGGAAAGAGGTCTTAAAGCGGAAGTTCCACTTTTGGGTGGAACTCCACTTTAAGGTTTGGAGGCTGACCTATGGTAACGCAAACCTTCAGCTCCTTCCACATATATGTGGGATTAAGGTCTGGAGACTGGCTAGGCTAATCCAGGACCTTAATGTGCTGCTTCTTGAGACGCAACTTTGTTACCTTGGCCTTATGTTTTGGGTCATTTTAATGCTGGAAAACCCATCCCGACCCATTTTCAATGCCCTGGCTGAGGGAAGGAGGTTCTCACCCAAGATTTGAAGGTACATGGCCCAGTCCACCGTCGCTTTGATGCAGTGAAGTTGTCCTGTCCCCTTAGCAGAAAAACACCCCCAAAGCATAATGTTTTCACCTCCATGTTTGCCTGTGTGGATGGTGTTCTTGGGGTCATAAGCTGCATTCCTCCTCCTCCAAACACGGAGAGTTGCGTTGATGCCAAACGGCATGATTTTGGTCTCATCTGACCACAACACTTTCACCCAGTTCTCTGAATCATTCAGATGTTCATTAGCAAACTTCAGACGGGCCTGAACATTTGCTTTCTTGAGCAGGAGGACCTTGCGGGCGCTACATGATTTCAGTCCCTCACGGTGTAGTGTGTTACCAATACCAGTTATTTTCTCAGAGACTTTGGTCCTAGCTGCCTTGAGATCATTGACAATATTATTCCAGTGTAGTTCTGCGCTGATTCCTCACCATTCTCACGATCATTGAAACTCCATGAGCTAAGATCTTGCATGGAGCCCCAGACCGAGGGAGATTGGTCTGGGGCTTCCATTTGCGAATAATCTCACCAACTGTTGTCACCCTCTCACCAAGCTGTTTGGTGATGTTCTTGTAGCCCATTCCAGCCTTGTGTAGGTCTACAATCTTGTCCCTGACATCCTTGAACACCTCTTTGGTCTTGGTCATGGAGGAGAGATTGGAATCTGATTTAATTGCTTCCCTGTAAGAGAGTGCTCCTAATCTCAGCTAGTTACCTGTATAGAAGACATCTGGGAGCCAGACATCTTGCTGATTGATCAAATACTTGATTCAATTATTAAAATGCAAATGAATTTGTAACTTTTTAAAATGTGTTTTTCTGGATAATTGTTAGGTCTCTCACTGTTAAAATTAGACTGTTTCTTTGTCGGTGGGCAAACTTACAAAATCAGTAGGGGATCAAATGCCTTTTCCCCTCACTTTAGTGTGTGTGTGGTGTATATTATGTTTGCTCTGTCACTTATATTGACCACAAATATTGGTCATTGTGTGCAATGTTTGCCCTGCTTGGCTTGTCATCTTGTCTCCATGTCACCTCTTGTGTGTGTCTATATCCTTTAAAGAGGTTGTAAACCTCCAAAAACAAAAAAAACAACCTGCAAGACAAAGGCATAATGAGCTAGCATACATCCCATACTAGCTAATTATGAAATACTTACCTTAGAACGATGCACTGAATCGGTGCTGGCATACCGCTGACTGCGCCGACATCTTTCCTGGAGTTACGGGTTCGTGGGCTCTGGTGCCAAAGCCACGAAGACATCACTCCCGCAGATGCGCCTGGGAGCTGCCGGTCACGGCACAGGCCCTGAAGAAACGGCACGAGCGGGGGCCGTTCCTCAAGTGTGCATGCGCCTATGACGTGAGCGGCATCGTATTTAAGAAAATATCTCCTGAACGGTGCAAGTTTGAGATATTTACAGTACCTACAGGTAAGTCCTATTCTAGGCTTACCTGTAGGTACAATTAAAGAGGAAGACTTTACTTCTTTAATGTCCTGTTTGTCCTCGCAGCATTGTATAGTGCTGTGGATGTTAATGGCAATGCTGTCATGCTTGTCCTCAGTGTGTCTTGTATTTCCTGTGTGTAATGATGATCACACGCTATGTCTGCCTGCCTGGCCTGACCTCAGGCAACCTCTACTCTGATACCTAACAGTATATGATGCTTTGTGTGTGGATGTAGTATATTATGTGTGTTTTTTTTTTTTTTTTTTTTTTAAATAGCCATACCTGCCCCATAGTGGGGGTCAATTCAGTACAGCATATAGGAGATCTTTCTGGCAGTGTGTGTATGTAGTTGGAATCCTTGTGTTAAGTTCATGAAAACCCTGCAGCAATTTTCATTGTTTTGTACCAACATGTGACTAATTCAGAAGTTCGAATTTGTGATGCTTTTACTGTACTATTGTGACAAAAATTAATAAAGAAATACCACCGTCTCGGTATTGGATAAAGTGTAATACATTATCCATTTGCCTTGCTTGTGGAAATATGTGGGTTATTTACGAAAGGCAAATCCACTTTGCACTACAAGTGCACAAGAAGTGCAGTCACTCTAAATCTGAGGGGTAGATCTGAAATGAGGGGAAGCTCTGCTGAATTGATCTAATCATGTACAAGCTAAAATACAGTTTTTTATTTTCCTTGCATGTCCCCCTCGGATCTACAGCGACTGCACTTCCAAGTACACTTGCAGTGCAAAGTGGATTTGCCTTTTGTAAATATCCCCCATTGTGTTGTATCTTTTGAAACCTTTCTACAAAAGTGTGTGTTCCTCTGGAACTGATATTTGATGTTTCCATTAGGCTCGGTTCACACAGGGGGCGATGCGAGGCGACACGACTTGCCTCGCCGCGACCTCAGCGGCGACTTGCAAATGACTTCTGTATAGAAGTCAATGCAAGTCGCCCCGAGGTCGCCCAAAAGTAGTACAGGAACCTTTTTTCTGAGTCGGAGCGACTCGAGTCGCTCCTCTTAGAACAGTTCCATTGTACAGAACGGGGGCGACTTGTCAGGTCGCGGCACGGCAAGTCGTGTCGCCCCCTGTGTGAACCGGCCCTTACTCTTCCAACTTCGCAGTGAGGTTGATAAATTAAAGCCTAGTACATATGGCCGAATTTTGGGTGAAGTCGGCTGGTTCAGTAAAAACCAGCCGGAATTCCACCCGTGTGGCAGTCGGTCCAACAGAAGCTGGCTGTTTGGGCTGGCTTCTTTTGGATGAGCATGCTGGAAAACCAGCAGCCAACTGGCTTCCAATCAGAGCACTGGCCAGTGAGCTGTGGCAGGTGGGCCACCCCCCTGTCAGAACACAATAGAAAAGCAGGGGAGATCACTGTACTAACATCGGAGTGGTAGTACAGCGCCTCTGATCTGAGCTGTCAGTTTTTTGTTCAACCCCCCGGGTTGAACGAAAATAAAAAAACTACTCATGTGTATTAGGCTTAAAGGAGTTGTAAAGGCATTCTATACATTAGGATAAACCCTTTGTGTGTAGCAGGCCCTCAGCACCCCCTAATACTTACCCTGAGCCCTTCTCTTTCCAGCGATGTCCAAAATTCCCTCCACCATCTGGGACTCTCCTCCTGATTTGGCTGGGGCACAGCCGCTGCGCCATTGGCTCCCACAGCTGTCAGTCAGCTAATCAGGGCAGGGGGGGGGGGCGGTGCTAGGTTGGGGCTCTGTGTCTGAATGGACACACGGAGCTCTGACTCGGCTTGGGTGCCCCCATAGCAAGCTGCTGATCTATGGGGGCACTCGTCAGGAGGGAGGGGCCAGGAGCAGTGAAAGGGGACTGAGAAGAAGTCATCTTCCTGTTTGCTTTTTTTTTTTTGTCAAAGCTTAATTTAAATAACTTTAGTTAGAAGCTCATGGGGTACCATGAACGGTTGCACCAGATTTTGAACACTCTGGTTTTAGTAAATCAACTGCATACTGTCTGTGCTCTGCTACTTCACTGGAGACGTGCCAGTGACAGTTCTGTCAGACACACAGCAGATGAATATATACACCTTGCACATCTGATTGTACAATCTCCTTTAATCCCCTCCGTTTACCTTTTAAAGTGTTACTAAACTCTCAATAGTAAAATCAGTCTGTATATGCAGCAAAGCATGCTTGTTATACTCACTGTGAAACCTAAGGGGTTAATCCTCTGCATTGTGTTAAAAGGCTATGTGATCCTGTCTTCTCTTATTCTGTCCCCGATCCATCTCCTGAGAAGGGGACAGATAAGTGACTTGGGAGTCGGTTTGGTATGTATTGCTAGAGTTTTTGGTTTTCTTGGGAGAGTCAGCACTGTCCAGAGGGTTAGAGTTGAATGAAAACTCCTACAAGCTTTACCCAGACACTGATAAACGTCATACGACTGCTATATACTGCTGATGAGAAAAGGTATTTATCAATTTATATTTTCTAAAATAATTGCATTTCCCATGTTCTGTGTGCTGTGGGAGACCAGATATAATGAATGCAGGGTCCTGGGTTTATTAACATGAATTATAATATGAGGACAGACCCAAACAATTGATTACATTTTATCTAAGCAGGCAGACTTTATACTACATAGCTGATGGTTTAAAGGGGTTGTAAAGTCTCAAGGTTTTTCACCTTAATGCATTAAGGTGAAAAAAACCTGTGCTGCAGCTTCCCCCCTGAGCGCCCCCCCTCCCCTTTTTCTTACCTGAACACGTACGTTCCAGTGAAAAGAATGAGTCCAGCGGCTCCAGCCCCTGTCTCTGTCCTCATTGGATAGATTGATAGCAGCATGAGCCATTGGCTCCCGCTGCTATCGATGAAATCCAGTGACACGGGCGGGGTGCCGAGTTCTGCTGTCTGTGTCAAAGGACGCAGCAGCGAAACTCGTGAGAGCGCCCGCAAGGGTGCCCCCATGGAAAGTGGCTTTCCGTGGGGGCATCTGATGAAGAGGGGCCAGGAGCACCGCTGGGGGACCCCAGAAAAGGAGGATTGGGGCCACTGTGCAAAACCCATGTACAGGGCAGATAAGTAAAACACATTGCAAAAAACAAAACTAACCTTTACTATCACGTTAATGTAAAGTCAGCTTAACCCCAACAAATACCTACATTTATTGCATGTTCTGCTGTTCATTGCTCTACCGCGAGACAGAGTTTAAAGAGTATCTACACCGCTATTTATGGATTCCAGGATATGTCTTGGCTGATGCCTGATAATAATGCTAACTATACACTTTGTCCCTTGTATGTTACATATTGTATACCTTGCATGATACCTGATGAACTAGTTAGAGTAAACATATAATATAGCTGCTTCTGATGTGCGTGAGAAAATCACAATATATTGTGTGATGTTCATAAGTCTATACATCCCCTTGCTTAAATCATGTCAATAATATCGACCAGTGACATGTATTTTGCTCATTAGATATCATGTGTCTCGGACATGAGGACATGACATGCTCTCTACAGCTCTTTCTTGTATTTTGGCTATACTGGAATTATTGGATATAGGATAATCTGAGATAATTATATATGAAAATTATTGTACAGATCATTTGAGTGTTTAAAATCCTTAGGGTGTTGGTTGTTTAATAGTGTGTGTGTGTGTTGTTTAGATATTACATTTTGTGTATATAGTACATTAATGTGTGCATTGTTACAAGAGTTGTAATGGTTTTCACATTGCATTGTTTTATATAGTGTTTTGTGTTAGTCTGTAGTGTGTGTGTGTGTGTGTGTGTGTATATGTGTGTGTGTATATATATATATATATATATATATATATATATATGTATGTATTATTTTTTCTAGTGCTAGAAGTTGCATTGCTTGGATCACAGAACATTTGTTTTGTTCCTTTTGTATTTCAGGCACAGAGGGACTTGGTATACAGTGTCATAGTCTGGCTGTTGTGTGGGTGTAATGTGGGCTCAGCAGATGTTAGTTTACAGTGTGGGTTGCTCTCTGAATTGTACGAAAGAACAAAAGTTCTGGGTTTTGTTGTGGAGTGTCACAGCCGCCTGGGCGCCCTCACTGGTCACAGCAGGTATACCAGTGTGCTTTGTATGTAAGACACTCTGTACAAACTAGGCTTCAAAGGCACACCTTGAAAGCTGACATGAGATATTTCTCAACTTATGCACATATTCAGATCCTCCCTGCCATTAGACATACAGCCAGGCTTTGTCCAATGTCTGCCACCCTGATTCTGTCCTGCGGAATCTGTGAGTAGAATGGGAGCAGTTTTTATTGACATGGCTTTTAAGGCCTCATGTACACTGCTGCTGGTAAACGGACGTTCAGAGGCATTTGGGTGCTTTTTTTTTTTTTTTTCAACTGCCCCTGGACGCATCCAATGTCATTTTATATGTACATGTACACGGGTTTGTTTAATGCCGTTTTTAGGCAGTTGCGTTTATAGACTTTTCTTTGAAGGCAAAAAAATTTGTTCTGATGCCAAAGTTTCCGACGTTTCAGATGCCAAACGCGGTAACTCGCTTTGGCCACATTTAATTTACATTCATTTTTGGCTATTATATCAATTTTTATATTTATAAATGCAGTATGTAAATGCAGCAAAACGGACATTTTAAACGTGGGTTACTATCTGTCAAGTTAAATCGTTCAGGAGAGGTTATAAAAACATCCCGTGTACATTAAGCCTAAAGGTAGGGCTGGGGAAAAAATAGATTCAAATCTTGAATTGAGTTGAGAGGTCAAATCGATTCAAAATTTAAGCAAATCGATTTTTTTTTTTTTTTTAGGGGTGTTTTTTACCACTGTGCCAGCCCTGAGGAGCTGCGGGCAGGAGTTTTTAGGCGAGGCTGCGTACTAGGCCGAAGCCGCGGCCTTGCCCCTAAAAACTCCTGCCCGTAGCTCCTCAGGACTGGTTCGGTGTTCATCCAAAAAAAAACTCTCTGAATCATGAATCAACGTTTAAAAAAAAAAAAAAAAAAAAAAGAAAAATCTGATTTATTTTTTTTTTTTCCAAAAATCGTCCAGCTCTACCTAAAAGGTACAATCTGTGGACTGTCATGTTGATTCTGGTTTACTGCCTAGCTAGTAGCCAACCTGAAGAAACATGTAGCCAGGGAAGAATGGCTTCTTGTCCTGCTTGCTTATTCCAGATTATGGACTTTGTAGTCAGTAAACCCAGCTTCAGGATGACACTCGCAGAGCTTGGTTTAAAGCAGAATGTTGCTCTCCCAATCACCATTGACTATTTTTAATCCTTAGTAAATAGATACGAAGGTATATTAGTCTGCTCAGTTACTTACTGTTTTCCAGGCCTGGCCAAATGATGTTGTACATCTCAGCAGTCTTTAGGGGAGTAGGAAGGGTTTTCTCAGCAAAGCACACCCCCCCCCCCCCTCCCATCTGCATGTCTAAGCTAAGGGCAAATGGATTTCAGAAAGTAAATGCTACGTGAATCATCTACCTTTTACTCAAGATGACCGTGGATAGAAATATTTGAGTGATTTCTCAGCAAAATAAAGCACGGAGCCATGGATGGGTGGGGGAGTTTTCTTTGCATATTTAAAATGAATTAAATTGTGTTTTTGGTGCTCAGATACAGTGTCGTTCCAAAAAAAAATCGACATCAGTGAAGGCAGCGTTCGTCTTGCTATCCTTGCATATTCACCATAGAAAGTGCTTTATGCTTATAAATTTTGCAAGTGATGCAAATTTTGCATGTAAAATGTATACGTATGTGTTTTTTTAAATGTTTTTTTAATATATTTATATATTTTCTCTATCTCTTCCTTTACATATGAAGTGGGGGAGAAGCGGCGGTAGCAAAATTTTTCTGTTTTTGCTATTTTAAACCATGAAAGTTAATTGCACTTCTTATTATTGTCAAGATTTATTCATTAAAATTGTTTCTTGTATGTATGGAATGGCTTCTCATCGTGGTGGTTTTCCAGTAGTGTTCTTTTCTGCTATCTGCGTCAGTAAACGCGTTGGAAGGAGTTTCAGATGTCTAAGCATTAGGGCTGAAACAACTAATTGATTATGAAATTAATCGATTACTATTTTCATAATCGATTAATCGGCCAGTAACATAATGGGTTAAAAAAACTAAAATGAGCCCTTTATAATACAAAGAGCAAATAATCACTACTGTAAATATTACTCACTGTTCTGCAGTAAAAAAATGCCCTTACAGTAGTGATTATCTGCTTTTTCTACTATAAAGGGCTAATTTTATTTATTTTTTTAACCCCATTATGTTACTAAACGTGTTAGATCTGGTTCACATCTATATGTTTTTTGGTGCTTTTTGCAGAAATGCACTACAGTTCATTTACATGGTTTCCTATGGGACACGTTCACATCTGAAAGAGTCAGGGACTTTTAACGCAAAATGGTTCTTTATTGGTTCAATATACTTCAATGGAAAAGCTGCAGAAAAGCATGTAATGTGTTTTTGCAGCAATTTGTGTTTTTTAATCTGCCCAAAAAAATGCAAAAATGCAAATTGCAGTAAAATCATGTGCGCAAAAATCAAAACGCACAGCAAAAAGCATCGCAGAAACAGATCAAAAGCAAACTGTATAGGTGTGTACTGAGCCTTATGCTGGCCAGATCAATTTTCGGATGAGAATATTCAGACTAAAAACCTTTGTACATTCGCTGAATGAAAGAATTTTGTTTGAAATTTTTACTTGTTTTTAAAATGAATGTAATATCTGAACGGAAACCACATACTGTCTGAAAATTCCTTTGACTAAGAAGTTTTCTATTTCTAATTTTCCCATCACTGTGGTTAAAAAGGAACGTCAATTTGACCCACTTTTTTTTTTTTTTTTTAAGGTTATTAACCGATTAATTGAAACAATAATCGGCCAACTAATCGATTATGAAAATAATCGTTAGTTGCAGCTCTACTAAGCATCAGCTATACGGAGATATTCTTGTGTCCTGTTAGGTGCTTGTTGTAGTGGAGGTTCTGTCTCTGTATGAAGGCCATTTTATTGTGGACACTACTTCACCAAATAGTTGTCGGGATGGTGGAAACATTTGCTTCCTTATCAACACAATAAGGCGTGCCACACATTCGACTTTAGAAAGAATTTTCTTTTATAAATTGGAAATTTTGTGATCCGATGATGCCACCATTGATTTTGAAAGCCAACCAAGCCTTCAATTTTATCTCATGTTGCTACAGAAAAGCATTTTCATGGCCGGGAATTTTCTTTTCTTTCCGGGAATTTTCTTTTCTTTCCGGGAATGTTCGTGTCACGTACCTGGTGGTAGAGCCCGACTTGCAGAAGGAGACCTCTCTTGCAGCTCCGACTCGAGAGCCCTGGTAGTGTATACAGGTGACTCAGGAGTCAAGAGGAGCACGAGTGTCTGGCAGGATCAACAGCTGGGTAAGGAGTGCTGGATCGGAGGGGAGCTGGAAAGCAGGCAGGTGCAGGAAGCTGAAGCAGGACAGCAGGCAGAGAGGTTGAAGCAGGACACAAGTGCAGGAGTTCTGGCAGAGGTAGGACTTCAGGCAGATGCTGGAACCAGTACAGGAGATGGGCAGCGGATGGCACCGGAACAGAAGGCTGGAAGCAGAGTCGTCAGGCAAGCCGGGTCGGAGGTCAGGCGGACAGCAGAAGTACCGAGGATCAGGCAGGTGGATGGTCGGACGAGCCGGGTCAGTAAGCGGACAGGCAGCAGGGTACCGAAGGAATAAACAGAAGGGAGGTCAGGCAGGCCGAGGTCAGATGCAGGCGGATAGCAGGAGCAGTAGGTAAACAAGCCGGGTCAACAGGTCACAGGAAGCAGGTTCTCAGGATCAGGGTACTAGCACGCTGTAGATCAGACAGCAAGAACTGGATGTGACCAACTTAACTAAATAGCCCACCTGGCGCCAACGAGCGCACGACCGCGCGCATGACCGCGCGGACGCGCACCGGCGCGGCGGAAGGTCCGGGCTGATCGCTGCTGGCAGGATCTTCGTGACAGTTCGTTTCTTTCTGGGAATTTTCGTTTCTTTCTGGGAATTTTCGTTTCTTTCTGGGAATTTTCGTTTCTTTCTGGGAATTTTCGTTTCTTTCTGGGAATTTTCGTTTCTTTCTGGGAATTTTCGTTTCTTTCTGGGAATTTTCGTTTCTTTCTGGGAATTTTCGTTTCTTTCTGGGAATTTTCGTTTCTTTCTGGGAATTTTCATTTCTTTCTGGGAATTTTCGTTTCTTTCTGGGAATTTTCGTTTCTTTCCGGGAATTTTCGTTTCTTTCCGGGAATTTTTCTTTTCTTGCACTTATGCACATTTCTTTTTTTCAATTACATTTCTCGCACGATTCTCCCATCATTGATTAGAAAATCGTTACTTTTTCACAAAATTTCCAACATACCTGATTACTCAAATTCGATGGCCACACGGAAATCGGCTGCTACTGCCAATGGTGCGAAATTCAATCAAAAACTTTTAGATAAGATTTTATAAAAGAAAATGCTTTTGAAATGCGACCCATGTATGGCCTTAGGCTTCATGTGCATGGAATGTTTTTAACCTCTCCTGAACGATTTTAACTTGACAGTTAGAAACCGATGTCTAAAAAACATCTGCTTAGCAGCTTTAGCGTCAAGAAGTATGTATTTTTTTTATTTTTATTTTTTTAAATTAAAAACGTCTGTTACCGCGTTTACAGGCTGTTGCAGGCATTTGATGTTTCAAACGCCTCCTGAATATCCGTCATGAACGCAATAATAAAAAAATAAAAAAACTTTCCTGGAGTTCAACTTTAAATCTTGTTTTTGCTAATAAGATCCGTATTAGGTAGACATCCCAGGTCTTTGAATCACCCCACAACCCTACCTTGGGCTGTACCGGGTCAGACGGTTCGTTGTCACAGAAATGAATGTGATTTGTTATCGATGGCAATTTTCAGCTGCTGCCTTTTTCTTCTATAATATTTTTACTTGGCAAGATGCATTCGAATAGGGAAAAGACCTGACAGGCTGGTTGTACCCAGATTGATCAATCTACTTGGGTACAACCAGCCTGCCCATATGTGTTTTGAAATTTGACTGGTCCTTGCCAAGCTGCAAGTTGTAGACCTGTTCACCTTTTGTGTCTGATTGCGGTTTTGTGATGTGTGAAGGTTAGCAGAGAAGGTTGCTTGTATTTACCTGTTTACCGGTTTACTTGTAAAGCTCGGGATCACGTGTGTTTTCCTTTTCTATAGGCTCATTCTGTGGGAATGTTGCTTGATCAATGTAGGTCAGTCTAGCCACAGGCTCTCCTCCAACATCATTCCCTAGAAGACTTGTTTTATATCAGAAGATGATCTATTTAATGATTGGTCAGATACTGAAGTGTGGAATGTATAGCTGTGTAGGTTGTAGTTTTGCAGGTCATGTAGATGTCTGAAGTCGGCTCATATTACAGGCACAGCATTAGGGTTCATCTAGGGGCAGCACGTAATGCTAGTCCTCGAATGTAAACAAAGAAGCAGCTGGTTAGCCGTGTTTGGAGCCGACTTCCTAGGCTGGGATTGTTTCTGAGCTTTCCGATCATACAGTGGGCAGATGTACCCTGCTCTCTTGGTGACTGTAGCAGGGGGAACAGCCTTGTCCAATCAGATTAGGAGTCTAAACAGTCCGCACGCTATCGACTCATTTCACATGACTTGCAAATTCTAGCTGCTTACTGCAATTTTATGGCTGGGAGAGCTGGGGGGAGAATTCTGGAAGAGGTTCAGTGAGTTCCCTTTTCTCTAAGCTAAACATCACCAGCTTTAATGGGGGTAGGTGACCCCATTTTCTTTTATGCAAATGTCATATAGAAAATTTGGGTGTAAGATCAGCTGCAGACATATGAATATGTTGTAATATTTGCAGTAGCCTTCTTTTATATGTATATACTTTTTTATTTTTATAGAGGCAGCCATAGTTGCTTATTACAAGGGGAGGCTCTGCATCTTTGCAGCGAAGCACAATGGTTGTGTTTTTACTGATCAAAATACAAGTCTGAGTCCTCTGTCATTGTAGTCATTGAGCTAGCAAATCAAACATTGACCTAGAGAATAATCTGCAAATAAGATCTACATTTAAATCCAGGAATACAAAAAGTTACGAATAACGATGATCCTAGCAATGGACTGCCACAGTTTACTATAAAAAAAGAAAGAAAAACAAAAAATCATAGCTGCTTATATTCCCCCCCCCCCTTTTTTTTTCTCTTCTCCTTCCATGCATCTAGTATAATGATCAGTTGGGGGGGGGAGGTTCTTTATCCCAGAGATGGACTCTAAAGCTGAACTTCACTCTTGTACAGATATACAGGCTGCTCCCCTGTACTGAAGTAACTCTTTCACTGCACACTGTATGCTTCTCACAGTGTGCATCAAAAGCTGCCGATAGTTGGATAAAGCTTAAATCATTTCCTAGCTGAAAGATGTCCAGTATAATTTAGCCCTCCCCAGCCTTAAAGTGGTTGTAAAGTGTGTGTATGTGTGTGTATGTGTATGTGTGTATGTGTGTGTGTGTGTATGTATATATATATATATATATATATATATATATAATATATATATTTTTTTACTATAATGCGTTCCTTGCATTAAAGCAGAGTTCCACCCAAAAGTGGAACTTCCACTCATTTGTCTCTCCCCCCCCCCCCCCCCCCTCCGGTGCCACATTTGGCACCATGGGTTGTGTTGGAGCGGGTATCTTGTACCCAATTCCAGGAGATGCAGTGAATTATATCATGAGCTTGGTCCCCCCTCCTCCTTCCCCTTCTGTCTGTCAATGGCTCAGGTGTGAGCAGGCGTGAAGCTTCCCATGGGGGCACTGGACCGGAGATGGGCTGGGGACCCGAAAGGAGGTTTGTGGCTGCTCTGTGCAATTTCTTTGCACAGAGCAGGTAAGTATAGACCTGTTTTTTTTTTTTTTTTTTTATTGTACATTCACAATCATTTTAAGCCTGGTACACCACAGGTTGGAGCTTCTGTACTAACAATACAATGTTAGTACAGCAATCTCCGCCGCTGAGCTATTGTTTTATGACTGGGGAACAACCTGCCTTCTAAATCACTCTGGTCGGGAACTGGACGGCAGACCTTCACCAGCCATGATCTGCCTGCATTGCATAGACAAGCACAGAGACCCCGTGATGGTGTCCCTGGGTCCTAAAGTATTTGATGTAACATGGGCTATTCAATTTTTAAAATACAAAAATGTTGTTGGCACGCTGTTAATGGTGGGAGAAGTGAACCTGGGAAGGCCAAATTTAGCAGACTAAATGTCAACTTTATGGTCCAGCTCTTCATTCTGGAGCTTCTCCTTGTCATTGGTGTTGGATGAGATGTAGAACAAGATGAGACCCCTCATTCTGTCTGACCTTGCCTTTGCACATCTCTGCTATATCTGGAAATTGGTGATGTCCCATTGGGGGTCCAAGTCCTGTGTAAGCTTCAGAACTTTTCTGTTTCCTCTCCCAAGAATGGAAGGAAATGTCTGTGGAGGTCTTCCTGTTGGCATGATTGGGTGGCAGTCAGGTACAGTGCCCATAGACATGAGACGGACACCCAATCCATACATGTAAATGGCTGCTATACAGTAATTGATGACTTCTTTTACTATGGGTAGTGATCACCCTGAGCAGAGGTTTCAGGCACTTCTGAACATGAAGTGAGTCTGTACCTTTGGAATTTTTGTACAGAATGTTCAGCTCTCTATTCTGCAGGACTTGTGAAATCTTGCTATTCTAGTTATGTAGATGAACTGCACCTTGTGTCTTCTCTTAGCAGTGTCAGAATATCTAAGTTTATATTTCTGGATTCCCTGTGTGCAAAAAACAATCTTATAGTAAAGCAAGTTCATAAGGAAGAGCTAGCTGTGCTTCACCTTTGAGTTGTCTTCTATACACAGTGCAATGTTTATGTAGAGCATTCACCTTTGGACTGTCTTCTGTACACCTATTGGGGATGATGACCTAAAACTGGAGTGTGAAATCTGGTACAGCTCTACATGGTAGCCAATCAACTTCTAACGTCAGCTTGGTCAGTTAAGCTTTGACAAAAAAAACAAAAAACGGGAAGCTGATTGGTATCCATGCAGAGCTGTACTAGATTTTGCGTGCACCATTTTTAGTAAATCAACCCGTTTGACATCCATGTACAGCATTCAACTTTGAATTGCCTTCTTTACACTTATTACGATGTACTTGTATAGTGTATATGCACCTTTGTGTTGTCGTCTATACACACACTGACCATGTACAGCATTCACTTTTAGTCTGTCTTCTGTGTGCACATTGTAGTGTATACATGCACACATGTATGACCACTTACATGAATAACATTGATTGTCTTGTTACAATGGTATCTGAAAGTTGGTGGGATGTGTTAGGCAACAAGTAAACATGTTGTGTCTGAGGTTGATGAGAACAGAAGCAATGGGCATCACTTTTTTTTGTATGGGGCCATGTAGCCACAGACCCATCGGGGTCCCCATGTCAACAGCTAAAAATGCCTACAATAGGCATGAGCATCGGCACTGGACCACGGCGCAATGGAAGAAGGTGGTCTGGTCTGATGGATTATTTTTTTTTAAGTAGCATGTGGATGGCTGGGTGTCTGTGCATGCGCATCACGTGTCTGGGAAAGAGATGGCACCAGTATGCTGTATGAGAAGGCGAGCAGTGTGATGCTTTGGGCAATGTTCTGCTGTGAAACCTTGGTTCCTGCCATCATTGAGATGTTGGTTTAACACATACCACCTACCTAGACATTGTTGCTGACCAAGTACACCCCTTCATGGAAACCGTATTTCTTGATGGCAGTGGCCTCTTAGCAGGATGATCCATCCTTCCACACCGCAAACGTGGTTCAAGAGTGGTTTGAGGAACAAGAGTTTGAGGTGTTGACTTTGATCTCAATCTGGTTGAGAATTTGTGGGATGTGCTGGAAAAACGAGTCTGATCCATGGAGGCCCTAAGGCCTCATGCACACGAGACGCAGATGAAACCTCTTTAAAAAAAAGCTGAAACGCGCGTTTTGCCGCGTTTGCATGCCGCGTTTAGACGCGTTTGCGTTTAAACGCGTTTATAAAGATAACATCATGTAGACCCTCCCCAAGCTCTCAAAGCATTTTTTTAAACTATTTCTGCTATTTTGATCAGAGTGAGCAGCAGCAGCATAGAGAGCAGTTGTACACTTGCATTTGCCGTGTCACTTGCCACGGCACCTGCCACAAGTTGTGGATTGTCCACTTGCCACGTCACTTGCCACAAGTTGGGAATTGTCCACTTGCCACATCACCTGCCACGTCACCTGCCACAAATTGTGGATTGTCCACTTGCCACGTCACTTGCCACATCACCTGCCACGTCACTTGCCACGAGATGTGGATTGTCCACTTTCCACGTCATCTGCCATGCCACCTGCCACAAGCTGTGGATTGTCCACTTGCCACGTCACCAGCCACATCACCTGCCACAAGTTGTGGATTGTCCACTTGCCACGTGACTTGCCACATCACCTGCCACGTCACCTGCCACAAGTTGTGGATTGTTCACTTGCCACGTCACCTGCCACGTCACCTGCCACAAGTTGTGGATTGTCCACTTGCCACGTCTCTTGCCACAAGCTGTGGATTGTCCACTTGCCACATCACTTGCCACGTCACTTGCCACGTCACCTGCCACGTCACCTGCCACAAGTTTTGGATTGTCCACTTGCCACGTCACTTGCCACGTCAGCTGCCACGTCACTTGCCACGAGATGTGGATTGTCCACTTTCCATGTCATCTGCCATGCCACCTGCCACAAGCTGTGGATTGTCCACTTGCCACAAGCTGTGGATTGTCCACTTGCCACATCACTTGCCACGTCACCTGCCACGTCACTTGCCACGTCACCTGCCACAAGTTTTGGATTGTCCACTTGCCACGTCACTTGCCACGTCAGCTGCCACAAGTTGTGGATTGTTCACTTGCCACGTCACCTGCCACGTCACCTGCCACAAGTTCTAGATTGTCCACTTGCCACGTCACTTGCCACAAGCTGTGGATTGTCCACTTGCCACATCACTTGCCACGTCACTTGCCACGTCACTTGCCACATCACTTGCCACGTCACCTGCCACGTCACTTGCCACGTCACCTGCCACAAGTTTTGGATTGTCCACTTGCCACGTCACTTGCCACATCACCTGCCACAAGTTGTGGATTGTTCACTTGCCACGTCACCTGCCACGTCACCTGCCACAAGTTCTAGATTGTCCACTTGCCACGTCACTTGCCACAAGCTGTGGATTGTCCACTTGCCACATCACCCGCCGCGTCACCCGCCACGTCACCCGCCGCGTCACCCGCCGCGTCACCCGCCGCGTCACCCGCCGCGTCACCCGCCGCGTCACCCGCCGCGTCACCCGCCGCGTCACCCGCCGCGTCACCCGCCGCGTCACCCGCCGCGTCACCCGCCGCGTCACCCGCCGCGTCACCCGCCGCGTCACCCGCCGCGTCACCCGCCGCGTCACCCGCCGCGTCACCCGCCGCGTCACCCGCCGCGTCACCCGCCGCGTCACCCGCCGCGTCACCCGCCGCGTCACCCGCCGCGTCACCCGCCGCGTCACCCGCCGCGTCACCCGCCGCGTCACCCGCCGCGTCACCCGCCACGAGTTGTGGATTGTCCACTTGCCACGTCACTTGCCACGTCACCTGCCACGTCACTTGCCACGAGATGTGGATTGTCCACTTGCCACGTCACCTGCCACGTCACTTGCCACGAGATGTGGATTGTCCACTTGCCACGTCACTTGCCACGTCACCTGCCACGTCACTTGCCACGAGATGTGGATTGTCCACTTGCCACGTCACTTGCCACGTCACCTGCCACGTCACTTGCCACGAGATGTGGATTGTCCACTTGCCACGTCACTTGCCACGTCACCTGCCACGTCACTTGCCACGAGATGTGGATTGTCCACTTGCCACGTCACTTGCCACGTCACCTGCCACGTCACTTGCCACGAGATGTGGATTGTCCACTTGCCACGTCAGCTGCCACGTCACTTGCCACGTCACCTGCCACGAGTTGTGGATTGTCCACTTGCCACGTCACTTGCCACGTCAGCTGCCACGTCACTTGCCACGTCACCTGCCACGAGATGTGGATTGTCCACTTGCCACGTCACTTGCCACGTCACCTGCCACGTCACTTGCCACGAGATGTGGATTGTCCACTTGCCACGTCACTTGCCACGTCACCTGCCACGTCACTTGCCACGAGATGTGGATTGTCCACTTGCCACGTCACTTGCCACGTCACCTGCCACGTCACTTGCCACGTCACCTGCCACGTCACTTGCCACAAGATGTGGATTGTCCACTTGTCACATCACCTGCCACATCACTTGGCACATCACCTGCCACGTCACCTGCCAAGTCACTTGCCGCGTCACCTGCCAGGTCACTTGCCACGTCACTTGCCACAAGTTGTGGATTGTCCACTTTCCACGTGACTTGCCACTTCACCTGCCACGTCACTTGCCACAAGTTGTGGATTGTCCACTTGCCACATCACTTGCCACCTGCCATGTCACTTGCCACAAGTTGTGGATTGTCCACTTGCCACGTCACTTGCCACAAGTTGTGGATTGTCCACTTGCAATTGCAATTGTTTAAAATATTTTTCTAATGGTTTTTCATCATTTGCAATCATTTTTGAGATTTTTAATGTAAAAAAAAAAGGTCACCTTTAAAAACGCATATAAACGCAAACGCGGCTAAACGCGGGTGCCGCGTTTAGCCGCGTTTAGCCGCGTTTTGCGTCTGAAACGCAGAAATTTTTGTTTCTGAACGCATTTTTTTGCTTCTGGAAAAACGAGATTAAACGCAACTGCATATAAACGCAAAAAAAACGAGACTTGTGCATGGACACATAGGATAACATTGAATGAGTTCAGGTGCAGTTGAAAAAACTGTCCAACTGCATCTGAACGCACGTTTAACTGCGTCTCGTGTGCATGAGGCCTAAATTGCAACTTGCTGCTACTGACAGCTTGGTGCCATATACCGGAGTATTCCATCAGAGGATTCCTCTTTATGCCTCAGCTGGTCAGGGCTGTTTAGGTGGCAAAAGGTGGACATACTCAATACAGGCATACCCTACTTTTAAGTACACAATGGGATTTATTTACAAAGGCTGAAAACTGCAAAATCAGGCTCACTTCTGAATAGAAATCAAATTTGTCTTCCACATTTATTCACTACACTCAAAAGATAAGCTGAGAGAAAGTAAAAGTTGCCAGTAACAATAAGATGTGTTTTATTTTTTTTATTTTTTTTTACCACTTTAGTAGCAGTCTGTAATATCCCTTCATTTACCAGGCCATCTTGTCAGCGCTGTGATAATTGCTCAGTCACACAACACTGCACCCAAATGATTTTTATATAATTTCTGAGACTGATGACCAATTTTAATTTTTACTGTAGAAAAGACAAAAACAAAACAAAACTTCCCTTTGTTTTCAAAAATGCCACGATGCTCCAAAAACACTCACTTTTTTTTTTTTTTTTTTTGTAGATACCCTAAGGTGTTCTAATGTATTTTTTTGCCACAAATTGAAGTGAAAATATGGAGCTTGGTAATGGTGCCCTAGATACAACACATATAATGTAGGAGGCAAAGGGGTAATGTACAATGGGATAATGGCGATGAAGGGGTTAATGTTTTAGATGTGCTGTATACGGAAAGTGAAGGGGTTAAATTGGGGAGATCAGCTGGGATCATCAGTGGAGATCAGCATTATTCGGAGAATAAGAGGAGGTGAAAGAGTTAAAACCTTTATACAGCGGTGATGGTGCAGCCGCTGATCTGTACCGAATGAATGACTCATTCATTCACTGGTTTCACTTTCTCTCCTTCCTCTGGTGTAAGAAGGGTAGGCATCACCGATATGACCACACTGTTTATATCATGTGATCATTGCGATTGGTCGTACAGCGACCAATCGCAGCAATTCTAAGGAGCTGAGCCACTCTGCACAGTGTCTGGGAAAGGAGCCATCTGAGGACTGATCAGATGATTGACATTAATGCATTTGTCTCCTAAGGGCTATTTCTGGAGAGTTGATTATAAATGGTTCTCCAAAAATAGTTGCCAACCAATACAAGTGTGTGTTTTTTTTTTTCTTTTTTTTTTTTTCCTGCAGCGATGGTGGATTGGTCAAAGTAGACTCCTTAGGGCTAGTTCACACCATATGCAGTCCAGTGTGTTTTTTTTTTTTTTCATGTTTTTATTTTTTTTTATTCTGCATCAAAACGATGCAGTAGGTTATATGGTTTCCAATGGCATAGTTCAGACCAAGTGCAGATAGTTCCATTGCTTTCCAGTTCCAGAGAAAATTGGAACATGCTGCATTTTTTATGTCCTGAGCTGTATTGGAACGCAGTAAAATACACCGGAATGCACATGTCCCTATTTAGGGGGAAGAAAAGGGGAAAATGCACCGAAACGAGTAAAGTGCATGTGGAATCGGAATGTATCTGGACTGCATTTCCATGGTGTGAACCAACCTTTAAGCTTTTTCTGTAATGCCCCCTATGGAATCGGTCAACTTGTTCGCTGAGGCCCCTTTCATGCTTGTATGACTTGTCCCTGTGACTTGACACTGCAGAGTCGCATGAAATGCCTTGCACCATGATTTTCAATGAGTACTGTTCATATCTGTGTGACTTCAAAGTAGTCCCTGCACTACTTTTGTCTGACTTTGATGCGACCTGAGGTCCGTAGACCTCAAGATTACACAGGCATTCCTTCAAGTCGCATGACTTTCAGGTCATAAAAGTATGAGAGGCCTAAAGTGATGCTAAATTCTGGTTTTATTGAACTATGTATTCTTAACTCCAAGTCATTTTCTATTGCTCTCAATAGAGAGTCTTGTGTCCGCTCTCCTCCCTCCCCTCTACCCGGCGGCACCCACTATGCTGGTCCCAGCCCACACATGGGCAATCGGAGCCCGGGATGCATTTTGGGGGGCACGTAGAAGCATTTGGGCAGCAGCCCAGGCACCAGAGTGCGGTTTCCCTATAGCTCAGACCCAATACATGGCATGCTAAGAGAGTGTGAACATTCTGCAGCAGATGTTTGCAGTCTCTGGATGTGCTACAAGAGAAGATCTTAGGAGTGGATTACTGATAACAATGGATTCTAGATCTTTGGCAGAGAGATTTGTTCTTTGAAGTTACCAAGCCCATCACATATGTCTCAGGCTGGGTTCATACACTGGTGCGTATTGGATGCAGGTTCCCCCGCATCCAATTCGTGTGACAGGAGATTGTGACCGGTGTTCCGTCAATATAGCCGATTCATCAAGATCTCCAATTACGTCACTTCCGGTTAATTTAAACCATCACTAATTGGTAAGTTCGATGACTTCCTGTTTTGACACAACACCGACAACCGTGTACACGCAAGTACATGGTATTATGAGTGGATATTGTTTGTCCGCTCCGATACTAACCAACAAAATGGCCACCTCTGGCAGCGACAACTTTTTCCTTGTTAACCACTTGACATCCGTGCTATGGCCGAATGACTGTCACAGCTCAGATGTGAATTCCCGGGAGGCCGTCATATGACTGCCTCCCCTGTGCACACTCCCTGCGTGCGCTGTGATCACCGATCTGAGTAAGGGAGCGGTCCCGTCCCCTTACCATGAGATCAGCTGTCAGCCAATGACAGCTGATCACATGATCAAAACAAAAGCTCGGTAATTGCTTTCTTTTTTTTTTTCTCTATGCTGACAGCGGAGGAGAAAAAAAAGCCGGTCACCGGCTCATCTTAAAGGGACACTGGTCCCGAAATGGATGAGGCAATTATGCCATATGAAAGTGCCGCCAATCAGTGTAACCGATCAGTGCCGCCTAATCGGCGTACATCAATGGACAAAAATTACCCGTTTTAAAATTTTATAACATTTTATTTTTTTGTAATTCGGTCTTTTTACGAAAAATAAAAATTGCACAGGTGATCAAATGCCACCAAAAGAAAGCTCTATTTGGGGGGGGGGGGAGAATGATACAAATTTCATTTGGGTACAGTGTTGTATGACTGTGCAATTGTCATTCAAATTGCATCAGCGCTGAAAATTGGTCTGGATAGGAGGGAGGTTTAAGTGCCGGTAAGCAAGTGGTTTGACGCTGTTGTGTCAAAACAAAGTCTTCATGTACTGGAGTGTACCTGCTTGCCGGGGTTGTGCCAAAATGGGAAGTCATCCTCCATCTCCAATTAATGATGGTTTACAGTAACACGGAAGCAATGTATTTGGAGATCTTGATGAATTGGCTATTTTGATAGAACACCGGCTCTCTATGGAGCCGGTTCACGTATCTCCGTGGCGGCTCTGGAGCGGATTGCACAGGAGTGCTGTGCATCTTCAGCTCAGATTCAGGACCAAATTCAGGCAAAAATTCATCACTGATTCCTTCCTGAAACGAAGAACAGGGACGCACTGGACCTCTGCTGCGAGCTGCATCCGGCTTAGATGTGAACCCAGCCTAAAATAATACTTTTAGGTGGCCTAACCCTTTAACTTGTCTAAAGCTGACGTTTAGGATTTGTTTCCTCCACACGCCATGCAGCCGTTTGTGGAATTCATGCATGTAAACAGTGGCTGCAGAGAGGTGACCTGAGATCAGTAGTGCTGATGCAACTGAAAATGTTTGTAATACAGGTACTCCTCACTTAAAGAGGGAGTCCACTGGAAAAAAAATGATTAAAAGCCAGCAGCTTTAAATACTGCAGCTGCTGACTTTTAATAAATGGAAACTCAGCTGTCCCAGGGTCCAGCGATGTTTGCAGCCGAGGCCGATCGATCTCTCGGCTGCTGCCGCCGCCATTCTCGGTGAGGGAATTGGGAAGTGAAGCGTTGCTGCTTCACTTCCCAGTTCCCTACTGTGCATGCGCGAGTTGCGAAGTGCATTGGGAATGGTCCGCGTTGTCTGAGACCCGTGTGTCCCCGTGTGCCAGGACAGGAAGAAGCATAGACTCCCGTGTCTTAGACGGGTATCTGCACCTCCCCCCCGAAAGGTGCCAACTGTGACACCTGAGTGGGTGAGGGTTCTGATGAGCAGTAGTTCCACTTTAGGGTGGAACCCCGCTTTAACGACTAGGTCGTTAAACAAATTGGTTGTTAAATGAGGAGCCACAAGTAATCAATATTTTAAGCATTCTTACCTACTGTGTTGTGAAAAAAAGTCTAAATGCATAACGGCTCAATAACATTGTTTTAATTTGCATAAGTGTAGAACGCAAATTAAAATTCTGTATTGTACAATGATGTATATTGCATCGTTTGGGTGGGGAGAGCTGGTCGTTAAATGAGGATTATCTGTACAGCCTTTTGGATAGATTCCCCTGTACACACAAAGGTGGATGGAGGAATCCTCCCTCTTGTACCATTGGACTGTATTCTGACAGTGAGGCTCCTCCACTATCAGAATAAACTGATCAGCTGCTGTAGCCAGCCGACTTCTGTCAAGAGGGAATAGCCATAGACTGAACAAAATTTGGTTGATCCTTGCTAAACCAGCCGAGTTTCAATCCATCTATAGGTTGCTTTAGTTTACGTCTATTTTAACTGATTTGGTAGTAAATATACGAGTGTTATCCCTTTATTAGGGTTGCACCAATACTAGTATCGGTGCCAATACCGAGTATTTGCCCGAGTACTTGTACTTGGGCAAATGCTCCTGATACCTTACCCGATAACTTTGCATTAAGAGGCGGCTCCCGGAAGTCGTGGACAGAGGGGGAGGACTGTAGAGCGAGTACTGGCTGGCTGCAGCGGAAGGTAAGCTGGCTGGGGGCAGTGGTGTGCGTCACAGCATCAGTGACCCTGGGTGTCACTTTCGTTAACAGAATTGATGGCCCCGGTCTCCATTGGAGATTGAACAGCACGACGCCCATCTTGGTACACTCTGCACTCTGCCTCAGTAAGCAGCGGTCACAAGGCGGCAGCGGACATCTTGTTACACCCAGCCCATATAGTTCACAAACCCCAGGCACCAAGTCACCATGGCGACCAGAAATCACATCCTGGCGACTAGGCTGCCACCAGCCCACTCACTATAACTCCCGATGCACCAGACATGCAGTGCATTAACATTGACAGCCGTTCCTCCTCCCTTCTCCACACTCAGCGTGACGCTTGATGCTTGCCAGAGCCACTGTGTGTGTGTGTAATTGCCACGTAAAACAGAGAGGAGGATCTGTCAGATTTGAGCTTGATGTCGGGATGGGCAGGACCCAGCAGCTATCAAACACCAGCCAATGGGATCTGGATGGACTGCTACGTGTATGGTCCCGCCCCTTTTCTTAAGCAG